>NC_051862.1:140372660-140735217 GCF_015732765.1 Culex quinquefasciatus | reverse complement strand
ATTTTTCTGAGGCTATCTGTTAGCTGAAATAGTTCGCATGAAATGTGGCAACAGTGGTGCAACATTCTCGCGTGACAGTTCCACGTAAACAGGAGAGGAGGCAAAATTTGCACCATGTTGCCACATTTCATGCGAACTATTTCAGCTAACAGATAGCCTCAGAAAAATTCAGTGCCTTACGAGGTTTCGACAAAAGCAGATCCACGGTGGTAATTTTATTGCTCACACACACACACACGCACACATTGAAAGACACAGTTTGTGCACCAAATTGGGAGGAATTCTGTTCTTATGAAGATTTTAGGACGGTCACTGACCAGAATGATTTGGGGCAATGGGCTTGGGACCACATTTATAGGATATTGGCCACACCCGGAGTGGCCAGTGCCCTCGGGAAGGTTCTACCGGGGGGACATTAATCGAACCATACGACTTGGGCAATATGGGTATCAAAATTCATGGTTTTTTAAACTGGTAATGAAAATGGCCATTTTGACTGGATTGGCCACACCCGAGTGGCCAGTGCCCTCGGGAAGGTTCTACCGGGGGGACATTAATCGAACCATACGACTTGGGGCAATATGGGTATCAAAATTCATGGTTTTTGAAACTGGTAATGGAAATGGCCATTTTGACTGGATTGGCCACACCCGGAGTGGCCAGTGCCCTCGGGAAGGTTCTACCGTGGGGACATTAATCGAACCATACGACTTGGGGCAATATGGGTATCAAAATTCATGGTTTTTTAAACTGGTAATGGAAATGGGCATTTTGACTGGATTGGCCACACCCGGAGTGGCCAGTGCCCTCGGGAAGGTTCTACCGGGGGACATTAATCGAACCATACGACTTGGGGCAATATGGGTATCAAAATTCATGGTTTTTTAAACTGGTAATGGAAATGGGCATTTTGACTGGATTGGCCACACCCGGAGTGGCCAGTGCCCTCGGGAAGGTTCTACCGGGGGACATTAATCGAACCATACGACTTGGGGCAATATGGGTATCAAAATTCATGGTTTTTTAAACTGGTAATGGAAATGGGCATTTTGACTGGATTGGCCACACCCGGAGTGGCCAGTGCCCTCGGGAAGGTTCTACCGGGGGACATTAATCGAACCATACGACTTGGGGCAATATGGGTATCAAAATTCATGGTTTTTTAAACTGGTAATGGAAATGGCCATTTTGACTGGATTGGCCACACCCGGAGTGGCCAGTGCCCTCGGGAAGGTTCTACCGGGGGACATTAATCGAACCATACGACTTGGGGCAATATGGGTATCAAAATTCATGGTTTTTTAAACTGGTAATGGAAATGGGCATTTTGACTGGATTGGCCACACCCGGAGTGGCCAGTGCCCTCGGGAAGGTTCTACCGGGGGGACATTAATCGTACCATACGACTTGGGGCAATATGGGTATCAAAATTCATGGTTATTGAAACTGGTCATGGAAATGGGCATTTTGACTGGATTGGCCACACCCGGAGTGGCCAGTGCCCTCGGGAAGGTTCTACCGTGGGGACATTAATCGAACCATACGACTTGGGGCAATATGGGTTTCAAAATTCATGGTTTTTTAAACTGGTAATGGAAATGGGCATTTTGACTGGATTGGCCACACCCGGAGTGGCCAGTGCCCTCGGGAAGGTTCTACCGGGGGGACATTAATCGAACCATACGACTTGGGGCAATATGGGTATCAAAATTCATGGTTTTTTAAACTGGTAATGGAAATGGGCATTTTGACTGGATTGGCCACACCCGGAGTGGCCAGTGCCCTCGGGAAGGTTCTACCGTGGGGACATTAATCGAACCATACGACTTGGGGCAATATGGGTATCAAAATTCATGGTTTTTTAAACTGGTAATGGAAATGGGCATTTTGACTGGATTGGCCACACCCGGAGTGGCCAGTGCCCTCGGGAAGGTTCTACCGTGGGGACATTAATCGAACCATACGACTTGGGGCAATATGGGTTTCAAAATTCATGGTTTTTTAAACTGGTAATGGAAATGGGCATTTTGACTGGATTGGCCACACCCGGAGTGGCCAGTGCCCTCGGGAAGGTTCTACCGGGGGGACATTAATCGAACCATACGACTTGGGGCAATATGGGTATCAAAATTCATGGTTATTGAAACTGGTCATGGAAATGGGCATTTTGACTGGATTGGCCACACCCGGAGTGGCCAGTGCCCTCGGGAAGGTTCTACCGTGGGGACATTAATCGAACCATACGACTTGGGGCAATATGGGTTTCAAAATTCATGGTTTTTTAAACTGGTAATGGAAATGGGCATTTTGACTGGATTGGCCACACCCGGAGTGGCCAGTGCCCTCGGGAAGGTTCTACCGGGGGGACATTAATCGAACCATACGACTTGGGGCAATATGGGTATCAAAATTCATGGTTTTTTAAACTGGTAATGGAAATGGGCATTTTGACTGGATTGGCCACACCCGGAGTGGCCAGTGCCCTCGGGAAGGTTCTACCGTGGGGACATTAATCGAACCATACGACTTGGGGCAATATGGGTATCAAAATTCATGGTTTTTTAAACTGGTCATGGAAATGGGCATTTTGACTGGATTGGCCACACCCGGAGTGGCCAGTGCCCTCGGGAAGGTTCTACCGTGGGGACATTAATCGAACCATACGACTTGGGGCAATATGGGTATCAAAATTCATGGTTTTTTAAACTGGTAATGGAAATGGGCATTTTGACCGGATTGGCCACACCCGGAGTGGCCAGTGCCCTCGGGAAGGTTCTACCGTGGGGACATTAATCGAACCATACGACTTGGGACAATATGGGTATCAAAATTCATGGTTTTTCAAACTGGTAATGGAAATGGGCATTTTGACCGGATTGGCCACACCCGGAGTGGCCAGTGCCCTCGGGAAGGTTCTACCGGGGGGACATTAATCGAACCATACGACTTGGGGCAATATGGGTATCAAAATTCATGGTTTTTTAAACTGGTAATGGAAATGGGCATTTTGACTGGATTGGCCACACCCGGAGTGGCCAGTGCCCTCGGGAAGGTTCTATCGTGGGGACATTAATCGAACCATACGACTTGGAGCAATATGGGTATCAAAATTCATGGTTTTTTAAACTGGTAATGGAAATGGGCATTTTGACTGGATTGGCCACACCCGGAGTGGCCAGTGCCCTCGGGAAGGTTCTACCGGGGGGACATTAATCGAAATATTCGACTTGGGGCAATATGGGTACCAAAATTCATGGTTTTTGATACTGGACATGAAAATTACCATTTTGATTGGACATTTTCCGAACCATACTAGTTTTGGCAATTTATTTCCACAAAGGTGCCAAAGATTGAAAACATTTTATAGGAATAAATTATTTAGGATTAAATACATAGGCAATGTTTTAAAAATATAAAATAAAATAGAATATTTTTTAGGAGTTTTGTACAAAGTTCTTTGTCATATTGGTCATGTAGAACATAACCACCTGCACCTTTTTTTATTGTTGTGTTTATTTAATTTAAAAAAAATATAATTCAAGAGCTTTTAGGACGTTGACACGTCTTACTGAAACAAAAATGTTTGTGCTTATCTTCACTGTTGCTTAATTTTTAAAATTGGACTAGGACGTCAGAAAAATGAGTAATTGTCTATGTTTTTGCAAATCTATTTTACTTTCTTTTATTTTATAATTGCATGAAACCTTGTAAATGCATTTTCCTTTTTGGATTGGTCACACAAAGTGGGAATGTAATTTATGATTATTCGAAAATACGTATCTTGAGAAAAAAATTCCTGATCGATTTGGTAGTGCTTAAAATTTCACTAAAAAAGCATTTTTTACTTTGTAATTGAACCAATAGTTTCCGAAATATCGCTAGTCGAAAAATTAGGACTAATTAGGTAGTCTGTATCTTAGAAAGGGCTCATGCAGAAACCACGTGGCCCCAAAAATGTTATGCCAAAAAATGCCCTTCTTTTTCTCCTATAACATATTTAGGGGAGAGTGGGGAGACTTGATCCCCGGGGACACTTGATCCCAAGCCTGTATCTCATCAGCATGTGGGTAAAACAATTAGCTTTGTTCTAAAGAGTTGTGCAAAATTAACTAAAACTCATTGTAGAAAACAAAGAAAAAAGGTGCAGGTGGTTATGTTCTACATGACCAATATGACAAAGAACTTTGTACAAAACTCCTAAAAAATATTCTATTTTATTTTATATTTTTAAAACATTGCCTATGTATTTAATCCTAAATAATTTATTCCTATAAAATGTTTTCAATCTTTGGCACCTTTGTGGAAATAAATTGCCAAAACTAGTATGGTTCGGAAAATGTCCAATCAAAATGGTAATTTTCATGTCCAGTATCAAAAACCATGAATTTTGGTACCCATATTGCCCCAAGTCGAATATTTCGATTAATGTCCCCCCGGTAGAACCTTCCCGAGGGCACTGGCCACTCCGGGTGTGGCCAATCCAGTCAAAATGCCCATTTCCATTACCAGTTTAAAAAACCATGAATTTTGATACCCATATTGCTCCAAGTCGTATGGTTCGATTAATGTCCCCCCGGTAGAACCTTCCCGAGGGCACTGGCCACTCCGGGTGTGGCCAATCCAGTCAAAATGCCCATTTTCATTACCAGTTTAAAAAACCATGAATTTTGATACCCATATTGCCCCAAGTCGTATGGTTCGATTAATGTCCCCCCGGTAGAACCTTCCCGAGGGCACTGGCCACTCCGGGTGTGGCCAATCCGGTCAAAATGCCCATTTTCATTACCAGTTTGAAAAACCATGAATTTTGATACCCATATTGTCCCAAGTCGTATGGTTCGATTAATGTCCCCACGGTAGAACCTTCCCGAGGGCACTGGCCACTCCGGGTGTGGCCAATCCGGTCAAAATGGCCATTTTCATTACCAGTTTAAAAACCATGAATTTTGATACCCATATTGCCCAAGTCGTATGGTTCGATTAATGTCCCCACGGTAGAACCTTCCCGAGGGCACTGGCCACTCCGGGTGTGGCCAATCCGGTCAAAATGCCCATTTCCATTACCAGTTTAAAAAACCATGAATTTTGATACCCATATTGCCCCAAGTCGTATGGTTCGATTAATGTCCCCACGGTAGAACCTTCCCGAGGGCACTGGCCACTCCGGGTGTGGCCAATCCAGTCAAAATGCCCATTTCCATTACCAGTTTAAAAAACCATGAATTTTGATACCCATATTGCCCCAAGTCGTATGGTTCGATTAATGTCCCCCGGTAGAACCTTCCTGAGGGCACTGGCCACTCCGGTGTGGCCAATCCAGTCAAAATGGCCATTTTCATTACCAGTTTAAAAACCATGAATTTTGATACCCATATTGCCCCAAGTCGTATGGTTCGATTAATGTCCCCACGGTAGAACCTTCCTGAGGGCACTGGCCACTCCGGTGTGGCCAATCCAGTCAAAATGCCCATTTCCATTACCAGTTTCAAAACCATGAATTTTGATACCCATATTGCCCCAAGTCGTATGGTTCGATTAATGTCCCCCGGTAGAACCTTCCTGAGGGCACTGGCCACTCCGGGTGTGGCCAATCCAGTCAAAATGCCCATTTTCATTACCAGTTTAAAAACCATGAATTTTGATACCCATATTGCCCCAAGTCGTATGGTTCGATTAATGTCCCCCGGTAGAACCTTCCCGAGGGCACTGGCCACCTGGGTGTGGCCAATCCAGTCAAAATGCCCATTTTCATTACCAGTTTAAAAACCATGAATTTTGATACCCATATTGCCCCAAGTCGTATGGTTCGATTAATGTCCCCCGGTAGAACCTTCCTGAGGGCACTGGCCACCCGGTGTGGCCAATCCAGTCAAAATGCCCATTTTCATTACCAGTTTAAAAACCATGAATTTTGATACCCATATTGCCCCAAGTCGTATGGTTCGATTAATGTCCCCCGGTAGAACCTTCCCGAGGGCACTGGCCACTCCGTGTGGCCAATCCAGTCAAAATGGCCATTTTCATTACCAGTTTAAAAACCATGAATTTTGATACCCATATTGCCCCAAGTCGTATGGTTCGATTAATGTCCCCCGGTAGAACCTTCCTGAGGGCACTGGCCACTCCGGGTGTGGCCAATCCAGTCAAAATGCCCATTTTCATTACCAGTTTCAAAACCATGAATTTTGATACCCATATTGCCCCAAGTCGTATGGTTCGATTAATGTCCCCCGGTAGAACCTTCCTGAGGGCACTGGCCACCCGGGTGTGGCCAATCCAGTCAAAATGCCCATTTTCATTACCAGTTTAAAAACCATGAATTTTGATACCCATATTGCCCCAAGTCGTATGGTTCGATTAATGTCCCCCGGTAGAACCTTCCTGAGGGCACTGGCCACTCCGGGTGTGGCCAATCCAGTCAAAATGGCCATTTTCATTACCAGTTTAAAACCATGAATTTTGATACCCATATTGCCCCAAGTCGTATGGTTCGATTAATGTCCCCCGGTAGAACCTTCCTGAGGGCACTGGCCACCCGGGTGTGGCCAATCCAGTCAAAATGGCCATTTTCATTACCAGTTTAAAAACCATGAATTTTGATACCCATATTGCCCCAAGTCGTATGGTTCGATTAATGTCCCCCGGTAGAACCTTCCTGAGGGCACTGGCCACCCGGGTGTGGCCAATCCAGTCAAAATGCCATTTTCATTACCAGTTTCAAAAACCATGAATTTTGATACCCATATTGCCCCAAGTCGTATGGTTCGATTAATGTCCCCCGGTAGAACCTTCCTGAGGGCACTGGCCACCCGGTGTGGCCAATCCAGTCAAAATGCCCATTACCAGTTTAAAAACCATGAATTTTGATACCCATATTGCCCCAAGTCGTATGGTTCGATTAATGTCCCCACGGTAGAACCTTCCTGAGGGCACTGGCCACTCCGGGTGTGGCCAATCCAGTCAAAATGGCCATTTTCATTACCAGTTTAAAAACCATGAATTTTGATACCCATATTGCCCCAAGTCGTATGGTTCGATTAATGTCCCCCGGTAGAACCTTCCCGAGGGCACTGGCCACTCGGTGTGGCCAATCCAGTCAAAATGGCCATTTTCATTACCAGTTTAAAAACCATGAATTTTGATACCCATATTGCCCCAAGTCGTATGGTTCGATTAATGTCCCCGGTAGAACCTTCCCGAGGGCACTGGCCACCTGGTGTGGCCAATCCAGTCAAAATGGCCATTTTCATTACCAGTTTAAAAACCATGAATTTTGATACCCATATTGCCCCAAGTCGTATGGTTCGATTAATGTCCCCACGGTAGAACCTTCCGAGGGCACTGGCCACTCCGGTGTGGCCAATCCAGTCAAAATGCCCATTTTCATTACCAGTTTCAAAACCATGAATTTTGATACCCATATTGCCCCAAGTCGTATGGTTCGATTAATGTCCCCCGGTAGAACCTTCCCGAGGGCACTGGCCACTCCGGGTGTGGCCAATCCAGTCAAAATGGCCATTTTCATTACCAGTTTAAAAACCATGAATTTTGATACCCATATTGCCCCAAGTCGTATGGTTCGATTAATGTCCCCGGTAGAACCTTCCCGAGGGCACTGGCCACTCCGGGTGTGGCCAATCCAGTCAAAATGCCCATTTTCATTACCAGTTTCAAAAACCATGAATTTTGATACCCATATTGCCCCAAGTCGTATGGTTCGATTAATGTCCCCACGGTAGAACCTTCCCGAGGGCACTGGCCACTCCGGGTGTGGCCAATCCAGTCAAAATGGCCATTTTCATTACCAGTTTAAAAAACCATGAATTTTGATACCCATATTGCCCCAAGTCGTATGGTTCGATTAATGTCCCCCGGTAGAACCTTCCCGAGGGCACTGGCCACTCCGGGTGTGGCCAATCCAGTCAAAATGGCCATTTTCATTACCAGTTTCAAAAACCATGAATTTTGATACCCATATTGCCCCAAGTCGTATGGTTCGATTAATGTCCCCCGGTAGAACCTTCCTGAGGGCACTGGCCACCCGGTGTGGCCAATCCAGTCAAAATGGCCATTTTCATTACCAGTTTCAATAACCATGAATTTTGATACCCATATTGCCCCAAGTCGTATGGTTCGATTAATGTCCCCCGGTAGAACCTTCCCGAGGGCACTGGCCACTCCGGGTGTGGCCAATCCAGTCAAAATGGCCATTTTCATTACCAGTTTCAATAACCATGAATTTTGATACCCATATTGCCCCAAGTCGTATGGTTCGATTAATGTCCCCCCGGTAGAACCTTCCCGAGGGCACTGGCCACTCCGGGTGTGGCCAATCCAGTCAAAATGGCCATTTTCATTACCAGTTTCAAAAACCATGAATTTTGATACCCATATTGCCCCAAGTCGTATGGTTCGATTAATGTCCCCCCGGTAGAACCTTCCCGAGGGCACTGGCCACTCCGGGTGTGGCCAATCCAGTCAAAATGCCCATTTCCATTACCAGTTTCAAAAACCATGAATTTTGATACCCATATTGCCCCAAGTCGTATGGTTCGATTAATGTCCCCCCGGTAGAACCTTCCTGAGGGCACTGGCCACTCCGGGTGTGGCCAATCCAGTCAAAATGCCCATTTTCATTACCAGTTTCAAAAACCATGAATTTTGATACCCATATTGCCCCAAGTCGTATGGTTCGATTAATGTCCCCCCGGTAGAACCTTCCCGAGGGCACTGGCCACTCCGGGTGTGGCCAATCCAGTCAAAATGCCCATTTTCATTACCAGTTTCAAAAACCATGAATTTTGATACCCATATTGCCCCAAGTCGTATGGTTCGATTAATGTCCGGTAGAACCTTCCGAGGGCACTGGCCACTCCGGGTGTGGCCAATCCAGTCAAAATGCCCATTTTCATTACCAGTTTAAAACCATGAATTTTGATACCCATATTGCCCCAAGTCGTATGGTTCGATTAATGTCCCCACGGTAGAACCTTCCGAGGGCACTGGCCACTCCGGTGTGGCCAATCCAGTCAAAATGCCCATTTTCATTACCAGTTTCAAAAACCATGAATTTTGATACCCATATTGCCCCAAGTCGTATGGTTCGAAATGTCCCCCGGTAGAACCTTCCCGAGGGCACTGGCCACTCCGGGTGTGGCCAATCCAGTCAAAATGCCCATTTCCATTACCAGTTTAAAACCATGAATTTTGATACCCATATTGCCCCAAGTCGTATGGTTCGATTAATGTCCCCGGTAGAACCTTCCGAGGGCACTGGTCACTCTGTGGCCAATATCCATATGTGGCCCAATTGTTCAAACATTCTGTCTGCGACCGTCTCAAATTTAGTGCACAAACTGTGTCTTTCAATCGTGTGTGTGTGTATAAAATTACCACCGTGGATCCGCTTTTGTCGAAACCTCGTAAGGCACTGAATTTTCTGAGGCTATCTGTTAGCTGAAATAGTTCGCATGAAATGTGGCAACAGTGGTGCAACATTCTCGCGTGACAGTACCACGAAAACAGGAGAGGATGCAAAATTTGCACCATGTTGCCACATTTCATGCGAACTATTTCAGCTAACAGATAGCCTCAGAAAAATTCAGTGCCTTACGAGGTTTCGACAAAAGCAGATCCACGGTGGTAATTTTATTGCTCACACACACACACACACACACGCACACATTGAAAGACACAGTTTGTGCACTAAATTGGGAGGAATTCTGTTCTTATGAAAATTTTAAGGACGGTCACCGGACCAGAATGATTTGGGGCAATGGGCTTGGGACCACATTTATAGGATATTGGCCACACCCGGAGTGGCCAGTGCCCTCGGGAAGGTTCTACCGGGGGGACATTAATCGTACCATACGACTTGGGGCAATATGGGTATCAAAATTCATGGTTATTGAAACTGGTCATGAAAATGGGCATTTTGACTGGATTGGCCACACCCGGAGTGGCCAGTGCCCTCGGGAAGGTTCTACCGGGGGGACATTATTCGAACAATACGACTTGGGCCAATATGGGTATCAAAATTCATGGTTATTGAAACTGGTAATGAAAATGGGCATTTTGACTGGATTGGCCACACCCGGAGTGGCCAGTGCCCTCGGGAAGGTTCTACCGGGGGGACATTATTCGAACAATACGACTTGGGCCAATATGGGTATCAAAATTCATGGTTATTGAAACTGGTAATGAAAATGGCCATTTTGACTGGATTGGCCACACCCGGAGTGGCCAGTGACCTCGGGAAGGTTCTACCGGGGGGACATTAATCGAACCATACGACTTGGGGCAATATGGGTATAAAAATTCATGGTTTACGACTTAGGGCAATATGGGTATCAAAATTCATGGTTTGGCCACTACGGGTGTGGGCAATCCGGGTGTGGGCAATCCGGGTGTGGCCAATCCGGTCAAAATGGCCATTTTCATTACCAGTTTCAAAAACCATGAATTTTGATACCCATATTGCCCAAATTTGTATGGTTCCGTAAATGTCCTCCCGGTAGAACCTTCCCTCAGGGCAATGGCCACTCCGGGTGTGGCCAATCCTGCCAAAATGGTCATTTTCATCACCAGTATCAAAAACCATGAATTTTGATACCTATATTGCCCAAATTTGTATGGTTCCGTAAATTCTCCCGGTAGAACCTTCCCTCAGGGCAATGGCCACTCCGGGTGTGGCCAATCCTGCCAAAATGGCCATTTTCATTACCAGTATCAAAAACCATGAATTTTGATACCTATATTGCCCAAATTTGTATGGTTCCGTAAATTCTCCCGGTAGAACCTTCCCTCAGGGCAATGGCCACTCCGGGTGTGGCCAATCCTGCCAAAATGGCCATTTTCATTACCAGTATCAAAAACCATGAATTTTGATACCCATATTGCCCCAAGTCGTATGGTTCCGTAAATGTCCTCCCGGTAGAACCTTCCCTCAGGGCATTGGCCGCTCCGGGTGTGGCCAATTCTGCCAAAATGGCCATTTTCATCACCAGTATCAAAAACCATGAATTTTGATACCTATATTGCCCAAATTTGTATGGTTCCGTAAATTCTCCCGGTAGAACCTTCCCTCAGGGCAATGGCCACTCCGGGTGTGGCCAATCCTGCCAAAATGGCCATTTTCATTACCAGTATCAAAAACCATGAATTTTGATACCCATATTGCCCCAAGTCGTATGGTTCCGTAAATGTCCTCCCGGTAGAACCTTCCCTCAGGGCATTGGCCGCTCCGGGTGTGGCCAATTCTGCCAAAATGGCCATTTTCATCACCAGTATCAAAAACCATGAATTTTGATACCTATATTGCCCAAATTTGTATGGTTCCGTAAATTCTCCCGGTAGAACCTTCCCTCAGGGCAATGGCCACTCCGGGTGTGGCCAATCCGGTCAAAATGGCCATTTTCATTACCAGTTTCAAAAACCATGAATTTTGATACCCATATTGCCCCAAGTCGTATGGTTCCGTAAATGTCCTCCCGGTAGAACCTTCCCTCAGGGCATTGGCCGCTCCGGGTGTGGCCAGTTCTGCCAAAATGGTCATTTTCATCACCAGTATCAAAAACCATGAATTTTGATACCTATATTGCCCAAATTTGTATGGTTCCGTAAATTCTCCCGGTAGAACCTTCCCTCAGGGCAATGGCCACTCCGGGTGTGGCCAATCCTGCCAAAATGGCCATTTTCATTACCAGTATCAAAAACCATGAATTTTGATACCCATATTGCCCCAAGTCGTATGGTTCCGTAAATGTCCTCCCGGTAGAACCTTCCCTCAGGGCATTGGCCGCTCCGGGTGTGGCCAATTCTGCCAAAATGGCCATTTTCATCACCAGTATCAAAAACCATGAATTTTGATACCCATATTGCCCAAATTTGTATGGTTCCGTAAATGTCCTCCCGGTAGAACCTTCCCTCAGGGCACTGGCCTCACCGGGTGTGGCCGATATCCTACCAAATTGTTCCCAATAATTTCGGTATTCCGGTGACCGTTCTGGCTACCGTCAATAACTTCTTGGACCTGCTCTCAAGTTCGTGCACCACCTGCGTGTGTGTGTGTGTGTGAGCAATAAAATTCCCAACGTAAGGTCCGTCTTTGATGAAAGTCTGATGGACACTAAATCCTCCAGAGGCTAACTTTTAGCTTAAATAGTTTTCACGGCATCTACGCAACAGAAACAGAATGTCACGCCGAGGGCTTGCGACGGTAACGCTACATTTTCGAAAAATTTTGCATTGACACCGCAGATAGAGCTTTAAGACAAAGTCCTTTGTCAAAAAATTGAAAAATGTTCAGATTCAGTTACACACATTTTTCTAAAACGAGCTGCAAAAAACTTCCAAGAGATCTTTTTTTCTTTGTATTGATATGTATAGAAAACACTCAAAAATTATTCAAAAAAATATTGTTTATTCATGAATTGTTTGATAAACTTATCAACTCCAAAACCTTTGCGCATTTGATGTTAAATGTATCGCACTAGCGTGCCCAGGGTGGGGCAACATGGGGCAGTTGCCCCACCATCCTCGGAAATTTGTTCTAAAATTGGGCAGGGGGTGTCCATAAACGACGAAATTTTCAAAACTCTAATAATTTTGCCCCACCTTCCTTGAGGACCTGGGCACGCTAGTGATGTATCTGTAGTATCCCTCGGTACTATAAAATAGTACCAACCTGCAGAAGTGTAATGTCCAGTAGGTAGTCGTAACTCTAGTGCTAGATTATAGCAATGAGCTCGGTTGTGCAACCCAAATGAAGATTCGCTCTCTTCTGTCGTCGTCCGTCGTCGAGTCAAGACGTCCAGTGTAAACTTATACCTAGATTTAATAAAGTTTTAACCTAGTACTAAACGCGTGTTTAATTAGTCGTATCGGACACTTCAACCTGGCGACGAGGGTAAAACCGTTGAAGTAAGTAAATCAGAAGTGAAGTCGTAGTGCGTAAACAGTTGTGAAAAATTGAGTCTAGTGATTAAAACGTGGTAGTGAAACATAACCTAACAATTGCACCAAAGAGATGTCGTATCAGTCTGAGGTTAGGTTTGCGACCATGCAGAAGGTAAGTGCGCAACGATCCATTGTCGGAGGGAGAGGCCAAGGTCAGTATGAACAAAAGTCTCATCTCAAGCGTCCATTTGGGCTATGCTTTCGCTGTGGTCGGCGCCATGATCCATCCACGTGTCCTGCGCGAATCTGGACCTGCTACATGTGTGGGGAAAAGGGCACATTTCGACACACTGTGAGTTTGATGGTAAGTCTGATCAGTCCAGCAAAGGTGCCACCGAGGATCAACGCGTAGCCGAGTTGTCGAAAAATGTCGAGGTTCTTCGTCTCAACGCGTGTGCCGATGCTACCGAGTCAGGAAGCTCCAACTAAAGTCAAAGTCGACTAAAACTTGATCCGAGAACTTTTTGAAAAACGTACCCACCCTAATGGACAGCTGCCAAATTTGTATGGAAAATTATATGGACAAACTAATGATTCAAAATGGCTTCTTTGGGCAAGTGAGTCTCGTGGCGCAGGGGTAGCGGCTTCGGCTGCCGATCCCGATGATGCTATGAGACGCGGGTTCGATTCCCGCCTTATCCACTGAGCTTCTATCGGATGGTGAAGTAAAACGTCGGTCCCGGTTTCTCCTGTCTCGTCAGAGGCGCTGGAGCAGAAATCCCACGTTAGAGGAAGGTTATGCCCCGGGGGGCGTAGTGCCAATAGTTTCGTTTCGTTTCGGGCATACCGAAGGCACCAAAAAAAATTCAGTCGGATTAAAAAATACAAAAAAAAATCGAATGACCAAAATCTGAGAGAACTGCTCATATGCTATTTTTGGGCTAAATATGTTTTTATGTATCAATTTAGAACGTGTGTCAAAATTTTATGCATAAACAATTTATTTTCCGAAAAATTCGATCAATTTACCCTTTAGTTTACCGATTTATATTAAATATTAACTGAAAACAAACTTCAGAATTTGGAGTGTTGCTTTCTTTGAAATTACCATAAATCAAAGCTGTAAGAACCAAGGCGACCAAATGAAAAACTTTGCTTTGTACAATTTGTCACAAAAGCGTTTTCAACTGAAATCGAGTGATAATCAGTTCAATAGAAAGTGAGCAAGCAAATTTCACAAAATAAGTTGTTTAAATTGTAAAATTCAGCAAATTGGATGGAGTTAGGAGCGCGTGCATAACCTGCCAAACATAAGAGAATTTCCCTTATGCCCTATAACATAAAACTAAACGTGACTTTCTCCAAAATTTCCAGATCAAATTCTCTTCTATATGAGAAATACCACATACTATTTTATTATTATTCTTATAACTGCCGTTCTACGCATAATTGTCCCATGTTCAAAGAAGTGCAACTGAGAAAAACGCGATTGAAATGTTTCGACCGATTTCTGTGTTTCTACGCATAATTGTCCCGTGGGTTCCTATTCGCCCTATGTGTCCCTAATCGCCCCAGTTAGCAGTGTATCACCCTTACTTGTGATCCTCTTAATATACAACAGGTAAACAAGGCATAATGCTTAGTAAAACTAATGATTCCGTGTAAGAAAATACTTTGTGGGACAATTATGCGTAGAAGTTCAACGATGGGACAAACAGACTTGGTGTAGTTTTTGATGAGTTTCCGAACAAAGTACCAGATTTTATGTGTTTTTCTTAAAGTACACATCAGACTAAACATAAGAATGGCATAAAGTCAAAATCGTCAAAAACTGACATGGGACAATTCGGAGCTTCTTTTAATAAAAACCAAATATTTAATGGTGTCAAATTTCGAATAAATCAATTCAAGAACAAAACTTTCAAAATAAACTTCAAAATCGCTAAGAGATAGAAGACAGTTAGATTGAAGGGAGAGTTAAACAATAGCTTATAGGACCTCTTCAAAAATAAAAACTCTAGGTATGTTTGAAGATTTCCTTGCAGTGACTAACACAAACATGTTAGTTTCGATCCTCGATCCTTGATTGTACAACATCATTCTTCCCCATCCAAACAACACTATGCGACTCCACCTAGGACTCCACAATCATATTACTGATAGAAAACATTCGTGGAGACGCACGGTATTTCTCCATTTGCCAACGAAAACCTACTTTTCCTGTTCCAGACATCTGTCCCGCACGTACCGCCGCGCCCTGCAGCACACCACGCCGGACGTAATTTGCTTCCTGGGCGATCTGATGGACGAGGGCAGCGTGGCCACCGACGTCCAGTACGACGAGTACTTTGCCCGATTCGCCGACATTTTCACCCAGCCCACGGCGGACACGTTGATGGTGAGACCTTATGAACTTTTTCTGTTACTTTTTGGTAGATTTCGTCATTAGATTTACATCCCAGGTGACAACGACCTGGGCCGCGAGGGAATGGAGCCCATCTCGGCGGAGAACGTGCAACGCTTCCGGCAGTACTTTGCCGAGCAGCCCTCGTGGGAGCTGTTGGGACGGGCCAAATTCTACAACATCAACCGGGTCAGCACGACGCTCCCGCCGGCGGACGATCTCAACTACGATGCGCAATCGCGCACGATCTTCCTGAGCCACATGAGTCTGCTCAAGTCCGCGGGAGAGTTCTCTGCGCATGCCGTCGATGCGTTCCGTCCGGATGTGATATTCTCGGCCAATGACCACAGCTCGAAGGTGGCCGCAGTTCCCAAGAGCCGGCTTCTGCTGGACGATGTAATGCACGCGCCACTGAACGTTGAACGGGACAAGCGGCACGAAGTTTCGGTGTTTGATTTGGGCAGTTTAAGGCTGCAGCAGCGACTGCTGGAGATTCTGGTGCCGACCTGTTCGTATCGAATGGGTGCCATGAAGATCGGTTATGGATATGCGGTGCTCGATGGTGACACCCTGAAGTACACAGTCCTGTGGACGGCTCAACGTTACTACCAGCTGGCTTCTTACTCGTTGCTGATCATCCCACTGAAGCTGCTCTGTGGACAGATTTGGTGCGCTCTGTTCAAACGGTATTGGTGCAGCTGCAGACCACGTAACCGGACGCCGTACCTTCCGCTGCACGCAAACTGAGAATTACTCAGCTGAAAATCTAAGGAATTCTCAGACACAGTCATCTCATATTGAGTTAAAACAAATAAAACAATCCTTTTAAACAGTAATTCTTTGAAACTTTTCTTACAGAGAGGTATTTTATTCGAACAGGTCAGCTCAATAGCGTCTAATATCACTGCCAGGCGTCAGAGTCTCATCACCAATTAAAAAAAAAACAGATGGAATACTTTCGAGGGAGTTCACTCCGCCACCGCCAGCTGCTGCAACTTGTCGTTCAAAACCCCAACCGCACGCTTAATATCCTCGGTGATGTCCTTGCGCTTGGACAGCACGGCCACGGCGTTTTTGTACTGCTTTGCCGCCGTCCAACTGAAGAAAAAACAAGTCCCAAATTCAATCAACTCGTCAAAAACCCAAAACTCACAATATGAAACTTACACCAACGCAGCGCCCTCGAGATTGCCGGTCGTTTCCAGGTACTGGGCCCACTCGGTGCAGACCTTCTCGCGCACCGGATCGTCCGCGGCCTTGCGCAGCTTGCAGATGACCCACGCCTCGCGGTAGTACTTGTGCTGGCACAGGTTCTCGATCGCTTCGGTGATCTGGTAGGAAACGGGGAAATCGAAAAATCGGCGAAATTAATAAAATTGCATAACTAGTAGGGTGGCTTGAAGTTGTATGGAAAAATTTCAAAATGGACTGATTCAATCAGAACAGGCATTTTCCGGTCCCATTTGGGGCCCCAAACAACCCCCCAAAATTTGGGAGCGTTTGGATTTGACCCGACTTTCCACAAAGCGATTAAAATTTGTATGGAAATTTGTATGGGAAAACCCTCTTTTTTACATTATGATTTTTATAATTTTCATTTTTCACTCAATTTAAACACTAACACCGCAGAAGTATAGTCCTGAATGACATCTAAAACTTTCCAGAAGAAAGTATGGTCCTATCTTGCTTCTGGAAAAAGATGTAAAGTTTTTAAAAAATGCATTTCAAAATAAGTGCTGAAAATTATATTTCTTGCCAACACTGCCACCAGTACTACGGTAGATATTTCGAAATCTTATTATTTAACGTAATAAGGAAGCAACCTAGCAAAATGGTGTCTTTGGAAATGTTGTTGTATATGAATGTGGCTTTTATTTAAAAATTTTGACATGCAGGGTGACACACCTACAGGGTGTCAACCAAGCCCTAACTTCTACTGGTGACCTTTTAAAGCGTTGATGTCTTAGGAAAAGTTGTTAAGCTACTTATTCCAAGAAATTTTGACATGGTTGGAAGACAGGTTGGCACATCTACAGGGTGTCAACCCTTTTCTAGATTCTATTTAAGACCTTTTTGATCAACGTGAAGTGGGCGAAAATGGGTACAAATCGCAAATTAGGCCTGTCACGTAAAAGGAGCTTGCATGCCAATAATTTTAAATAAAAGCCCTATTCATATACAACAACTTTTCCTAAGACACCATTTTGCTAGGTTGCTTCGTTATTACGTTAAATAATAAGATTTCGAAATATCTACCGAAGTACTGGCGGTGTTGGCAAGAAAAATAATTTTCAGCACTAATTTTGAAATGCCCTTTTTTAAAAACTCTATATCTTTTTCCAGAAGCAAGATAGGACCATACTTTCTTCTGGAAAGTTTTAGAGGACATTCAGGACTATACTTCTACGGTGTTAGTGTTTAAATTGAGTGAAAAATGAAAATTATAAAAATCATAATGTAAAAAAGAGGGTTTTCCCATACAAATTTGAATCGCTTTGCAGAAAGCCGGGTCAAATCCAATCGCTCCCAAATTTTGGGGAGTTGTTTGGGGGCCCAAATGGGACCGGATAAAGCCTGTTTTGTAAAATCGATCATGTCGAGCCACCCTAATAACTAGGGGAACAGCATCTACCGCCATCGTGCCTCTAATGTTGGCATAGCAGCACTTTAAAGATCAATTTCAGCTCATTGAAAACGTTTTCAACTAAAATCAAGTGTTAAATAGCTCAATAAGAAGTGAGCAAGCAAGTTTCTATCAACAGTTTCCCAAAATAAGTTGTATATGTAGTGAAAATCAGCAAGCGCAATTCCCACTAACGTGGACTTCGCACTAAATTATTTCTATCGATCGCACTATTGCGACTTGCCAAACTGCATTGGGAAAATTTAAATTTCCTAAAAAAAATATCAAAGTGCTCGCTTGTTTTTCAGCTGTCAATCGCAATTTTAAAGTGCGATTGTCCAGTTTGGTGGAAACTGCGACTGACAGTGTAAACAAACAACATCTGGTTGCCTAGTTTTTCAAATTCTTGTTGTCAAAAGTGCGAGAGAAAAAAAGCAAAGCAATCCACTTTAACGACTCCCAGGTCTTTTGTGGTCTCTGTTGCAAGTTTCTGCTCATTTCTAGGCGTCCGAAGTTTATGTGTGGTGAGTCACCCAAAACCGACGTTTTACTTCCCCATGCGATAGAAGACCAAGAGGATAAGGTGGGAATCGAACCCGCGCCCCATCGCAACTTAGGGATCGGCAGCCGAAGCCGCTAACCACCGCGCCACGAGGCCCGCAAGTGAAGTGCGAGAGAAAATTGCGGCCAAAATCCAAGTTACAGTGCATGGATCAATATGAGTAATTCTCCACGATATCGCTTATTTTTTTCCAAATGTTTAATTTTGTTTTTGACATAGGACTATGTCTTTACTTACTATACTGGGGGCCAGTTCAAAATTTCGATCCCAAGCGTCACATTTGGCGAACGTTATTTCAAAAGGTAATATCTTCATCCAGACACATTGAAATTTCATAATTTTTGGACCATTCGATTCGGAAAACCTTCAGCAATTTTCTATAAAATTCTCAGTATTGGCAGAATAGTATAACTATACAAACAATTCAATGTTTTAAAATACTTAGAAATAGCTAACAAAACGAACGCTTTTGAGGGGAAAACCGCCGCAGCAGAACTGGCCGTCGACGATCGTGAAAAGAGGGGAAGTAATAGCGATGTAGAAGTATAAAAATGCGTTCTACCCTTTCCACTCCACTTAGTTGCCACCGAGATGCTGAACAAGTCGGGTCGGCTCATAATTTCTGAGCCGCGGACGAATGAAGCAGCAACAGCAGGGAGAGAGAGAGCCTTAGCAACGCAAATTCTCTCTTCCGGAGAAGGATTTCTTCTGCAAAATCACCTTTATTTTCTAGAGAGAGAGAGAGAATCGGAGAGCAGCACCGAAGAGGGCAAATTGTGTGCGAATGCCGTAGAATGACACACCAAATGCCGTAGGATGGTAGATTCAAGAAAATTGCCAAATGCGCGTTCACACACACATACACAACACTCCCGTTTCATGGTACACGCTGATTGGGTTCGATGCGTCGAGTTTCCCTTCCACGGATGTTCGATTGATGTATCTAAATTCGTCACCTGAAAATGCCATCAGAGACTGCGACCAACTACAGATACACCCGGGGACGAGCAAAACCGCCAGCGGAGGCAACTTTTAGGCACTGGAGTAAAATCGCTTAGTAGACTGTGTGAAAATTGTGGTAGCCCTGTTGTATGGGTTAGTACAACGAATCTACTACGAGCTCGTGTAATTGGTCACGGCCCCAGGATGCACAGCCGGTTCAGTCTGGATGCTTCCCCCAATTCGTTCGAAGATTTCGTTTACGCAGCCTTCGAGGAAATGCCAGTGCCCGGATGAACTTGTTTGGTTTTTGGTACTGAACATGAAAATTGTCATTTCGACAGTGTAGCCAAAAACTGGAGTGGACGGTGCCCTCAAAGAAGGTTCCTCCGGGGCCTGGGGGGACATTTACAGAACCATACGAGTTGTTGCAATATGGGTATCAAAATTCATGGTTTTTGATACTGAACATTGAAATTGACAATTCGACAGTAGTGGCCACAACCTGTACTGGCTGGTGCCCTCGAAGCAGGTTCCCCCAGGGCCCGGAGAGACATTTACAGAACCATTCGAGTTGTTGCAATATGGGTATCAAAATTCATGGTTTTTGATACTGAACATGAAAATTGACATTTCGACAGTAGTGGCCACAACCTGGAGTTGCCGGTGCCCTCATGGAATGTTTACCTTGGAGGAACGTTTATGACAATTTTCCCGACAAATCTATGAAACAAAATAAAATAATCTTATTCCAACTTTCACTAGCAATCCAAAAACTCATTCAAATTGTTTGGTCCTATGTCTTTCGGTTATGTATCTGACATACCATCTTGAACTTTTTTTTTATTTCGATGAAATTTTGCAGGATTGCAAAATCCATTTTTCCCAAGCAGTGATCAGAGATAGAATAATCGCCAAAAAATTTTCCATTCCGAATTTGACTCTTGATAAGCGTCAAAAGATTTTCGTTTGATCAAGTCTTCCATCACTGGCAGCGATAAAATCAGCCCTTTCTTTATCAGCCTTGGTCGGAAGGCAGGCCACCGTTAATAGAAATAAGCCAAGAAAGGTTATATTTCCCCTAAATGCCTTATTGCAAAACAATGAAAATTTGATTTGTTCCAGAGACAAAAAAAAAATCAAATAAGTGTCGAAAGGTCGCGATGGCTTTTACGACGTATTGCAAATTAACCATAGATTAGAGTGTAACAAAAATGATTTTTTGGCGGGCATTCAGGTGCTAGTTCCAGTGGGCGTACCGAACCCAAATCCCAAATATGAGCTTGCTTGGACGTAACAAGAGCTGGCGCTTTGCCCTTCAATTTTAAATGGCATTTAACCCGTAAAAATACATTTTTTCAACAATGTCAATTTTTGAGGCACTTTGGCCACCAATGCGTTTACCAAAAATATAACTGGCGTGTAGGTCAGATCCGCATATCTTTTTTGCTGGGGCCGATTTTTTGAAAAAATGGCTAACGTTGAAGGCCTGTATTTCAATGTTATATATACCAAAAGATGCGCAAGGATCTGACCTACACGCCAGTGATATTTTTGGTAAACGCATTGGTGGCCAAAGTGCCTCAAAAATTGACATTGTTGAAAAAATGTATTTTTACGTGTTAAATCCCATTTAAAATTGAAGGGCGGAGCGCCAGCCCCTGTTACGTCCAATCAAGCTCATATTTGGGATTTGGGCTCAGTACGCCCACCGGAACCAGCCCCTGAATGCCCGCCAAAAAGTCATTTTTGTTACAGCCTACCATAGATATTACCTCCTCTTGGCCGACGGGCTTGCATCCCAGACCACCGTCAATTTTCAAATTTCATTATTGAGAATTTAAAAACAAATGAATTTTTCTTCAACCCTTACCTTGTGAGCATGAGCATGAGCATGAGCATGGTTGACTGCCAATGAGCTGCTACTCCGTTATTGACAGATCAGCTGAAGTTAAACAATGAATCAAAAATGATCAGTGGGAGCCAACCATCCGTTCACTGTTTAACCTCTGAAGATCCCTACTTTATTAGTCAATACCGGCGCCTGCAGTTCAACGAAAGGGAGGAATGTTAGTCCGATAGTTGAAGTTGCAGACTCATCAAGCACATAGTTTTTCGCTATATACTTGTTGATACCGCTTGAGACCGTTGAATCCACAGCATCTCCTTCAAGCATCACGTGATTAATTTTTGTTGGGTTAGTAGGATAAGGTATTGGCTTTTCGATGCCTCCCGAGCTACGACGCTATGGGGAGGACTTTCATAACAGACCCGTCGGCGAGCCTTCCGAGCAACGATGCTATGGGAAGGTCTTTCTGGTTAGCACACAAAATCAATCACATACAGTTATTTTGCTCCACTATTAACTCAACGAACCAAATTGTCAGTGCGTCTTTCGTTCATTATATAGAAATGGCTTTTTCACCGCAAAAAAAAATAAAACCTTATTCGAAAAATTTAAACACAATCCACCCGACGCCGTGCCTTCCGATCAACGATGATATAGGAAGGGCTTTGAAATTCACAAAAGAAATCACTTTTTACTCCGAATATTTTTTACGACCACGCGCTCCCTTTGTCAATTATGCACTCACTTCAAACCCTTACCTTGTGACTCGCCAAGAAGTACGGTATCGCCGCCAGCGGGTACTTCTTCTCCAGAAGCTGATACGCGTACGCTTCGCTACATTTTCGCCAAAATCTGCAAGTAAAATCCGAACAAATTAATTCACAAACTCTCGCGCCGGCAAACTGGTAATCAACCGAAACCCACTCGTAAGAAATCGATGGCGCCAGCGCCAACAGCTGATCGGTCAGCGTCTTGGACGCAATCCTCTCGATAATTTGCTCCTTTAGCCGGAAGCCCACCTGGGGAAGCAGAATCGTCCCGATGGAGGCCGTGTGCGTCACGTGGTGGTACTTTGCTGAAAACAAACGAATCATTTGAAGTCTTCTTGAACTTGCAAGGTATGATGAAGAAGAGACACTCACTCTCCTCGTCGATCAACTCGCGCAAATCTTTCTCGGCCGTAAACAGCTTCTCCAGGTGATATCGCCGTTCGTTCGTCTGCGGCTGCTTCACCTCTTCGGGTTTCGGCGCCGCTTCTTGCACTTCTTCTTCCTCTTCGGGGTAATCCTCGTTTGGTTCCTCGTAGTTCACCAACTTGCCAATGCACGCCAGAACGTCCGCGGGTCGGTTGATTTCGCGTTGCGACAAGTGGAACAGCGACGTCATGTTCGCTTTGAGCGTTTCCACCCGGGGTTCGATCTCCTGGAACTTGACCTGCTCCATTCGATCGGCCAGTTGGTTAACCTGCTTGGTGTTCACTGCGGGCGCTGACACGTCGGAAGGCGTCACCAGTTCTGGTTGGGGTTCAGCATGGCCGTTGCTTTGCGGTGGAGTCGCCGAGCCAGCCTTGTCGGAAATTCGCATCGAACCGATGGATTTCTCCAGGTCGCTGAGCGGTTTGCCGGCGCGTTTCTTTTCCCGGATGGCCCTCTTGTCGTTGCGCTCCTCGGCAACGGCCCACTTAATGGCAAGTTTGTTCTCTGGAAGAAATAGTTTAAAGTGAGAAAAATTTCGCAGAATTGCTCAACTCTCAACTTACTCTTTCCCCCATCCGGCTGCGGCGGGTGTTTGGTGTAGTCCACGAACGCCAGGGTCGTGCCCTTGCCGACGAAGATCACAATGTTCTCGTGGATCGGCGAAAAGATGGCACAAAATACCGACTCGACGCTGTGGTACACGGCCAGACAGCTGGCCGTCGTCGTGTCCCAGACGCGCACGGTGTTGTCGAAACTGGCGGACACCAGCAGCTTGCTGTCGCCGTGACCCCACCGGACGTTGCAGACGCCGGACGCGTGGCCCTCCAGCAGCCGGACGTTGTCCTCGACTTTGTCTAGAAAGAGAGATAAAAGATAAAGATGGTTCAAAGATTCTTAAAATTCTAATAATTCTTTAAATTCTAAAAATCCGTCAATTTCTTGAAATTTTTAAAATTTTCTAAAATCCTTAAAACTTTTAAAATTCTTAATATACTTTTAACATTTAAAATTCTTGAAATTCTTAAAATTCTTAAAATTCTTTTAATTCTTAAAATTCATAAAATTTTTAATTTTTTTTTAAATTCTTAAAATTGTTAATATTCATAAAATTCTTAAAAATATTAAAAATCTTAAAATTTCTTAAAATTCTTAAAAAATTTAAAATTCTTAATATTTTTAAAATTCTTAAAATGCTTTAATTCTTAATGCTTTAAAATTCTAAACATTCTAAAAAATTCTAAAATTTCTAAAAATTAAAAAAATAAAATTCAAAAAATTTTAAAAATTCTGAAGATTTTAAAAATTCTAAAAATTCTTAAAATTCTTAAAATTCTTTAAATTCTTTAAATTCTTTAAATTCTTTAAATTCTTTAAATTCTTTAAATTCTTTAAATTCTTAAAATTCTTAAAATTCTTAAAATTCTTAAAATTCTTAAAATTCTTAAAATTCTTAAAATTCTTAAAATTCTTAAAATTCTTAAAATTCTTAAAATTCTTAAAACTCTTAAAATTTTTAAAATTTTTAAAATTCTTAAAATTCTTAAAATTCTTAAAATTCTTAAAATTCTTAAAATTCTTAAAATTCTTAAAATTCTTAAAATTCTTAAAATTCTTAAAATTCTTAAAATTCTTAAAATTCTTAAAATTCTTAAAATTCTTAAAATTCTTAAAATTCTTAAAATTCTTAAAATTCTTAAAATTCTTAAAATTCTTAAAATTCATAAAATTCTTAATTTTTTTTAAAATTCTTTAAATTGTTAATATTCATAAAATTCTTAAAATTCTTAAAATTCTTAAAATTCTTAAAATTCTTAAAATTCTTGAAATTCTTAAAATTCTTGAAATTCTTAAAATTCTTAAAATTCTTAACATTCTTAAAATTCTTAAAATTCTTAAAGTTCTTAAAATTCTTAAAATTCTTAAAATTCTTAAAATTCTTAAAATTCATAAAATTCATAAAATTCTTAATTTTTTTAAAATTGTTAATATTCATAAAATTCTTAAAATTCTTAAAATTCTTAAAATTCTTAAAATTCTTAAAATTCTTAAAATTCTTAAAATTCTTAAAATTCTTAAAATTCTTAAAATTCTTAAAATTCTTAAAATTCTTAAAATTCTTAAAATTCTTAAAATTCTTTGAATTCTTAAAATTCTTAAAATCCTTAAATTCTTAAAATTCATAAAATTCTTAATTTTTTTAAAATTGTTAATATTCATAAAATTCTTAAAATTCTTAAAATTCTTAAAATTCTTAAAATTCTTAAAATTTTTAAAATTCTTAAAATTCTTAAAATTCTTAAAATTCTTAAAATTCTTAAAATTCTTAAAATTCTTAAAATTCTTAAAATTCTTTGAATTCTTAAAATTCTTAAAATCCTTAAATTCTTAAAATTCTTAAAATTCTTAAAATTCTTAAGGTTCTTAAAATTCTTAAAATTCTTGAAAATTCTTAAAATTCTTAAAATTCCATATTTTTTTTAAATTCTTATTTTCAGGCCAGAAGGAAGCCATGAAAACTTCTACAATACCCGGATTTCGATTGGAAAAAAGGTTTAATGGAAGAGAGCTTGCCAAGTTTCCCAAACTTACCGTCGATTCCGTTGCTAAAGTCGATCAGCCGGATGTGACTATCGTTAGAAGAAACCGCAAGAACGCCGTCTTTGAACTGCAACGACGAAATGTACCGACTGGCAATGTTCCGCTGGAAGAGCTTGGTAAAATCCTTGCACAAGTCAGCCACATAGACAACCCCGCCGTTCGTTCCCACGAAGAGATGTCGATCGGAGGCCGAAACACAGGACACCATCCCAAACTGGCGAAGCTCGATCGGATCGTACTTTCCGGCCCCGGTCATCTTGTAGAAGGCACTCTTGGCCTGACCAGTTGCCATCAGTATCATGGTGCTCTCGTTTTCCCCGTCCGACGACAATTGGCACCACTTGAGCGAGTACACCTTGGTCGTCTGGAACGGGTTCAGCATTATCGGTACGTTGTTCGAGCTGCCCGTGTCCAGCAGCCCAATACGGCCCTCGAGCGTGCCGAACGCAATCAGGTTCTCCTTTTCCGGGTGCCAGTCCAGGGCGGTCACCGAACTGCCGACCTTGTTCATGTACGGCACGCAGTTGACGTCGTTGTACGCCAGCGTGGCCAGATTGACCGTGACCAGCTTTTTGTCCGTGCAGCCCACCGCCAATCTTGAAAGAAACCCATTTAGAAGCCAACCGATAGATCAAACCTCCACAACTACTTACATCGTCGATTCGAGCGGACTCTCCACAACGCACTCGTGCCCGGTGGTCATGCAGGTGTAATCCACTACGATAGCTGGCTGACCGGTTACGCACAACCCGAGGATTTTGCGGAGCGTCGTCTGGCACCACACATAGCCACACTTGGGATCGAAGGCCGCGATGGGCGCTCGTGCCCGCTGCAGACAGACGGCCATATCTACCGGGTAGCGCACCGGGTTCTGCTTCGTCTTCATGCGCACCTGCGTGTCTCGGAACGAAAACGAAATCGTCCACTCGAACACGTGGCCCACGTTCGTGTTGGCCACAACCTTCCACGGGTTGGCGAAGACCGGCGTTATGAAAATTCCTGGCGTCATCCGCTTGTTGGCGCCGCTGCTATGCAGGACGATTCGGTCGATCTGGAGGCCGGTCTTGTAGTCCCAGAAAAATATGATATTCTCGCGGCTTCCGCTCACTATGATCGTACGCATGACGGCCTCCTTCTTCGGTTCCGCGTCCTGCTCCTCTTCGCCATCACCATCGACAATGATGTAATCGCGCAGCTTTTCCGCCTCGTCCAGTTCGTTCTCGTCGTCGGAGTTTGTCGCCGCCTGTTTCTCACCCTCTCCTTCATCCTCCTCCCCTTCCAAATCCTGCTCCTCCTTCGCTTTGATGATGTCCTTCTTCAAGTTCTGACACTCCTCAAGAAAGTTGAACCCTTCCGTCGTGTGAACCTTGTCGAAGAAGCGATCCTTCTTGTCAAAGCTCGACGTTTGCTTGTCAACAATCGTCCCGAACTCCTCCTGGCTTTCATTGTACTCATAGATATCGAATATGTCCGAATTGTCCACCGCCGCAGCTGCCGTCGCCGCCGCTTCCGTCTCGACCTCCTTCTCTACCTTCTTCTTGCGAGCCTCCTTCTTGGGACGTTCCTCGCGCCGCCAGTTGGCACGCGTGTCCTCCGGCAGCACCGGGACCTGCATCCAATCGATCGACACCACCTCCCGATCGTGGCCTCGCATATTGTACAGCACGGTCATGTCCTTGAGCGAAAACAGCACGATCAGCCCGCGGCGTAACCCCGCCGCAAACACGTTCCGATCGTCCGGACAGGGCGACAGCAGCACCACCGTATCCCGGAACAGCTCCGCGTAGATCTTGTACGTGTCCGTCGCCAGGCAGTACACGATCAGCAGCGAATGCTCCGCCGACAGGACCTTCTGCGTGCGGGTGAAGCAAATGGCCGAGTTTACCTCGTCGCTGTAGCGGGGCCCGCCTCCGTGCGCCTTGTACACGTGGCCCTTGTGGCCCTTGACGGGAAGACCCACTTCCAGGTCCCACACCAGCAGGTTGTTCTGATCGTCGAGTGTGGCAAACTCGCGCCGCTCGGTCCAGTCCTGGGAGCAGGCCAGCGACTTTACCCTGGGAAGCATTGGAAAAAACAACCAAAAAATTAGTCAGTTTGTTGGGCAAAAAAAACTTCTAAGCTTATTCAATTTGAGCAATTCAATTTTTTATTTCTTGTATTTTTTTATTTGGCTCAAACTTTGTGGGGTCCTTCCCTATCACCAAAGAAGCCATTTTGTGCAATCGGTTCACCCATACAAATCTACATACAATTTTGGCAGCTGTTCATACAAAAATGGTACGTAAATATTCGAAAAACTGTAACTTTTCAAGTATTTTTTGTTTGATTTGGTGTCTTCGGTGTGTCTTCGGTGGTGACTTTTCAGAAAAAAAAACCCAGCATCTTTTAAGCCATTCAGAAGTATGGACCAAAAATTTTGCCGACGAGTTATATATATTTTTAAATACGAATTGTTCGCAATTCGCAATTTCGCAATTTTCAGTGTAAGAACGGGCCTTGACCGATCTTATGCACCAGGTTCCCGACGAACACGCACTGCCCTTACACCTACATCTCACCCTTGCTCTGAGTCAGTACGAGCAGCACGCTAGAACACGCTTTGAGTGTTCGTGCCAGGCATGCACACCTTCTTTTCCGGTTACGCATTTTAACTCGGCCGGGGGTGGTACATTAAGTAGGGTTTGATGTAAGTATAAGCGCCTAACCATTTATAGTGTGCCTATCAACTTTCATTAAAGCAAAAACTGTTTTATTTTTAGTTTGAATTCAAAAACTAGTTGTTATTTTACTGTGTTTTGTTTTCTCCTGAAATCTTTCCTAGTGTTGAGTCGTGTTTTTATGTTGCTATTTCTTTTGTCGCGGTGTTTTGTTACAACTTTTGGTCCTAAGCATTTTATAAAAGTTTTTCAAAAGTACAATAGTAATATTTGTGTTAATTCTTTGATCACTCCAAAAATTGAGTCAGGGCTCGAACCTCATTTGTTTGAAGAAAAGGGTGAAGATTGAAAACAATGGACAGTGAAAGAAATATACTATTTGAAGAATCAATAGTAAAAGAAAGATAGTAATTTATGAAGTAGATAAATAAATTAACAATAATTAATAAATAGAGGTAACAAACAAGCTTAGATTGTATTGAGGGCAATTTATAGGGCAAATGAAAAATTATTCAAATAGATAAATAAAGAAAAGGCAGATAACAAAATTGACATCGCTGCCAAATTAAGGGAAAGCAGAAAGTATGTTACAGCAGCATCAATTGGTAAAATAGAGTGAAAAAGCGTTGAGAAATAAGAGAATCAAATGAGTAAAATCGAAATCAAATGGAGGATAGTAAACAGAAGCCGCGTTAGAAAATCAGTGAAACAAAATAAACAGAAGTTAGGTGGTAGCTGAGAATGAAGAGAAGAGAAACCCCGTTGTGCGATGTTTCAGGTACATCCACAGCAGTTGACTCAACATACTGCGAATCAAAACAATACCGTCTACAATCACAAATTACTTCCCTTTCCCACATTGTCGCGCCCCTTTCTTTTAGCCGTCTCGACTTTGACTTTGGTCAAAGGTTTACGATCCGTTTCCACAGGCCACCAGCTAGGTCATCATGAAAACCAAGCCAAGGTGGAGGTAAGAAAATAGGACACTTGCAAGGAACCAGAGCTATACTGTCTTGATCAAGTATGATCTAACAGGACTACGGACGTAGTCAGTGACGCTCCTTCCAGGATGTTCCTCGCCTGAGCGTCAACTGAAGAGGTATCATCAGCATCATTCGCACTTGGCCTGCGCATATTTTTAAATACGAATTGTTGTAAAAAAAATCATTAGTCCCGTGCTCCGCGTTTCAAACACGTTCCCTTTTTCTCTACTCTATCAAACACCAGCAACGCGTGTGCACCCATGTTTACACCGCGTGTAAACCTTGAGTGCGTCGTTCGGGTAGAACTCGAACATGGTAGCCTGGTGTGCACTGAAAACTTGTAGGTACGACGTGTCAACGTACAGTGCGTTTCGGGAAGACTGGAAAATTTAAATCTTGTAAATCTTGTAATTTTGTTTACCTAATTTGTTTTATGTAAAATCGAATTTGCAATCGAAATGTACTTTAAAATTTTGTTGATTAAGTGCACCGTTTTCAAAATTTTTTCCGACAAATTCCGGTTTTTTTACTTTTAAAATAGTGTCCACGATTGCCCATTCCTGAACATATTTTTTCATAAAGTTCGGAAAATGTTCTACAAATTCGTCTAAAAAACGTTGAAGATTGGACCACTGGTTGCTGAGTTACGGCGGAAGAGGTCAAACATCCAATATAACGCCCTTTTGAAATGTTAGCCCGTGAAGCCATTTCATCCGGCCAG
This sequence comes from Culex quinquefasciatus, assembly GCF_015732765.1. NCBI lineage: Eukaryota > Metazoa > Arthropoda > Insecta > Diptera > Culicidae > Culex > Culex quinquefasciatus. Next base: position 140,705,788 of record NC_051862.1, on the reverse strand, counting down.
CGGGCTTTACAAAAAAGTTCAATTAAATATATTGCGTGTCTAAATTCCTACTCGAAACTAGGTGTCCGAAGGCTTGATTGTTGAGACAATAGGAACGTGGCGTTACATCGTGCTGCCATCTGGTTTTTGAAGTGCAAAAGTGGAAAAGTGCTGAGTCATCGTCTAAAAATAGACAGCGTCCTATCTCGACCAGCAAAATAAAGTCGATAAAGTAGTCGGTTTCGATGGAGAAAAAGTGGAAAACGTGGTCTTATAATTGCGACGCCATCCCCCTATTGCAAATCTCGTTTAAAACCTAAGCTTCCATCCACCTCGGGATACGAACTGACGACCTATGAAATGTGAGTCCAACTGCCTGCCTCCACCGAGACAGAACCCAGGGAGACGACTCCTACACCAGGATTGAGCAAATGACCTAGAGAGGCCAACATCTACTTCCCCGTCCGAAGGAAGGCATGATCAGACAAATATCGTCTCGAAAAATGCCATCAGGGATCGAACCCAGTCCGACTAGGTGAGAAGCAACCACGGTTACCGCTACACCACGGCATCACCGCAGTTTTTACTGTGTCGGAGCCGGAGTCGGTGGAGTCGGATCTTTTTGGGGACCTGGAGTCGGAGTCGGAGTCGGAGTAGTCAAAACTCGTCGAAGCTGGAGTCGGAGTCCGAGGCGAACATTTCTGATAACCCGGAGTCGGAGTCAGAGTAATCTTAAATTCAACAAAAAATTTTATTTTTTATTTTTCAGTATTTATATAAAACAGGGGGGTCGCGGTTCGCTTCTGGTCGAGTGCGGTTCGATTTTTTTTCGTGCGCGTGTTTTGAGTGTTATTTTTTACGATTTTCCCCGAAAGTTGTGCATAATTGACTCTGAGCTTACCGACAGCTGTGTTATGAACGGGGTGTCACCGGTTTTCGGCTTGATGCGGTCTGGAATCCGATTTTTCGTCGAGGTTTTTGAGTCGGAACTAGCTTCAGCCTCGTGTTTATGCAGTGATTTGCGATTGTGTTAGTGTGATGTGGTTGGCGGAAGAGATTGAGAAAGGCCAACGTTTCGGAGTGTTTACGTGGAGTTTGGCACCCAGTTGTCCTAGCTTCAGGGGGAAGATTCAGGTTCCCAAAATCTGGTCAGGTGCAATGGGGGCGCAGTTGCAGGAAGCAGCAGCGATGAACGGAGCACAGGCTGCTTGCTTGTGTGTGTGTGCTCGCCGCTTTCGATCGTGCTCCCGCCGCCAAGCAGGCTTTGGCTTGATCGCTTATGTAGTGGTGGCGGTTCATGAATGCCAAGAGATGGATTCTGCTGTTCGTGTTTGACAGGGAGGGTATTATTTCATAAGGGAACAATGAGTATATACAGACTTTACATAAAGCTGCAGACTTTATAACAGTGTGCCAGTGAAGGAAAAAAAAGAGATGTTTTTGTCAACTGCAATCAAAGGCTGTTAGTTTAAAATTACATAGCGAGCCAATTCGGGGATTTAGCTGTCTACAAACAGTGTTTTTGCTTTAAGATTTGAACCTAAACGATAGTGTTGGTCATGCGAAGGAAGAGCTCAAGGGGCAAGTCTTTGAATATGTTCCAAAAGTTTTACTGATGGAAGTCAGCAGTGCAATGCATCCTTTTCAGAAAAAAATCATTCTAAATTTCTTTTTCCTCTTCTTTTTCTTTCTTTGATTCTTCTTTGCGCTCTTTTAGTTTTAAATAATCTTTATTACCATGTGGTTGTTGTTAATTCATTTATTTCTGGCAGCTTTAACCTTCTTGGTCATTCGCTGTCCTTTATTACCCTGGTTCTATACTTTAATGATCCATCCTATCTTATTTAATTTTTATACAATTTTTAATATTTCAGCAAGAACCGAAGGTAAATTTTTATATGACAAATGATAAACTGTATAAATTGTAAATTATATATTATTACACTTCACACACACTCCACATAACACCAATGCAACTATAAATCGGAGCGTTTGGTACGGTATGTCCACGCATCCTTCCTCACCTGTAGATTCTGTGAAATGTGATCCGTTCTCAGAATCCTCTCTGCGGTAAACACAACGCAGTAGGGCTGGCCGCTTTAATTTTTGCATTACATTTTCGGGTGTTCTCGGATGTACTGCAATTATTAATATTGACAAGAAAAGTGCTTGTGGCGTAATCTAATCACAAGACTTTCCAGCATGCTTTCATCGGACTGGCTGCGTTTGTGTTAGATTAGATTAGATTAGATTAGATTAGATTATTTTTCAGTATTTATATAAAACAGCTTAATTTACAAAACTTCTTATATTTTTGATTGCCATTATAATTTTGAAGCTATTTATTGTGATTGAAAAGCTCTTATTGTGTAATTTCACTAAATGATAACCTGTTAATCCCCTCTTACCCAAGTATGTTGTATCATAACTCAAAAAAAAAACAATATTGGTGTTGTAGTCCGAAATATTTAAATAATTCTTGACTGCTTTGTTTTGCCTATTTCAATTCAAGTTTGACCAAATTTAATCCAGTCCTTTTAAAAAAGGACATACTCACATCACCTTTTACCCCAAAACAGACGGTCTTGGATTTTTTTTTAGTAAATGTTTTTTTTTTATGAAAAGAAGTTACGAGGTACATAAAAAGATTAAAAATAATAATCACTTTTTTGAAAATCAGAAAAAGTCACTGAAAGTATAACTCTGGAGTTTTTTTTAAAAGGTCCAATAAACCAAATTTTCAGTTTTTGCTTTTTGGGTGTTTTAATACCCCTGACTCAAGGCGGTTTTGAAAACACGCAACAAGCAAAAACTGGAAATTTGGTTTATTGGACCTTTTCAAAAAAAAAACTCCAGAACTCTTCCAAAAAATAATCAAAGCTCATAACAATCTATTACTTGGAACTCAACATGCGCACTGGCAAAAAATATCAAAAAAGTTGCAACTAATTTTGAAATAGTCATTGAATGATAATAAAAATATATGATAAATATATTTTAATGTTTATTATTTCTCTACTAAAATCTGCGAATGCTGATCCTCAGGCAATCTATTTTGATATCGTTGAGCAAATCTCTAGATTTCAGTACCAAAAAGGAAATTATAAGAAAAAGTATAGAAAATATGATAGGATTCTAATTTATTTTTCAAATACTATTTAAAAAAAACCAAAATCATCATATTATTCAACCAGTAAGAATTTTCTCATACTGTATATCCAACGCCAATATGATAGAAACGATCATTCATAAAGCTTCGTTTGAGAAGAAGAATAAAGAAGTATCGCGCGCCTCCTTTTTAAATAAATAGAAAATTTTAAAATTTAAACAAATAAAAAATTCCTAGGTAAAATATTCTCTAGGTCACGGATATTTGAAAAGGATTAACTAAGCGTCTTTTCCACGAAAATTTTTTTTATATGCATTGATTTGTAATAATAATCTCTGGCATGATGTTCATGTACGTTATAAATAAATTAATAGAGCTTTAAAAAATAGTTTCTTTCAAATTGTTATTTCAAAAACACGGTTACTTTGATAGCCACTGGGCTTCTAATAAATGTCAGCCTTAAAGTGAGCAAGTGAATTTCTATGTAATGTTAAATCGATCATTTAGGCTAGGTGTCTTTTAATGATTCATTAAAAAAATAACAATTTAATATTTAAATTTATTAGCTTTAATAAAATTCAATGTAAATTTGAGGTTAAGTAAAAAAATCCAAATTTACTTACAAATCTGTTCTTCTTAAAATGCCATCAAAACTGGCGATATTTTTTAATTTTTGTTTCAATAACGTATAAAACTTGTAACCTAGAAACTTTTTTACCGTTTTGTGTTTCAAACTAATTTTCCTTCTGAAAAATATGACACTTAGGGAGTATTTAAATAATCCTATTTATCAATGTTTTAAAAATAATAGTCAACTAACTTTTGAAATATTTAAAAATATGTGGAGTCGGAGCCAACCATTTGTTAAAAGCTGGAGTCGGAGTCGGAGTCAGCTAGAGTTGGTAGGCTGGAGTTGGAGTCGGAGTCGGTTGGAGCTGAAAGCCGGAGCCGGAGTCGGAGTCGGCGAATCTCAGAAAGCTGGAGTCGGAGTCGTTTGAAATATGACCCGACTCTGCAGCCCTGGTGTTAACACCAAATTGAAGTTTTTTTTTTTTGAGGAACATGATTTAAATAGATTTTTTTTATAAGAGCAATTCCATGTCAAATAGGGAATCGGTTGTACCCGACCCTCTCCAATTTCAATTAAACTTTGTAGACATGTTATCCTAGGCATATATAAGCCAGTTTTGTGTATATACTGGCTCCATACACTCGATAATGACATTTGAAAAGGGCGAAAGAGTTTTAAATATGTTTGTATTTCGTAATTTAAATATTGCTGTATCTCGAAGCCGTTGCATCGTATCAAAATGTGGTCAAAGACAAACTTGTAGGAAATTTGACGGGCTTTCCGAAAAAAATACACTGAAAGAAAAATTCACACCAGTCTTATGAGAAAAATGCAGGATGGAGCAACTCACCTAAAAAAAATACAAAAATCATTTACTGAAACAGTTTTTTTTTTCAAATGTGCTCTAAGCATCAACATTTTCAAAAACCGAACACGAGAGTTGATTCTCCAGACAATTTTACATAAAAGTCTCCATATTGACCATTGTCCTAAGTCCAATCCTTGTGAAGTTACAGCGGTTTTAAAAATAAAACGTTACTTAATCCACTATTAGGTGGTTGGTGCCTTCCTCACATTTTGAGTGTAATGCTAGGTAATATCTGAGATCCGGCCTCCACAAAGTTCATAAATAACACTTAAGTGCTTATAACTTTTGATAGGGTTGTCAGATCTTCAATCTACTGAACTCTTTGGAAAGGTCTTTTGATTACCTATCCAACGACAGGTCGCACGATAGATTCGGACGTTTTTGTCAAAATATCTGAGATCCGGCCTCTAAAAAGTTCATAAATAACACTTAAGTGCTTATAACTTTTGATAGGGTTGTCAGATCTTTAATCTTTTGAACTCGTTGAAAAGGTCTTTTGAATACCTTTCTAAAAATGTATAACATGACGAGGTTTTTTACAAAAACCACCCTTCTTACAAACTTCCGGACTTTTGTTAAATTCTTTTTTTTGGCATAACTTTTGAAGTACTTAACTAAACTTTATCATTTTCAATAGCGACTTATGATACCCCAAGACGGATCAAATGAGACCAAAACGGTCCAAATCGGGTCAGCCAGCGCCGAGTTAACTCAGTGCATATTTTTTCGATCAACATCCCACCACACACAAAGACATTTGCTCAAAACTTGATTCTGAGTCGACATGTATGCATGAAGGTGGATATAGGAGGTTAAATTAAGAATTTCGTTTTTCGAGTGATTTTATAGCCTTTCCTCAGTAAGGTGAGGAAGGCAAACATGTTGAAAATATTAGGTTTTTGATGGTTTTTGGCAATTTCTATATGACAGACTACATTTTTCAGTCTCGATAATATTTTTACCGAAAAGCTCGTCCAATTTCCCATAAGTTTGTCTTTGACCACATTCATGTATTCATGTACTCCGGCTGGATTTCCACAATCCTCCCGCTGAATACTCACGTTGCCCGCACGTTCATAATCTGCACCCGCGGCATCTGGTCCACCTCGAGCGGGCTGACGTAGTTGACATCGTACCGGGAGTGATACAGCAGGCCATTGTCCGGCGTACATAAGAACGCGTTCTGCCGGTACCAGCTGTATCCGCTCGGAACCACGAACCCGTCCATGTCCGCTCCGCTCAACTGCGCGCCGGTTTGCTGCACCGAACCGTCCTCCATCCCTTGTGCTGCTGCGGGTTGTCCGGATTCTGGGCGCCTGAATTCCACTTGAAACAACGTATCCGAAAGCGACCGATCCGAGAAACACGCGAACGGCGGTTGATGTTTGGAACTGGAATGGAGGAAGAAAGCAAAGTGCCAAACTCTTCCGTCCGCGACGCGAAATCTTTTGTTTTGATTGGAGCGCGGTGTAATCAAAATGTGTTTGACGATGAAAAATGACGCGCGCGCGCGATTTTTGCTGATTACACCGCATTTTCCAATTTTGGCATTTCATGTTGTGCACGCTAACCAAAAAAACACTTGTTTATAGAGTTATCTCCGTGCGAATGTATTGCGTGTACGTATACACGAAAACAGTTAGGTTAAATCAAGGCTGTATATCATAGGTAGAAAGCCATGAGGTTGAATTTTGTCCGACCAGCAAAATCAAATGGGGCACTGTGCGTACGCGAAACGTCGTAAAGCTCTATTGCAAGCAGTAAATCAAGCTAAACAGTGCAAAAAAAATAATCATAAATTTTAAACGGCAGGAAATAAAAGTCATTGTTTATGTTTCTGACATTAGTTTACATGAAGAATAATCCAATGTAAGTTTATAAACAAAGAGTGTTTCCTGCTTACTCAAAACGGAGCGTTCTTTTATCACGTAACACAAAAAAAACACATTTTTAGACCCCCTACCCCCCTTGTTACACAATTTTCATACAAATTTAAAAAAAATGGAGCGTAACTGACTGGGCAGCCGGAGAGAACTGCACAATAGAGCTCGCAATAGATTTATCTACGCGCGCATGTATTGCGTATACGTACACGAAAAAGATTGAGGGTATTTACCTTGTTTAAAAGATTTTTGTTAAATCTAGATTAAATTTTTCAAAACAACCTATCCGTCATGGGTTTTCTTATGCAGATAGGACCTTTTGAAAATTTAATTATTCCTTTTATTAATTTTGTAAATGAAACGCACTTAACTCTGAAATAGGTTTTGAGATTTTACTCACTCCGGACTAGATTCGGTTTTGACCTAAACGGAGTGGTTATAACTCCAAAATGGGTTATTCTGAATGTGCGTGTACCTCAACCGCTCGCTCTCTTTCTCTCTTTACGCAACAAAAACAACAACACTCGCGCCTCATCGCACGAGAGCGCAGTCACAAACCCGGAGAGATTCTCCTCCATTTGTCAGTTCGTTTCGGTCTCGGTCGTCGTCGGACGGTGAATGAGGTTTCAGTTTTTCGGGCTAAAATCAATCCGCGAGTGAAATTTTTTTATTGTGTGTGACCAAAAGAAAGTTTTGACAACTCTCTTCCGGAACCGAGGAATCTCTGCCTCCATCGTTGTTGGCGGAACCTGTGGCCCAGCGCACCTTGCAGGTACGTGTCCACGTCACGCGCGACGTCGTGCCGGAAGTTCGGGCTTCGCCGGAGCAGGAAAAACAATTGATTTTTCGGCGGAGAGATGGCCACTTGGCTTGCTGCTCTTTGGTTCGTTCTCCGGGGCGGGCGGATTTTTACTGTTACTTCTTGGGGCGGTTGCATAAATTAACAGCCCTGTGAAATGCATGAAAATCGAGGAGCCGACTGGTGAAATTTACATTTCAGTTCCCACTAGACGAATTGAAAAAAAGGCGAAAATGTAAAAAGAATCGACGAAAGAGTCGAAAGAATTTTTTGCTCCACGACGAAGCACGCAAAATTCGAGGAGAAAAGTTTGCTTGTGGTCATCTCTCTTTTGCCTCTTTCTCTCTCTGGTCTTGGGTTGGGGCTTTTATTTGCGTCGCGGCGGTATTCGTGAAGTAAATACAACGGCAATGTTTTTCCCCCTTGAGTGCGTGTGTGCCACCTAATGGCCACGGCAGGTTTGTGACGTGTTGGCCGAAACGAATTTGGGCTGGGGAAGCTGGGGTTCAACATTGAAGATTTTAATCTTGGAAACGATTTATCTGGGAATCGTCAGTGAGAGTGACTATGGGTAAAAAACGATACACCTCTCTTATTTTTAAAATAATAAAAACAATTTAAATGATAATATTCGTAGTAAGTATATCCGTAGTAACAGTTTAATAGGGCGAATCTGCGAAAAACTTTCAACCCAGGATTATTCTTATATAGTTAAGAGCGAGTTTTTCACCAATGTGTAACAGGTCGTATCGAGGTGCTCCGATTTGGATGAAACTTTTAGTGTTTGTTTGTCTATACATGAGATGAACTCATGCCAAATGTGAGTCCTCTACGACAATGGGAAGTGGGGTAAAACGGGCTCCGAAGTTTGAGGTCCAAAATACCTAAGAAATCTTAAAATTGCTCGCATTTCCGTAAAACTTCATCAATTCCAACTCTCGTAGATGTATTTGAAAGGTCTTTTGAAGCACTTTTAAATGGGCCATAGACATCCAGGATCGGTTTGACTTTTTTTCGTAGCTTTTGCAAATTACTGTTAAAAATTGATTTTTTTTAAACCTTAATATCTTTTTGCAACAGCCTCCAACACCCATACTCCCGTAGGTCAAAAGATAGGTAATTTCATGGACTATAAGCCTACGGTATTAACGTTTTGACCAATTGCAGTTTTTCTCGATTTTTCTACAACAAACATTTTACAACGTTAGTTTTTGCCCTGTAGGCCTCCATAGCGGCACTTTTTGGTCTCAATTTTGCCATATTCGGAATCCTCGGAAAATTTCACGTTAGTTAGAGGTATTGAAGTGGTAAATTTGATTGGAAAAATTGCCATTAAGAATGGATTAAAATATTACCACCGTGGGTCCGTCTTTGACGACATCTCGGAAGGCACTGAAACATTCTGAGGCTATCTGATAGCTTCTATAGTTCCCAAGAAATGTGGCAACCATGGTGCAACATTCTCGCGTGACAGTTCCACGAAAGCAGGAGACGAGGCAAAATTTGCTAAGTGCTCTCAGCCAATCAGCAGCCGGGATTTTTCCTCTTAACTTTTGAATACTTTAAAAAAGTTTTATCAACTATGTGAGGTAGTCTACTTGCAATTTAAGACTTCCCCGTTTGTTTGGTGGATAAAGCATACAGATTGCTTGAATGGAGTGGAAGATATAAGCGTTTCAACAATTACACAAATCGTTACACTTTCGCTTCGCGAAATCTTGGGTTGACACCCGTAGACAGTGTCCTTAGGACAAAATTCTTTGTCAAAATAAATAGGGGGATTGCGTCGCTATTTTTAGATCACGTTTTCCACCTTTTCTCATCGAAACCGACTACTTTATCGACTTTATTTTGCTGGGCTCAGCACTTTTCTACTCTTGGTTTTTTAGGTGCAAGAGTGAAAAAGTGCTGAGTCATTGTCTAAAAATAGACGGCGTCCTATCTCGCCCAGCAAAATAAAGTCGATAAAGTAGTCGGTTTCGATGGAGAAAAAGTGGAAAACGTGGTCTTAAAATTGCGACGCCATCCCCCTATGGTTGATGTTTCGAAAGGTCCTCTTTGTTGATCGAAAACGTAGGGGAACTTATACCCTTTCTCAGCCTATTTCTATTATCGGCCTATCAGCACTTTAATCATGAATAACAGCTTTCAATAAGGTTTTTTTTTTTACTATTCCAAAGTAATAAATAGCTCAAACAAAAGTGAGCAAGCAACTCTCCATCTGGAAATGTTGATTTAATAACGGAAATCGGCAAAAATCGGCTCTCTTAAATCGCGTTTAATTTAACTTTTTTTTAGCTATATTTTAAGACTGCATTTTCAGTATTCAAGAAATAGTCTAGCGTGACGTCACAGTCTCACGTACCCCCTTCTTCTCCTTGTCACACTTGCGACAACCTCACGCCAAACCCCCCCCCCCCCCCCACCCCAGAACTGTCAAACTATCACTCGAATCGGGTATTCCATTGATCGAACGGCTTAGAGTGATTAAAATGGGTATATTCTCCTACCTCAAATGACAGGATTTCTTCTAGGATTGTGATTTTTTCACCAAAGTTTTCTTAAGATGTCTTCTACACAAGATTTAAAATTTAACAGATTTAAGTCTCATTCAAAAGAACCTGAGGAATTGCAAACTCCTTAAAAAACTTAACATGATGCATACAACTCCGATTGTTTGGCAACTTTTTGACCAGTTTGTCACCCTCAAAATGTTCTATCTGCATAGGAATCCCGTGACTCATAGGTTGTTTTGCAAATTTACTTTATTCTGGTTCTTTTATTAAGTAACACAAAAAATGACTTTTTGGACGTTTTGCTTGCCAATTCGAAGGGCAGGGGATCGAAACCCGCCATGAGCTTCATGTTTTTTTTTTTCATTACATAATTCCAAACTCAATTAGTCCAGAACTTTCTCGTTAGGAGCAGATGGGTATCGAACCCAGAAACATTCGCTTATCGTAACCATTCAGCCATGAACCGCTCCTCAATCAGGACGAAAAAATAGTTTTTTTTTACAGAAAACATCATAAAATATTCTATGCATTCCCCAGCGTTCAGAATATTTTTGGTTTTTAAATGTACTAGATCGCAAAAAGTTTTTGCTACGCATTTTTTCCGCCAAAGGACCATCCATAAACCGCAGTGACACTTTTTTTGGAAATCCCGAACCAATGTTTGACAGTTTGATATTTTACCTCCTTTGATTGTTTGCCTGCATTTGTTTGCAGAAATGTTAGCCTGAATACATTTTGCAAACTGTTAAACTCGAAAAAGCGCGAGTTTGTTTGTCATAGTCTAATACCTCCTTTAACAAATATTAAACTGCCGAAACAGGCATGTACTTTTTAAAATTTTGTGATTTTTTGATTTATTGATGTCTTTTTAAGTCCCATAAAAATACATCTTTCGAGCCATAGTGCGCCCTAGTAACATTTTAGGTTTTAACGTGAAGACTTCCATCATTGTCATGATTTTTCGTTCAAAGATATAAATTTTGCGTCGCTTTCAATATTTTGACAAAATTCCTTCAACAAGTTGTTTAGAATAGTGCCCTACACATGCTGATTCCTTTTGGTAACGATTATCTCATTCCTTGTAAAGTTATGGAAATCGTCATTAATCAATGATTGCCATCTAGGGCGTCAATGATTGTACCACAAAATTTTATAAATTTTGAAACACAATTGCTTTAGATAAAAAATTCCTTCAGTGGCTTCAAGAAGGCAACAACCGGCACATGCTGATTCATTTTGGTGCTGAAATTCGTTAAATTGAATTTAATACAGAATATTTTATACTGATGATCAATTTTTTTCGAAAATGATCAACGGCTTCACCTTAAGTAGGCCATAAAAGCCTATTTAGGCCGTATGAGGGTTTTCAGAACCATGATAAAACCTGTAAGTTTAAAAATATTACTAGGGCGTGAAAATCGTATTTTTTAATACCAAAATTCTTTTTTTGAATCAAAATCATATTTGCAATCGAAACTTTTTTTTTGCGGTCCTTGGGTAGATGATACTGATGACACCTCTTCGGTTGACGCCAAGGCGAGGAACATTCCTGAAGGAGCCCAACTACATCCGTCTTGGTCAAAACAGTTTGGCTCTGATTCCTTGCAAGTGGCCTAGCCGTGGAATCGGCTCGTAAACCTTCGACCAGCGAGGATCACAGTCGAGATGGCTAGAAAAAAGAGGCAATGTGGGACAGGGAAGCAATTTGTGATTGTAGACGGTATTGTTTTGATTCGCAACATGTTGAGTCAACTGCTGTGGATGTACCTGAACATCTCTTCGTTTCATTTTCAGCTATCATTTATCTTCTGTTTTATTTTGGCGATTTCAAGAGGACCAACCGGGATTTGATACCTGAACTTCCTACTTGCAAGACAGTAGTCGCAACTATTAGGCCTCATCATAATACTTATCACATCAAACGAATTTGTGATCAAGCTTAGCGCACCCCACTCTCTGGATATGATCCGAAGCACACGATATTTGTGTGTATTTCGTTACTTGCACTTGAGTTTGCGTGTATTCGCGTGCCACCACACAAACCAACCAGTTACACCTTTCGCGGAGAGATTAGGAAATTTCTCGAGTGGCCCGCGCGCGACCCATTATGGAAGATTCGGTCAATTGACACGGGTTGGGAGTAGATAATCCAGCGCGCACGGAAGTGGATTTGGATTTCATAAAAATTTGGCAAACTTCTCCAACGGGGTCACATTTTTGACTGCTGACTGGTGCAAAGTGCCGGCTCACCAACACTGCTTGAAATCGAGCTGCTCTGCAGGTATGCGCGAGGTTTGCTGGCGGGGTACAAAAATGTGACCACATGTAAACATTGGCGTGGCAAGTTATTGAACTATACCAGCTTGCGTAAGCTTAAAGAGGGATTTGCATTTTGGAACGAAACGGTGCTTGCCGTGGCAGATTTTGAAATATGACCGGACATTGCCTGGTTGACAAAGTCATATTTATCGAGTTTTTTTTTTCTTTCTTTGCAGAACTCAACAACTTGACGAAGCGTTTCGCTGATCAACAGGTACGTCTCCAAAGCTGTGAGGGCAATCACCGTGGCAAGTGATCGTCGTGGGTACATGTTTGTAGCGTTACGTAATTTGTAGACGACACTGTCAAAAAAAAAAAACTCGCCACCAATATCCAGGGCCGAGATATCGATTTCGCTGTGTGCGCGAGACTTGAATGAAGAGCACACATCGCTGCAGAACTCGCGCACGTGGTAGTACTGCTGCTGGTGTAGGTGTGAGTCTGTGAGATCCTCGTCCAACCCGCCAAGACATTGGCGGATTGGATATCGTACGAGATGTGGCCTGATGTTGAGAGCGCCAGCCAGAGAGAGAAACGGATTTGTTGTTGTTTGTTAATGGACGGCTCAACCGAACACCCGTTGTCAAGAGCTGTGGCTCACATAATGATGGTGATCGTCGTATTATGAGTACGACGACGTACGCGAAATTGCGGTGGTGTGCGCGCTTGTCACGTTGGCCACGACGACGACGCGACTTGTGCCGGCACAATAACCCATCATGAATCGGCGTTTAAAGTGTTGTCGCTTTTTTGTTTACATCTGCTGCTGCTGGCCTGCGCCGCCGTCGCCGGTAATAACGCTTAATGTGATCATACAAACACACAAAATGGGCCGTAACGATCCCGAGGGTTGATTTTGCTCGTAAATTAATAGAAAATACGGTGGGGAACAACACTTAGAGGCTTAGTTGGTAAATTCCGGGTTTGGTAAACGAGGTTCGAAGGTCAAGTCATGAAAAAAGGATAGTTCTCGTTTATGAACTTGAGGCAAAAAAGTGAATCGGGATTTTGGTTATTCTTGTCCATCAAGTTTTTTTTTTTTTATTTTGACATCATACTTCGATGCCCATGTGCTCTTTTGTACTATCTAGATAGGAATCGCAGCAATCTTAGTAAAAGAGAGCATTTTATTTTAATTTTCAAAATAGTGTCCATCTGCGTCCATCTCTGAAATAAAAATTTGAAAAGTGAAGTTCTTCACAATATTTTTTTTTACGTTGTTGGTCCTATACCAGGGGTGACCAAAGTATGGCCCGCGGGCCAAACGTGACCCGCGAGGTGATATTTTATGGCCCGCGGACCCATTTTGAATGATCATGTAAAATGGCCCGTTGACCACTTGTAAAGTGATTTTATACTTTTTCAAAATTAAGGTTAATTTTTAACTTTTATATGCTAATCTTTTTTAATTTTTGTTTAATAAAAAAAAACTTATGATTTATCAGTATTTTGATAGGGTACAAATAAAAAAAAATTGTTTTAACTAAAACAATTTCACACGTTTCAATGTTCATGAAACTAGTAAAAATCGTCAAAACTTTCATCAAACATTGTTGGATATATATGAAAAACGTTCATGTTTGACTTAGGTAGAACTCTGTAATTGTTGCAAAAAATATAAGTTTTGTTTATCAATTTGCAAGTCATAATGACCCTTTTATGAACTGACCCTCAAACTTACATTGCACTTCCTTCGGGATTCGAACTCATTACATTTACAGTTACTCATTACAGCTTGAAAAACCAGGAGCAAAAATATATTTTCAAAAAACTTCACAATTCAAAAATATGAAATTTAAGTGCAATCAGCTGAAATTATTTAAATGTGCATTCCTTTGCATTTAGAATCATTTGACCATGTTTGGGTTGATTAAAAATAATTGGAGTTTTAGTGAATTTTCGATGAAATGGAGTTTTAGAAACATTTTCTAACATTTAACATTTAAATAAAAATGTTGAAATTCTGGCTGTCAATGATTTTTCATTAACCACACTTAACTTATAGATAAAATTACGCCTTTAGATGTATTGTTCAACATATAATGTCACCATTTCGAAATATAAAAAAAAATCAAGTTTTTTTTTAGAACACAAGTACATTCAGCTAAAAACATTTTTTTTCTCAAATACCTGAAACATTAAAATCAACAATACCGATAGAAAACCGTTGTTTGTGGTTTCTTTTATTTTGAATTGACATTTTTTTTAAATAACGGAAATTAAATCTTTTAAATTAAAATAACGTAATTTAATTTTTGCAATTCCGTCGTGAAACTACTTACTTTTCCTGTCATTCTTGAACGACGAAATAGCCTACTTTTCTGTACCAAAAATAACAGAATCGAATAGCAACACTTTTCAAAATAAATGCTGAAAAGTTCTACTTTTCAGCACTCAAATGGGTGCTGAAAAGTTGAACTTTTCAGCACTTGTTTCGAAAAGTAACAATTTTCAACATTTTTTGATTTAAACGATTTATTGACAAAATACATGAAAATTTGACATAAAATTTCACTCATTGTGTGTTTTTGGGAATTGCAAAAAATGTTGTAAGGAACTCATTGCAAAACTTGATTTTTTCAGCACTCTTCGTATTTATCCAACTCGGTGAACCTCGTTGGATAAATGTACGACTCGTGCTGAAAAAATCCTCTTTTTGCAACATGTTGCATAAACTACTATTTTTTAATAACCTTTTTTGTCAATTTAGTCCGCTAGCTCATTTGAGCTTCAAATTTCGCCCGGCCTCCAAAAACTTTTAGCACCCCTGTCCTTTACCATTGGTTGTTGAAATGGCCTTGCAAAGAATTATAATTACGAAGTATGTGTTTTTCCAAGTGCTACGGATCTGAGCCTAAATTTTCAATCGATGACATCGTGGAAATTTTGGATCCGATTTCTAATGTTAAAAAATCCCCTTCTGAAATGTTAGTCGTAGTTTTATAAAACCTGATTATTTTTTTTTTGTCTGAGATGGACAAGGGACACTATTTAAAAAACTAAAATAGACAATTTTTCAGGCATTTTCAACAAAAAAAAGGCCTAAACTCAAAACGGTTCGGTTGTTTTATTCTAAATTCAATTTTACATAAAAAATGTGGAATCCATCCACTACAATAATAATATAATACTAATCTCAAAGGTTGGCACTTTGGTCCACTTAAACATATATAAAGGAAGGGTGTAAAGTTTGAGTTTTTGCCGAAGACGCCTAATTTATTAGAAAATCACTTCTCAAGTTACAGATTTCAGATAATTTGAATTGCGGGACAGTCCCCAAATTTGTATTTGTATTTTTTTTTTTTTTAATTTTAAACCAATGATGCATAATGAGTAATGGACCTAAGATATCGACGGACATGTTTCATGCAAATAAAAAAATACAAAAATTAAAGAGGTGTTTTTTTTTTGCGAAATTCTAGAGAACTTTAGATAAATTCCTGAATGAGGGATTTTTTAAGAGATTTATGCACACAGTTATATTACATCCGGGAAAAGGAATATCTTTTATTTCAGAAATAATGTGTAATTTTACTTCTGAAAACTTGTAATTTTGCCACTTTTCTGGTGTAATGTCACTTTATCAGTGAGGTAACAATTTGGCATCATTCAAGGGGTAATATTCAATCTTCCAAATTTACACAATTTTTCACTGCGTAAAAAACAGGAAAAAAAGGTTTTTTTAAGTGATGATTTTCAAAGTAAAATATTAATCAAAGTGAAATTTTCAAGTTATTCTCCTAATCGAATGGGTAATTCAAAAGATGACTAATCTTCAAAAGAAATAACACAAAGTATAACCAAATAACTTTTTACATTATAATAGCTATGCTGCTACTAAACATTTGCAAAATTTTATTGAATTCATGATTTGTTTTCTTCTTTAAGTTGCAGTCTTCTTCCGATCTAAATAAAAAAAATCTTAATTTTACCCTATTTGATTATAAATGCAATAATAATCGTATTGCATTGTATTCCCAACTTTTTTTTAATGTATTCTCGTAAATTGTTTAAAACCGACCAAAAGTGTCTTTGTTAATAAATTTGGTCTTTTTGCAAACCAATTGAAAATTTATTAAATTAAATCAACTCCAAACTTCAAAACGTTACTTAATCCACCTTTAGGTGGTTGGTGCCTTCCTCACATTCATAAAGTCAATACATTCAGTAAAAATAGCAACAATCCCCCTTAACATGTTTAACAAATCAACTTTATTACTCATTTCTTTTGATAGGGTTCGCTGACCTTCAATATTTCTGACTCATCGGCAAGGTCTGATAAAAAACCTATCCAACGATAGTTCGCATGGAAGATTCAGACAATATTTCTATCACAATATCTGAAATCCGGCCTCCAAAAAGTGTATAAATAACACTTAAGTGCTAATAACTTTTGACAGAGTTGTCAGATCCTCGATGTTTTAGGCTCATTTGGAAGTCTTTCGATTATCTAACTAACGACAAGTCGCATGATGAACCCGGACATCATTTTTATTGAAATATCTGAGATCCGGCCTCCAAAAAATGTATAAGTAACACTTAAGCGCAAATAACTTTTGATAGGGTTGTCAGATCTTCAATGTTTTGGGCTCAAGGGAAAGGTCTTTTCAATACCTTTCTGAAGATGTATAACATGATAGGTTTTCTTGCAAAAACCACCCTTTTTACGATCTTCCGGACATACGCCAAAATCGTTTTTTTTTAACATAACTTTTGAAGTACTTAACTAAACTTGCTGCTTTTAAATAGAGACCTATGGGACCCCAAGACGGATCGAGTGAGACTAATACGGTCAAAATCCGTTCATCCAGTCCGGAGATAATCGAGTGACAATTTTTTTGTCCACCCACCTACACACATCCACACAGACATTTGCTCAGAACATGATTCTGAGTCGATATGTATGCGTGAAGGTGGGTCTACGAGGTCAAATTAATAAGTTCATTTTTCGAGTGATTTTATAGCCTTTCCTCAGTAAGGTGAGGAAGGCAAAAAGCTTTAAAGTTTGATTATTAAATTACAGCATCATTAACGAGTTCTACCATGGTCACGTTAAAACGTAACACTTAAAATTTAAACTTTGATCACCCTTCGGCTGGCTCTTATACAACTGGCTAATCGAATGCATTCGGGCGGCAGCAACTCCGTTTTGTAAGCCTATTTCGTTTCACCAGAGTGCTTTCAAGTCGTCGCCGTAACAAACTGAACCCAGGGTGCGGTATGAACGTTGCACCTCGCTCACTCTCTACAGATGCAATATAAATCAACAAAACAATATTTAGTCGGAAAACAACAACACGCTGCGAGAAACCTGTTTCAAGTCTGGAAAGGCTCAGCGCCCGTTTCGTTGAAGGTTGAAAAAAAAGTGATCAGTTTCATTTGGGACCAACGACCATGAAACACTTGCGATTATCTGGCTCGGATTGATTTCGATAGTAAAATCTAGAACACATTCGATTTTTGCATGTCGAACGTTAGGAACCAGATTTATAGTTGTAGGTCACGAGATCGGCGACCACTTTGAAACCAGCGAGAGCATGTCTTAGTTCAGCCAGGACGTCCCGACCTGAAACTGATTTGCATCTCCTGAAGGGGTGCAGCTGACGCGGTACGAGCCGGCTTATCTAGAGGTCAAACGAAGAGTGAAATCGGACGCGTTTGACGTAGGTCTTGGAAGCGCAATTCTTCCTCGCTTTAAAATCACGCAAATCACGGTTCTTGTTACGACGATGAGGTGTTGTTCCTGTATGTGAGTCCAACCGTATTTGAATTCTACCTTATCTTCCTCCGACCGATTCACGTTTGACCTTCTCCGGGAGCGAGTGAAAGACTCTGCTGGGAGACCACTCACTCAGTTGCGATTAATGGCCAAAAAATCAAATGAAGATTGTTTGCTTGAAGAATAAAAAAAAATATACAAAATTGAAACTGATTGCCCCCTGGTGTGGGGAGATTTCTCGAGGAGCTGTAACTCTGGCTTTGGTCTGCAAAAGTCATATAAATTCTACTCAAGTACTTATAACTTATGACAGTGTTTCCAGATCTTCAATGTTTAATTGAAAAATCTTATAATTTTTTTTTGTAAACTATTTCAAACACATTGTTTAACGTTCATTTTTCGCAATTCGCAATTTTCAGTGTAAGTACGGGCCTTGACCGATCTTATGCACTAGGTTCCCGACGAACACGCACTGCCCTTACACCTACATCTCACCCTGGCTCTGAGTCAGTACGAGCAGCACGCTAGAACACGCTTTGAGTGTTCGTGTCCATTAAAATTATTATTTCATGAAATTTTTTACAAAAATACGTATTTTTCCTGTATTTCCAAAAAGCATTTTTTTTCTCTAAAGAAACCAAAAATATATTGTTATTGCAATATAGGTATCAAATGATCAGGTTTTTTCATACATTTTGGATGTACATTTTTACATTTTTAGAAAATACTCCAAATTTTCACAAAACTACGTCTTTTCGAAAAAATACTCAAAATTTAAATTTTTACAATATGGGTATCAAACGATCGGAATTTTTTCATACATTTCGAATGTAATAAAAACATTTTTAGAAAATACTCAAAATTTTCACAAAACTACGCATTTTCGAATAAAATACTCAAAATTTCCGTTTTGACAATGTGGGTATCGAACGATTGGGATTTTTTCATACATTTCAAATGTTATAACAATATTTTTTGAAAAAACTCAATTTTTTTACAAAACTACGTATTTTCGAAAAAAAATACTCAAAATTTCCGTTTTTACAATGTTAGTATCAAACGATCGGGATGTTTTCATACATTTCGAAATTAATAACATTTTTAACAATACGTAGTTTTGTGAAAATTTTGAGTATTTTCAAAAAATATAGTTATTACGTTCGAAATGTATGAAAAAATCCCGATCGTTTGATACCCACTTTGTAAAACCGGAAATTTTGTGTATTTTTTTGGAAAATACGTAGTTTTGTGAAATTTTTTGAGTATTTTCAAAAAATATTTTTATTACATTCGAAATGTATGAAAAAATCCCGATCGTTTGATACCCACATTGTAAAAACGGAAATTTTGAGTATTTTTTTCAAAAATACGTAGTTTTGTGAAAATTTGGAGTATTTTCAAAGAATATTGTTATTACATTCGAAATGTATGAAAAATCCCGATCGTTCGATACCTACATTGTAAAAACGAAAATTTTGAGTATTTTTTTCGAAAAAACGTTGTTTTGTGAAAATTTGGAGTATTTTCTAAAAATGTTGTTATTACATCCGAAATGTATGAAAAAACCTGATCATTTGATACCCATATTGCAATAACAATATATTTTTGGATTCTTTAGAGAAAAAAATGCATTTTCAAAATATTGGAAAAATACATTTTTGTGAAAATTTTCATGAAATAATAATTTTAATGGATAACTGACGTCATCCTGATTCCAAAACACTATAATTTTTTGATGTTTGCATGATTTTTCATACGATTAAAGCCAATGTCTCCCATATAGCCAAAATCCCATAAGCTCTGTGCTTCAGTTGAGCACTGGGCCGTGCTTAACCGAGGCAGCTGAACAGTGCAAAACCGGGGCAGTGCAAAACCGAGGCGTGCAAAACCGAGGCATGACTGTAACCAATATTGGGTCGCAGAATTAAACTTTGATGTAAAAGTTTACAAAATAAAAAAAATATAAAAAAAATTGGTTTGATTCGATTATCCGAAGTCCCATACAAACCTTCGGATAATCAAACTTCGTATAATCGCGTCTGGACTGTATCTAAAAAAAAATGCACAATCATTGCAACTTTTTACGAAACCTAAACTGCTCAACAAAAATATAAAACAATCAAAATTTGAATCCTGTTTGCTGCTGCAAGCAGATACAACTAGTTTTAGACTTTCGCTGAATAATGCATGAGTTGAGACTGCAAGCAGCTCTTCCAAAAATTCCAATTCTGCAGCGGATTGTGTTCATGCCGTACAGGCTTACATATAGGATAACGACGCCTAATTCCGTTCTATTGTGCAACATTTTACGAATTCATCTGCTTCCACCTTATCACGTAAATCTCCGGGTTAGACCTTTGTTCCCCAACGTTAGAGTTTTTCGTCTTCACACATTCGAGCTGGCGGAGAAAAAAAAAGCCTCTCCAAAGAGACCGGATTCAAGCCTATTCAAGCCGATCGATGGAATGACGACGTAAAAGCCATGCATGCTGGCTTATTACCAAATCAAACAAAACTCAACTCGAGAGAACGAGCAAAAAACCGCGCCAGTGACGTCAATGCAACTCGATTTCATGTTTTCGTGTTTTTTTTTTGTCACTGCAGATCGATAGCAAAACCCAAACTTCATTCTGAACAGCGTCATTAATTGGCACTTGAAGGAAGCCTTACTGAGAAAATTAATCGTGGCCACTTGAATGTTTTCCCCTGAATGAAATCGGGATTAATCCAGTGAACGCGACGACCTTTACGTAACAAGAGAGGGTAAACTGGACGATTGGAGGAGCATTCGCGATGGCATGATTAGAAAGTTACTAAATTGCATCCTTATCTGTGGCGTTATCAGACGCTGATGCAAAAGTTGCCCGCTTTATTATTGTTTAGCCTGGAGGTAAACACTTGAACGGCACTCACTCGTTTGAAGGTTATTATTGGCAAAGATACTTTATGAAAAAAGTGTGGTTCGATTCGCAGGATAGGTTCCTGGTTGCGAACAAACAGTTCCCCCACAATCTCCCACCTTGACAAATTACATAACAAGCACAGGGCCAGAATTCCAGTCAGCCGTAGCTACTACGGGGCCGGCAATCAATGGTGCGATAGAGGAGAGGAGGCAACAGCGAGCAAAATTGAAGCTCAGGTGCAGTAACATGGAAAACGTGTCTTGTCTCATGGTCTAGAACAGCTAGGGTGGCAACCCAACTACGTTTAATGTTGAATATGAAATACAAAGAAAAAGTCTCAAAAAGATGCGCAACTTTTCTTGACCACCCTCCTTGCAAGCTCTGTACTTAGCTTATTGAATCTAAAGATCTCAAAAAAAAAAAAAAAAAAAAAAAAAAATGATGAATATGAACAATCTGAAATATTATTTTTCTGCATTGATTTTCACTTTTCGCATGTTTTGAGATATTACATGAAACTCCAATATACGTGCAAAACTTTTTTCCCGTAAAACACAATTTTTCGTCAATGCTTCGATATGGAAATTTATGATTAAAAAACAACTGGACAAATTTTAAAGCTTTTTGAATCTGGAATCTTTTTTAACGTTTCTAGCATAACTTATGCATTACTTAACTAAACTTGGTGATACTCAAAATAGAATTATGGGACAAGAAGATGGGTCGAATGACACCGATCTGAACAAAATCGGTCAAAGCAGTTCCGAGAAAATCGACACACACATTTACTTAGAATTGCGTGAAGCTGGGTCCACGATGCCTCTTTAAGAAGTTTATGTTTAATTTTTAATTTTAATGCATTCCCTCAGTGAAGTGAGGAAGACAAAAACAAAGGTTGCTATCGAGCAATTCCAGTTCAAATCAGGAATTTTTCTGGTACTTTTGTACCCGAACCTCTCCGATTTCAATGAAACTTTGTAGACATGTTATCCTAGTCCTATATGAGCCATTTTTGTGTATATGGAGACAATAGTACTCGAAAATAACATTTGAGAAGGGCGTAAGGTATTTAAATATTTTTTGTATTTTGAATAGAGCGTCCAATTTCCCGGGGTTACAAATTTCCCGGGAAACGTGAAATTTTCAGCCGATTTCCCGGGAAATCCAGGGAATTCCCGGGAAATTTTAAATTTTTGAAAATTTATATGATCTTGGTTTTAATTAATATTATGCAACAAGATTGTATAGGACATCAACATCAATAATGGTTTCAATAAGTGTGATGATCAATTAACAGCTTAACTGCATGTAAAAAATCATTCAAGTACAAGAAAATGCATTTTAATATTTTTTGATGAGAAATTTTAAACTTGCCTCTGTGACCAGTTTATTGAAATGAGAAAAAAATGCAGAAATTATGTTTTTCATGACAAATACTGGTTTCAGCTCTTGAACAAATGGTAAAGCTTTTTAGTGTTGGTTTAAGTCCGAACAACCCAATGTTTTCAAATATTTGAAGCAAGCCTTGAATATTTTTTTGCATTTTTTGAGAACAAACAAAAGAAAGACATTTTTCAATGATTTTTTTTTTGTGTTATTATGCAACATGATTTAAATTATACGATAAATTAACATCATTCCACAAAAAGTCTTCTATTTTTTCACCTTTAACCCTCTAACACCTGTAGTTGCACCAGTGCTCCATAATTCTTTTACTTAAAATTGTAATTTCTTTAGTACTAGGTATTCAACCCATTGAATCAATTCTTTTTGCACAAATTCGATTTTCATCTCATTTTATCGTCATCTCATGATGAAACAAAAACGTAAAAAAATCTCAATTTTAATTTGGAGGTAAGGAATTTATATTGTTTTGATGAAATAACGTCAATCTGTTAAAGCTTACCTAATTGTAATTATTTAATACTCATTAAGCAAGATCTATTCCCAGTTGCTTCAAAGAATAATATCAGAAATAATTCTGATACCATAATTTCTGATAATCTGAATAATTATATTTAAACCAAACAATACATTTAATTGAACAAAATTATGTTGCGTTTGTTCATTTATTATTTTTCAGAGCATTTTCAAAAAATAGTTCCAAAAATTTAAGAAATTGTATACTTCCGCTTGAATTTTGGGAATTCCCGGGAAATTTACAAACGGGAAATATTTTTTTTGGGAAATCCCGGGAATTCCCAGGATTTTTTTTCCCGGGACGGGAAATTGGACGCTCTAATTTTGAAATTTAAAAATTACTGTGTCTCTAAGCCGTTGCGTCGTATCAAAATGTGGTCAAAGACAAACTTGTAAGAAATTAGACGGGCTTTCTGAAAAAATACACTGAAACAAAAATACACGCCACATCTATGAGATTTTTTGATTTTAATTCTAAAACTTAAATTTAAAGTTGATGTCACGATTTTTTTTCTTTCAAAATTTTTGAGGAAATAGCCTAAAATGTTACCAAAAGACTGACTAAAAATGCAGGATGGTATGTCTCTCTTAAAAAAGTACAAAAATCATTTACTATAACTGTTTTTTTGAAAAGTGGTCTAAATGTCAAAATTTTTAAAAACCAGTAGTGGGGATCGATTCTCCAGACAATTTTACATAAAAGTCTCCATATTGACCATTGTTCTATGTCCAATCCTTGGGAAGATACAGCGGTTTAAAAACAAAAATGTTGAAAAAACGGGTTTTTTGGTGGTTTCTGGCAAATTCTTTATGACAGACTTGGTTTTTTAGTCTCGTAAATATTTTTACCGGAAAGCCCGTCCAATTTCCCATAAGTTTGTCTTTGACAGCTTTTTGATTTATATCGCTTTTATATTTACGTAAGCAAATTTACTGTCCTGGTTTCTACCACACTGAAAAAAATATTCTATTTTCAGTTATTAGCAATGCAATTAAGCTTATATCTGTAAGCCCTTACATCCAATTGAAATGCTGTCAAAGGCAAACTTATGGGAAATTGGACGAGCTTTCCGGTAAAAATATTTACTAGACTGAAAAACCAAGTCTGTCATAAATAATTTGCCAGAAACCACAAAAAAAAACCCGTTTTTTCAACATTTTTATTTTTAAAACTGCTGTATCTTCCCAAGGATTGGACATAGGACAATGGTCAATATGGAGACTTTTATGTAAAATTGTCTGGAGAATCGATCTCCACTACTGGTTTTTAAAGATTTTGACGTTTAGGCCACTTTTCAAAAAAACAGTT
Source organism: Culex quinquefasciatus (assembly GCF_015732765.1). Classification (NCBI taxonomy): domain Eukaryota; kingdom Metazoa; phylum Arthropoda; class Insecta; order Diptera; family Culicidae; genus Culex; species Culex quinquefasciatus. The sequence continues at coordinate 140,681,893 of NC_051862.1, read as the reverse complement.
ATAGTAAATGATTTTTGTATTTTTTAGGAGAGACATACTATCCTGCATTTTTCGTTAGTCTTTTGGTAACATTTTAGGCTATTACCTCAAAAATTTTGAACGAAAAAAAATCGTGACATCACCTTTAAATTTAAGTTTTAGACTTAAAAATAAAAAAAATCTCAGATGTGCCGTGTATTTTTGTTTCAGTGTATTTTTTTTTTTTTTTTTCAGAAAGCCCGTTCAATTTCCTACAAGTTTGTCTTTGACCACATTTTGATACGACGCAACGGCTTCGAGACACAGTAATTTTTAAATTTCAAAATACAAAAATATTTAAATACCTTACGCCCTTCTCAAATGTTATTTTCGAGTACTATTGGCTCCATACACACAAAAATGGCTCATATAGGACTAGGATAACATGTCTACAAAGTTTCATTGAAATCGGAGAGGGTCGGGTACAAAAGTACCAGAAAAAATCCTGATTTGAGCTGGAATTGCTCTCTCAAATAAGTCAATTGCATAGACCAGCAAGTTGGGAGTGCACTTGACGGTGGCGCCTCTTTTATGTCCTTTCCTTTGTTGGAAATCTGGCGTGCACCCAAAATTAATCAGCTGAAAAAATATACAAAAATGTTGCAAAATCGATAATTTTGTTCCTATCTGTGCAGTTATCTCTTAATGTTAATAAAAGAATAAAGAAATAAGACATAACATTACATCATTACAGCCGCATCCAAGTTGGAGTGTCCTGATAAGGACTTTCCGCAAGTGCCCTCCCAATCACGAGCCTCAAAGATGCTCGCACAACCCGCGGAGAGGAACGGGAATCCTCTTTTCTGTTTCTGCATTGCATCAGGTGAAGACTCTCTCTGGCTTTTCGAGGTCACACGACTCTCGACTCGGCTCTGCTGCGGAAGACGCGTGTCGTGGCATACCCGTGACCGTGGTGATGATGCTCTCGCTTGCATGAATCTCAGTTGATGTTGTGTAACGTTTTAGTTATGTGTGTGAGTGGCGTGGTGAAATTTTTGTTGTTTTTGAGTCTACATGTAAGAAAAATGATCGTTGGTCGGTTCCAGCGTTGCTCTGCTGTCAAATGATAATGCAAACTCGTAATCGGACGGTTTTTTTTGCAAAATAAAAGTAAAAACAATTTTTGATTACCACCAGCAGGTTGAAACGAAACTTTGGAGGATGAACAATCACGTGGTTTTTTATAATGTTTTGGCTGAATAGGTCAATGTGGGTCATCAATCTGTAGAAATTGGTTCAAAACTCTGGATGCGACTGCTACTTTGTAAATTTTGAAACAATTTTTCTTCTGAATCCAACCGAGAAGTTTTCGAAAATTTCGGCCACCGATGTTTTTTGTATATATTTTCATAGGCAAAAAAAAATTGGCAGCGTTGCCATTATTTTTTGATTCTTAATTTTTGGAATACTTTGAATAAACGGTTGAATAATAAGTCCATTCGAAATTTCATTTTTTTTTCAAAAAGAGGGAAGGGGAGGAGGTGTGTGCTTTTTTACACTAGTTCGGTTGTTTTGCAATAATTACTAATTATTAATTAGTTAAAAAAATGTATGATTTGCCGAAAACAAAAAAAAATATCAAAAATTAACTTTTTGCGGTACTGTACATCAAATATTTTCGATACCTAATTCAATAGATTTTCGAATAAACTCAAACTTGTTGAGGTGGTAGCTGGTGTCTTTCACTTTTGCGGCAATGACTGTCAATGATCGTTCTGAATTTAAGGTCCAGCAATAGTAAATTGTAATGAAAAAGTAATCACTATATTTAAAATGCAACATTTCCGGGATTTTGAAAAGAAAATCATATTTTTTTCAAATGTTTCATGTTTTAATATTGTAAATCGGACCATCAGTTGCTGAGATATCGACATTAGCAAATGGTGAGTAGTTTGGGTGAGACTTAGAAAACATTAATTTTCCTGTTTTTAAATTGCCAGGCAAGATCTCAGCAACTAAGGTTCGTATCGACAAAGTTTAAAAAAGTAAAATATAGAGAATTTGCTCAGCTTTTCAAAAATATTTTTTTCAGAAGTGGGCAAACATGTGCACTAATTTAAAAAAAAATGAAAAACTGCGACTATTTTCAAAAAAGTTACCTAAAAATGGCTTTAAATTAAAAACGGTGCAGTTTATCAAAATTTCACTAAAGTACTTTTTGATTGCAAATTTGATTTTACAACGAAAAAGAGTTCGATTTGCGATGCCTTTTCGTTGGGTCGCAAAATTTTTCGCGTCCGTCGCAGTGTGTTTTTCGTTTTTTTTTCGCGTGCGTGTGTGCGTGTGAAGGTGCGGCTGGCTTTGGCTGTCCCGATGACAGTTAGCCAGTTCGATTTGCGATGCCTTTTCGTTGGGTCGCAAAATTTTTCGCGTCCGTCCCAGTGTGTTTTTCGTTTTTTTTCGCGTGCGTGTGTGCGTGTGAAGGTGCGGCTGGCTTTGGCTGTCCCGATGACAGTTAGCCAGTTCGATTTGCGATGCCTTTTCGTTGGGTCGCAAAATTTTTCGCGTCCGTCGCAGTGTGTTTTTCGTTTTTTTTTCGCGTGCGTGTGTGCGTGTGAAGGTGCGGCTGGCTTTGACTGTCCCGATGACAGTTAGCCAGTTCGATTTGCGATGCCTTTTCGTTGGGTCGCAAAATTTTTCGCGTCCGTCGCAGCGTGTTTTTCGTTTTTTTTTCGCGTGCGTGTGTGCGTGTGAAGGTGCGGCTGGCTTTGACTGTCCCGATGACAGTCAGTTCGATTTGCGATGCCTTTTCGTCGGGTAGGTAAATTTTTCGCGTCCGTTGTCGATGTGCAACAACACCAAAACCCTATCATACCATTTCATCTCGATACATCGTAACTCGTCGTTCGCAAAGTTAATCAGTACCTCACTAAACATCAATCATTCAAAACTCGTGAAATCATCTCAAGTTAAAAATTACACTGTTTAACCCTTCAGTTTTAATTACAAATGATTTTGGTTCTATCTTTCCACAGCCGGCTGTCTAAGACTAGACCATTTCATTTAAAATTTAACAACAGATAAACGGAAATGTCTCATCCGCAGCCTCCGATTGCTTGCCTTGAGAATAATACAAAATACCGTTCAACAAACACTATGATTTTGGGTCGCATCATCATCTTCTATGATGAATCCTGACCAAACACCCTATCCTACTAACAAGTTTTCAGGTTCCTGGCGCTCGTGGGGTGTAAGCACAGAGTAAATCAGCTGCCCTAGTAGCAACCTGCGCTAACTAACATTCCCGTCCCTTAAAATCGAGGTCTACAAACTGACATGGCGGGCGCCGTTGGTGGCCAATGACTGTTACCTATTCGCAACTGATCTAGCTTTAGCAATCATGGTGTTTTATCTTTTCAGCGCATTCATACATGCTGTTGATAAGGGAAACACCACTAGATCGTCGAAGCCTATAATCAGTAGTGCTGAAAGGATATTACGGTTCTGTTCAGCAACGGAGGGGCAACCATGGGTGATCTCTCATGCTCATGCTCATGCTGCAAATTTGATTTTACAACGAAAAATGATGTTGAAAAACTTTTGCGACCAATACTTCGATTTTTTTTGGAAAAAAACAGTATTGATTGAAAAAATCATAACTCGGTCTAAGATTTTTTGCAAAACCTGGAAATTTCTTAAAAGTTGGCATTTTATGTCTCCTAAAACATCCAAAAATAAAAATAGTGTTTTGTGCAAATCAAGTTCCAGTGACAAAATGTTAAATAAAAAATCACCAAATTTATTTTTACCGTGTATCATTTTTTTCAGTGTAGTCCTTATCCACCTACAACTTTGCCGAAGACACCAAATCGATCAAAAAATTCCTTCAAAAGACACAGATTTTTGAATTTTTAAACATCACTTTTTTATTTATTTTTTCAATACCTGAGCAAAAAGTAAGTTTGATCCACGAGAATAAAAATTACGAAAATCCATACATTTTTGGCAGGTTGCTCAAATGAAACCATAACAACGTTTTTACCTAGGTATTTAAAAACGTACACCCAAAGTAAAAATATATCTCAAAATCTGCAACAGTAGATTTGCTGCAGAAAATGTCACATTTTATAACATTTTTTGCAGCAAGCCCGTAGATCATTTTTGCCCGCGTGTAAACATGTCAGCGATCTGCAGTTCACACCATGCTGGCCCGTCCCCGAGCAACACTCCAAAGAGAAAAATATGTTGGTGCTCTTTCACTCACATTTCATTAACCGTCCATGGCGTGGTGGTAGCGTGTCGGATCAATAATCAAGAAGTTGGTGGTTCAATCCTCGTTCTGTTAAAGGTTTTTTTTTGTGAAATATAACAAAAAAGCCGTCGGTAATGTCGATAATTGTCGATAAAGGGCAAAGATGTCATACCCTTACATCGCAAAAAATGCATGAGGACAGTTTTCATGCAGATTCTGATATACTTTCATGCCGCCATGCATCACAATCATGCGACCGCCGTTTGGGTGTAAGAAGATGTTAAAAGTGAAAATTCCCCATAGTAAATTGATTGAAGTTCCATACTTACTTCAGGTCAAATCCAGAGTTTTTTTTTAAAGTCCTCTAAGCTATAATGTTTCATATGTTTATAGGACCTTTTTTGTAAAGCCCACTCCACCCCAAGATGCCCGCCCCCATCCGCACCTTCAACCACAACTCCAAGTCGCGTGCGTCGCGTGGATGTCTCTCTGTATTTGCGCGTCGATCCTAAACCTGCGCGAATGCTGTTTACTCCGACCCAGGAGAGCCTCAGCAGATGTTGCACGAGTCGAGTCACGTCATCAAGCACACACACACACACTTCACCATATTTCCAGTCGCCAGTCGCGGCAATCACTGCTTCACTCTACGGTCAGCGCAGTCAGTTCGCAGGGAACCGCGCGAGTGTTCGGATCGGAAAGTGTCTCTCTGTTCTCGCTCTCTCCGGAATTCGTCAAGTCCGGTATAGTCTTGAACCCGACTACCTGTTGCTACCTGTACGGGCGCTGCGTTTTTTTTTTTTGGGTCTCTGGAACCAACAACAGCAGACTGAGCTGTGTCAGCTGAAACCAGGTTCGTTCCGTGCAACGAGACTTGCACCAAGTCAGTTCTGTTACCAAATCAACCACAGCTCGCGTTGAGGTGACGAGGAGGGGGGAAGTTCCGTAATTTTGCGATTATCGAGAGCCCCGACAAGTGAAAGTGGTATTGCGGACACGTGGACACGTTACCGTGTTGGCTTCCGAGTTTTTGGGCGCTCCGTTAGCTGCTGCTGAACAAACCAAGTGTGGAGTTGTGTGTTTGCGCGCTAACGGTCGTTAGTTATCCAACCACTTCTTCGAATCGTAGACGTAGAGTGAGACTTGCTGGTTACTCAACGCTGTTGCTGGAACTTTTGGAAGTGGTGTTATCTATACGCGGGGACTGACTGACTGAGCACAGCGACCTGGACGGAACGATTTTCGTGCTGAAATTTGTGGACCATGAGTAATCGCTAAGGGCAGTTAGTAGTGCGCGCGGAACGGGATTTGGGCCGCGGATGGATGAGTGATAACGGACTTAGGAACAGCCTGCGGAAACGATAAGACTGTCACCGTTTTGTGTTCGTTGGTGGTACGAAGCATTCCTTGCGAAAACTAGCAATCTTCGTTTCAAAATTTGGTGAAGATTTTTGAAGAAAATGTTACTTGTCTGATGACAATTTTACTCAAGCGCACACAATCTTGGAAGAATGTGCCTCAGTGAACAGTGCAGTGTGCAATATGAATCACACCAAATTCGGTTGTTTAATTTTTGCGACTTTCTGCCAGGAAAAAAAATCCAGAGCTTATTTAAGGGGAGCGATGAATTTTATTTGATTAATGTGCGAAATAGTTGGCTGCTGATAGGCCGACTTCAATTACAGGTTATAGAAGGCTTTTCAACTGAATCCAAGTGATAAATAGTTCAGTATGAAGTGAGCAAGCAAGTTTCCGTCAAAAGTTTTGCAAAATAATTTGAAAATATAACCAAAATTTGATGAAAATACAACCAAACCCTGAACCAGTTTCGAAATAGTGCTACATACAACGATTCCAGATTATTTTATGGGAGATCTGTATTTTCCTTAAAAAAAAACTGTATTTTATCTATATCGTGTCGAATTCGAAGCCATAGAAGAAATTTTAAGATTTTTAACGGCAGATTTAAGCTTTTCAGTCATATATAAGCATAATTCAACGTTATTCAACTACTAAAATGGTGAAATCTCTAAATAAAATAATTTTTTTTTAATCTGTATTAACAGATATTTGAGATTTTTGGCTTTGAAAAATCTGTAAAATACAGATTTATCTGTATATCTAACATGGCTGGCTACATATCCAGAGAGATTAGAGCAGGGGTGACCAAAGTACGGCCCGCGGGCCAAATGTGGCCCGCGGGGTGATTTTTTGTGGCCTGCGGACCCATTTTGAATAATCATGTAAAATGGCCCTTTGGATTCCATAATTCTTGAAATTAAGGTTTAATGAACATTTTCAGATTTTGTTAACATATAATTAATGATTTATCCATACTTTGATCCTGAATATACGAAACAGGCATTTTGTTGAAAAATCTATCGTTTTGAAACAGTTTCACAAGTGAGAATGTGATTGAAAACAGTTAATTTCGTCAAAAACTTCAAATGAGTAATGAAACTTCAAATTTTACTTAAGTGGAAACTGTAAAGACAGCAAAAATATAGGTATTCCATATTAATTGAAATGTCATGACGCAACAGCTTTAATGTGCTGGCCCCATTTTTTTTTTTTTTGCATTTTTAAACCACCCAACTCATGACATTTGGGTTACGAATTGAGTACGTATCATCTGATTCAGGTCGAAAATTTATTAACACTGGAACGCCCAACGCATGTCCAACTTACACGGACGCCCAAGCCTCCCAAAAAAGGTGGAACGGCAACTTCAACTCGCTGGTTCCCGGGCATAACTCAACCAATCGGGACGATTCTTGTTTCCAGTGATTTGTAAGAATGTCTAGATGATCCTAAAATTTTGCAGAACTTGTTTTGGACGATTTCCACGCGAAATCGACCACTCAAAATCCGGACCTTCTCCAATCTTAATAAAACTTGCTGGATCGTTTTTCCTACTCAAATCAACAACTCCTGTGCACTCAGTTTAGTAATTCACAATGGCATTTGAATTTTAGGAATTCTTTTAGTTTTAAATTATTGGTAATTACATTTAAATTGAAAAAATCATATCTTTCGAAGCAGATGTTCAAAAAATCGATCAAAAGTGTGTTTTAACGAAAATCGTGCGCTCTTTTCAATGAAAATATTTCCAAAAGCCGAAACTTTCATTTTCGATCAAAAAACAGCCAAAAATCAAATTTTCTTCGAAAATCAGGCTGAATACACCCTTTGATTCAAAATTTGCCATTACCATTCGAAAGAGCGGACAATTTCCCACTTTTCTTCCATAGACACCAAGTTGGAGCGAAAGCGTTTTCGAGTGGTTTGTAAATAAAAACCTTTTTTCGTTTTTTTTTATTTTTTTCCAAAAAACTAAATTACATGTTTTATGGCAGATTTTGTAACAGATCCCATTTTTAAACTTAAAATAAAGTTCTGCTTCCGTGTTTTTGAGTTTTTCCTTGACGTACCAGTTTCAAATACATATAAAAGGAACGAAATAATTACTAAAGATAACCAAAAAAGATGCATTTCCTGAACCACTTTTATTATGGAAAAATGTTTATCTGATTCGTCAGTGTTGTTAATACCTGCAAAATAGTTTTTTTCTTATTTTATTTTCCAAATTCATCTCGAAACATCATTTATTCGTGTTTATCAAAACTATTTGTGTAGATTTGAAGCTAATTATATCAAGAATAAATTTGCAGAATAAACATGCTATTTAATCAAATCTCTGAAAAGCTACAACAATTTTTGTATAGAAAAGCTGCAAATTGTAAAATTCTGTGATATTTATTCCCTTTTCGTTCTACTATTACTAAAATTGCTCAGGATGACAAATCAAAAATTCTGTGTTGGATTTCAATTTTATTTTAATTGTAGGAAAAAAACACGTTGACAAATTATTGAACATCTTACAAAATTCTGCTAAGTGACTTACAACAATTTTCCGGGCAAACGGCATGGCCATACTCTAAGGTGCTCGGATCGGCTTCAAAGCTTCGGGATTCTCTACCCAAAATAGTTTTATACATAATTTTTGTTAGGTAATTAGGGTGGTTCCTGGCACGTCAGGGTGTGCTTTAAAATGTTTAAACCAACTTAAGTTATCCGGTTTGTACATGGAAAGTGACTAATTTGGTTTCAAGGAAAAATATGCATTAGTTCAGTTTAAACGGCGTTTTACAATGATTAAAAAAATAGGAAAAAAAAAATATTTTGCAGGTACTACAGTCGACTCTCTGGCTGTCGATCTTCCCGATTTCAATATTGCTCCATCTACCGATGAAATTTTCAGTCCCTTCAAACTGCATACTACGATTCTCTTCATTCCTCGATATTTTCTCTTGCTTGAAGGATCTCTTCCTCGACAGTCCCTTCAATTCATTTTGCTCTGAAAATCTATTCTAGTTGTCAATAATTTCACTTTCTCATGGCTTGCATAGAAATTTTTTTTTGAGAATCGAAGCTTTGAAGGGTGTTTGACATTTGTTTGTTTTTGTTTAGTTACGTTGCCATCGTTCTCTCCCATAGCTGGGAATCAGGAAAAAAATATTTTCAATCGAGTCTTCATTTTGCATCGTTCTGTAAACTGATGATTCTCTTCCTCGACGGTCCCTTGGATATTGACAACCAGAGAGTCGACTGTAACAACATTGACGAGTGAGATAAACATTTTTCCATAATAAAAGTGGTTCAGGAAATGCATCTTTTTTGGTTATCTTTAGTAATTATTTCGTTCCTTTTATATGTATTTGAAACTGGTACGTCAAGGAAAAACTAAAAAACACGGAAGCAGAACTTTATTTTAAGTTTAAAAATGGGATCTGTTACAAAATCTGCCATAAAACATGTAATTTAGTTTTTGGAAAAAATAAAAACGAAAAAGGTTTTTATTTACAAACCACTCGAAAACGCTTTCGCTCCAACTTGGTGTCTATGGAAGAAAAGTGGGAAATTGTCCGCTCTTTCGAATGGTAATGGCAAATTTTGAATCAAAGGGTGTATTCAGCCTGATTTTCGAAGAAAATTTGATTTTTGGCTGTTTTTTGATCGAAAATGAAAGTTTCGGCTTTTGGAAATATTTTCATTGAAAAGAGCGCACGATTTTCGTTAAAACACACTTTCGATCGATTTTTTGAACATCTGCTTCGAAAGATATGATTTTTTCAATTTAAATGTAATTACCAATAATTTAAAACTAAAAGAATTCCTAAAATTCAAATGCCATTGTGAATTACTAAACTGAGTGCACAGGAGTTGTTGATTTGGGTAGGACAAACGATCCAGCAAGTTTTATTAAGATCGGAAATGGTCCGGTTCAAAATCGTATTTTTATGGTCGATTTCGCGTGGAATCCGTCTTTGAAGAAATCTGTAATTTCTGCGACCGAAAAAATCGTTCCACCTTTTTTCAAAACGACTGCCTCCGCGGAATTTTTGGCGAATTTTATTTTACACGCGAAAAAAAAAGTTGGAACGATAGTTTTGATCGCAAAAATTACAGATTTGATCAAATTAAGTTCTGCAAAGTTCTAGAATCATCTAGACATCTTAACAAATCACTGGAAAGAAGAATCATCTTGATTAGTTGAGTTATGCCCGAGAACTATTGAGTTGAAGTTACCGTTCCAACTTTTTTGGAGTCTTGGGCGTTGGAATGTTAAAATATTATTGAAATTGGTGGAATTATTTCTTTGCACGTTTATATCTTAAAATATTACCTTTTTCCAAGTATAAATCACCAGTTTTAATATATTTTTACAAAAAAAAAAAACAAAAAATGTGAAAATATAAGTAAATTCAGTTGAAGACTATTTTAATTTCATTAAATGTGGTCAACAACGATTGGCTTTAGTCACAAAATTATCAAACATCCATCAACCTCGTTTTTTTTTCGAATAAAACTGTTGGAAAAATTTAATATTCTGTTCTCCAGAATTGAAATGGTGAAAATGTTCAGAAAATACCTGTAATTAAAAAAACTGCAGCTGATACATGTACTTAACAGTTTTACAATTTTAAATAACGCATTTTTTTTAAATAAACATTTTTTTCACATTTGGCCCGCAAGCTTATGTAAACTTCAAATTTGGCCCGCCACTCTAAAACTTTGAGCACCCCTGGATTAGAGAGATCGGGATGGTCTTGACCATCCAAAGTATTCTTAAACTCAATATAATTTAGCTCTGATTGCGGTAGACGCCTAGAAGACATTTTTGACGATTAACTGTTGATGAGCAATTTTCCCAAGAATGAACAATTGTACTGCAATTTTAAACCATTTATAAGGCCAAAGAAGATATTTTGCAACAGTCAAGTAAAACAAGTCTCCACACAACCTTGGCAGTCGGTATCCTGCAGGAACTTGAGAATGGATTTTCTGATCATTCTGGTAGTTTGGCAAAGTGATACTAATGGCTTAGCATTTCTCAGAAAAAAAAATTCTTTATTTGAGCAATTCTCTGAGATTTCGGTCATTCGATTTTTTTTTTGTATTTTTTAATAAGGCCGAAACTTTTTTGGTGCCTTCGGTATGCCCAAAGAAGCCATTTTGCATCATTAGTTTGTCCATATAATTTTCCATGCAAATTTGGCAGCTGTCCATACAAACATGATATATGAAAATTCAAAAATCTGTATCTTTTGAAGGGATTTCTTGATCGATTTGGTGTCTTCGGCAAAGTTGTAGGTATGGATATGGACTACACTGAAAAAAATGATACACGGTAAATTTTTTTTTGTGATTTTTCATTTAACTTTTTGTCATTAAAACTTGATTTGCAAAAAAACACTATTTTTATTTTTTTTATTTTTTGATATGTTTTAGAGGACATGAAATGTCAACTTTTCAGAAATTTCCAAAATGGGCAAAAAATCTTTGACCGAGTAATGATTTTTCGAATCAATACAATTTTTTTCAAAAAATCGAAATATTTGGTCGCAAAAATTATTCAAATTTATTTTTCGATGTAAAATTAAATTTGCAATCAAAAAGTACTTTAGTGAAATTTTGATAAAGTGCACCGTTTTCAAGTTATAGCCATTTTTGCTAAGATATCGACGTTAGAAAATGGTGGGTTGTTTGGGTGAGACTTAGAAAACATCAATTTTCTTGCTTTTTAAACCTTTGCATGGCAATATCTCAGCAACTAAAGGTCGTATCAACAAAGTTCAAAAAAGCAAAATATAGAGAATTTTCTCAGAATTTCATAAAAAAAATTCAGGTGTGGGCTAACATGTGCACCAATTAAAAACAAAAATGGAAAACTGCGACTATCTAAAAAAATCCTTAATATGGCTATATCTTAAAACGGTGCACTTTATGAAAATTTCACTGAAGTACTTTTTGATTGCAAATTTGATTTTACATCGAAAAATGAAGCTGATCAATTTTTGCGGCCAATATTTCTTTTTTTTTTTGAAAAAAATCAGTATTGATTTAATATTCATAACTCGGTCAAAGATTTTTTGCATAACCTGGAAATTTCTGAAAAGTTGGCATTTTATGTCCCCTAAAACATATAAAAAAAAACAAAAATAGTGTTTTTTGCAAATCAATTTTTAGTGACGAAAAGTTAAATTAAAAATCACAATTTTTTTTACCGTGTATCATTTTTTTTCAGTGTAGTCCATATCCATACCAAAGACACCAAATCGATCAAAAAATTCCTTCAAAAGATACAGATTTTTGAATTTTCATATATCATGTTTGTATGGACAGCTGCCAAATTTGTATGGAAAATTATATGGACAAACTAATGATGAAAAATGGCTTCTTTGGGCATACCGAAGGCACCAAAAAAGTTTCAGTCTAATTAAAAATACAAAAATTAAAATTAAAAAAAAGATCGATTTCGTAGAGAACTGCTCTATAGAAAAATGTTTCATGAAAATTAAAATGAATTGACAGTACGTCAATTTTTAGTTTGGCTTTGTCAAACCAGCGCACAATGGGCGAAATGGAACCCAAAATCGGACTTAATTGAACGCGGCTGGTTCCCTGGTAAGAATAATAGTGTTTCTTATGTAAAAAAATCCTGGGAATCGATTGGTGATGGTTTCATCCACCGCACAAAACGACAAAGGGTCCATTTTGCCCCAATTTCCCATTTTTCACATTTTTTCTTGAAAATCGGTCTGTATTTAGAGCGGAGGCTTTATGCGGCCTTCCAAAATGCACTTAACTTATGTGAAAATGTCCCAGGAATCCAGTAAAAATAACCACTTGCACCGCAAAAATCATCTAGGGTCCATTTAACCCCAATTCCGCTATAAAAGCATTTTTGGCCGTTTTCAAATGTTGGGTCAGATTTTAAAAATCTGAAAATATTTTTTTTTATCGTAAAGATCAGACAATTTTACATAAAAATGACGATTTGCACTTGATAGTTTGACACATTTATGTTGATAAAAATAAAATGTATGTGAAAGGCAGTTTATTCTGCGTTTGGGAAAATTGGCCCACAAGTGATTCTTCAATCTTTTTATTTAGTTTAATTTCTATATCAACATAAATGTGTCAAACTTTCAAGTGCAAATCGTCATTCTTATGTAAAATTGTTTGATCTTTACGATAAAAATATTTTCAGATTTTTAAAATCTTACCTAACATTTGAAAACGGCCAAAAATGCTTTTATAGCGTAATTGGGGTTAAATGGACCCTAGATGATTTTTGCGGTGCAAGTGGTTATTTTTACTGGATTCCTGGGACATTTTCACATAAGTTAAGTGCATTTTGGAAGGCCCCATAAAGCCTTCGCTTTAAATACAGACCGATTTTCAAGAAAAAATGTACAAAAATAGGGAATTGGGGCAAAATTGACCCTTTGCCGTTTCCTGCGGTGGATGAAACCATCACCAATCGATTCCCCGGATTTTTTTACATTAGAAACAGTATTATTCATACCAGGAAACCTGCCGCGTTCAATTAAGTCCGATTTTGGGTTCCATTTCGCCCACTGTGCAGCGGGGTTCAAGTTGAAAAAGTGTCAAACGAAAAAGTGACCAACCACCGGGGGTTAAGTTTACGTGCAACGGTCAGTATGATTCCATTCCAATCCATACGAATCTGAATATGAATATGAAAATCTTAAACTAGCTATCATGAAATTTATAGAAAAAAATCCCATCATTTCGAGAAATTAAATAAATTGAGAGATGTTCAATAATGACTTCAACGAATAAAAAGGGATTTTTTCTAAATAGAAAAAAATAAGTAAACATAACTTGATAACAGTGAATTTGGTCGATTTTTAAAATATTTTTTTTGTTTTTGGACTTAGGCTATAGACACGTAAAACTTTTTGCGACCTCGGATTTTTTACAATATTTTTTTCCAAAATAATGTTGCAAAAGTTGATCGCCGTTTTGGGTACGAATGCAATGAATAAAACAATATTTAGTTTAGACCAATCACCAAGCTTTTACCGTCAAAAACACCTGGAAATTTCAAATTTGCCCAGGTGTTCACAGGTAAAGTCTTGAAACCATCATATTGCCACGCATCGTTTTCTTCCTAAAAATTGTGTGTGTGTTCGCCGATAGTGACGAAATAATTCGATTTCTCTCCGCGTTCCGATTACGACAGCAACAGCAACAACAACAACACTAGAAGAGAGATGAGCTCGCGCCTCAGCTGCTATCACGTGCAAGAAAGCACCTTCCTCTCGTAGCTGGGCTGGGTCAGGCTAAACTGGTTTTGTTACCAAGTAGTCTGTCGCGTGAGGTTTTCGGGGGTGAAAATTGAAGATTTCTTAGAAACCGGTCTTTCTGAAGTCTGAATTGTTATTTAATATCATTTTTGTTGAACTTTGGCCACTCGCGTAAATCCGGCTTATGTTTTGAGGGGGAGAAGCTTCGTTGTCAAGGCCAAACTCGCGGAAGTTGGCGAATAATCCAAATTCCTCCAGATTGCTCCTCTCCATTATAAACGAATTTCGGACAATCATCTAATTGAGACATTTTTTTCCTTTCTTTTGCAGAACCACACACACACACACAAAATCAACCTCTCAACCAAGTCACAGTCAGACAGAGCGGACCAGGACAAACTGATCTACTGAACCAGCACCAACGCCGTCAACATGTCCGCGAAAGCGATACGCGAAGCCACCGGCAAGGACATCATCAGTCGACACCTCGCGGCCTCCGGTGAGCACGGTGCGGCCAAGTGCCGGTTCGCGTCCGTCGATGAGACGACACAGTGGCCGCAGCTCGTGGCCGACCATCCCTGGCTGGAGACTACCGTGAGTTGTTTTGCTTGTGGCGTTATCAATTTCACCAGCGGTTTATCAGCGATCGGGAAGTTGTTAGGTCATAAATTATGATGAGGGCGCACACGGTTATTGGTTCATGCGCGAAGTATTTGAGCAGGTCGGCGTCGTCGTCGTCAAGAGGGATACCTTTTTTTTTGACAGAACGATAACAAAAATTGGACGCGCGCACGCCGCAACTCAGTATAAAATTGCTTGTTGTAAACAGTGATGACGCTCATCAATCACGCCGTGTCCAGCTTTGTGGCGTGTGTTGTGGTATATATGAAATGCACAACTTCGTAACCGGGTGAATTTACGATTATCAATACCTAATACCTGCATTGATAAGGTTTGCCTAGTAAAAAAATATAGAAAAAAATTGTACAACCAAATATTAATGTACTTAAAGATATATTAAAACGATAGACTGCATGTTTCCAAACCAATATTCAATTCAATTTGACCAATTTCCAAGAAAACTTTGAAACGAAATTCCACACATTGTTTGTACCACTTTGTTGTGTAACAAGCCGGTGGGTTGGATAGTAAAGGACGTGGTATTCCCGTGGCACCACACGTGCCAATCTTGCCCTCGGGTAACGCACGCCGTGCCCGATGTCTTGACTCACTTTTACTGAGGTACACTGCAATTTAATTTAACTTAACGGCAATTGAATTGGTGTTTGTGGCAGGTACAGAGTGCACCCGTTTGAGGTTTTGTTTTGCCTTCCTCACTGAGGTAAGGCTATAATCATGCTCTAGAAATTTTAACTTTTCACTGAGTACTGTCTGTCCGTGTGTGTGTGTGAAGTTTTGAAGTCGGATACTTATTTTTATTATTTTCCAATTTGAAATTTTTTTCATGGTTTTTGATGGATGCAATTTCGATCAATTCCTATTTCTCAAAAAATGCATGAAATTCATCAATTTTTCTCAAAACGTAATAGAAAATACAGGGTTGTTACGGACGGCGCGGATGGCGCGAATCGCGCGGATCTGGCTCGGATTTGCTGGCTAATTTTGCTCAAGCGCGGATTTCGCGCGGATAGCAATTTTGACAAAAAAAATAATTGAGAACGATAGAATTTCTTTCAAATTACAAAGGAAAATATTATTAGGAATTAAATAAATTCAATCTTTTTCGTTGAGTGCAAACACATCAATTTCTAAGAAGTTGTTAATGAAGAAAATTTTCTTCTAAAAATTATTGATTTTTTTTTCTTAACATGGAACTTCGAAATAATCTTCAAGGAGCGATTTTTTTAAATGTATTGAGATTTGTTATATAGATTAAACATAATATTACAACCCATTATTTTTGAAACATCTGATTAACAACTCGTATTAATAACAATTTTGTTAAAATCAAAATAACAAAATTCGGAAAATTACAGAATTTCAAAAATTTGAAGTTATGAAACTTTCTAGATTTTCTAAGTTTTTTCATTAAAAATTGAAATTTTCAAGTTTTTGGTTTTTTGAAAAAATTAAAAATTCTGTTGCCACTCTGATTCAGGTAGAATTGATTCTACTCCCAATTATCACAACATGACGAAATCCACTTAGTAATCTGTTAAAATCTCCGTCTAAAAGCGAAATGTAATGTTAAAATTTAAAAAAAAATAGAAACTCTTCCAGAGAACGCTATGAAATTTCAGAATTTACATATTCAAATAATAAAAAATATATAGAATTTATTATTTAAAATTGCCAAAACTCAAAAAACGCAAAAGAGTACGAATTATTAAATTTGAAAAATTAAGAAAATATTACAAATGATTTTATTTTTATTTTAATAATTTAAAAATCTTAAGTTATTAAATTATTAATTTATTAAATTATTAAATTATTAAATTATTACATTATTAAATTATTAAATTATTAAATTATTAAATTATTAAATTATTAAATTATTAAATTATTAAATTATTAAATTATTAAATTATTAAATTATTAAATTATTAAATTATTAAATTATTAAATTATTAAATTATTAAATTATTAAATTATTAAATTATTAAATTATTAAATTATTAAATTATTAAATTATTAAATTATTAAATTATTAAATTATTAAATTATTAAATTATTAAATTATTAAATTATTAAATTATTAAATTATTAAATTATTAAATTATTAAATTATTAAATTATTAAATTATTAAATTATTAAATTATTAAATTATTAAATTTTTGAATTATTAAATTATTAAATTTTAAAATCTTTAAATTTTTAAATTTTTAAATTATAAAATTTTTTAATTATTAAATTATTAAACTATTAAATTATTAAATTATTTCGGAGTCATAATTTTGTTTAGAGAAATTTAGTGAAGAAAATAATAAAAATTTCGTGTTTCGATTTTCCAGAGTAAAATTTTCTCGAGAATTATCAAGTACAAAATCCCTTGATTTTATTATTTGGTAATTTATTTTACGGTTTTAAATTTATTAATTTTTTGAATTTAATTTTTTTCCTGAATTGTTACAAAAGTGTTACAAAAAATGCTAATATTGTTTCAGATATGGCAAAAAAGGTTCCATTTGGTGCAGGTGGGATATGAATCCACAACTGATCAACGGTACTGATCCAAATGCTTTCTGTATTATTCTTTATTCGTTTGAAATTTCATTCATTATGTTACTCTCTTCTATGCTTGTCGCGATTTTTTTTTATGGCGCGGATTGGGTTTTGGGGTCGGCGCGGATCTGGCGCGGATTTTTTTTTCGACTTTTCCTTAACAACCTTGATAAATAGAATTAAAAATGTGGAGTTTAGGAATTTAAAAATTTAAGAATTAAGGAATTTAAGAATTTAAAAATTTTAGAATTTAAGAATTTAAGAATTTAAGAATTTAAGAATTTAAGAATTTAAGAATTTAAGAATTTAAGAATTTAAGAATTTAAGAATTTAAGAATTTAAGAATTTAAGAATTTAAGAATTTAAGAATTTAAGAATTTAAGAATTTAAGAATTTAAGAATTTAAGAATTTAAGAATTTAAGAATTTAAGAATTTAAGAATTTAAGAATTTAAGAATTTAAGAATTTAAGAATTTAAGAATTTAAGAATTTAAGAATTTAAGAATTTAAGAATTTAAGAATTTAAGAATTTAAGAATTTAAGAATTTAAGAATTTAAGAATTTAAGAATTTAAGAATTTAAGAATTTAAGAATTTAAGAATTTAGGAATTTTAAAATTTTAGAATTTTAGAATTTTAGAATTTTAGTAGTTTTGTTGGGAGAGTGACAATAACAATAAACATTCATTTTGGCCTAAATTTTAGGATTTATAATTTTCTTTTATATGTTGGAGCAATTTTCCAGAATTTGGATTATTTTTGGTTTACCCAAGTTATACAGAAATGTTCACAAAAAGCTGCTCTAAGGGTTTCCGTGGACAGAATGAGCTCAAATTTGGAATTAAGCCTAGTGATGGGTCAATCTTTGAGTTCAGTGGTGACTTATCTGAAGAAATTTCCAATAAAATAAACATTAAACACAACAACAATAAACATTTCTTTTTTCCCCTTTCTGCAGCCCCTCGTCGTCAAGCCGGACCAGCTGATCAAGCGGCGCGGCAAGCTCGGCCTGATCGCCGTCAACAAGAAGTTCCCCGATGTGAAAAAGTGGGTGGACGAGCGCATGGGCAAGGACCAGAAGGTGGGCAACGCGACCGGCAAGCTGCGCAACTTTATCATCGAGCCGTTCGTCCCGCACAAGGATGTAAGATTGACCTTTATCTCTTCGTGAGGGTAGTTGGGATGTGGTGGTAATGAACTTGTTTGCTTTGTAGAACGAGGAGGCGTACGTTTGTATTTACTCGCACCGGACGGCGGACACGATCCTGTTCTACCACCAGGGTGGCGTGGATATTGGCGATGTGGACGCGAAGGCACTTAAACTGGAGGTACCTGTTGGCACGGATGTCACCGCTGAAAGCATCGAAAAGGTGCTGCTGACCGAGGTGGCAGCCGGCAAGAAGAAGCGCATCGCCAGCTTCGTGTACAATTTGTACAAACTGTACGTAGATCTGTACTTTACGTACCTGGAGATCAACCCGCTGGTGGTGACGGACAGTGCGATCTACATTCTGGATCTGGCGGCCAAGGTCGATGCAACGGCTGATTTCATTTGCCGTCCAAAGTGGGGCGAGATTGACTACCCGCCGCCGTTCGGTCGGGACGCGTACCCGGAGGAGGCGTACATTGCCGATTTGGACGCGAAGAGTGGTGCCTCGCTGAAGTTGACGATCCTCAACCGAAACGGGCGGATATGGACGATGGTTGCGGGTGGCGGCGCCAGTGTGATCTACTCGGATACGATCTGCGACCTGGGTGGTGCCTCGGAGCTGGCCAACTACGGCGAGTACAGCGGAGCGCCGTCCGAACAGCAAACGTACGAGTACGCCAAGACCATCCTGAGTCTGATGACGAGCAGTCCGAAGCACAAGGACGGCAAGGTGCTGATCACCGGTGGAGGCATTGCCAACTTCACCAACGTGGCTGCGACCTTCAGCGGTATTATCACGGCACTGCGCGAGTTCCAGCAGCGGCTGATCGAGCACAACGTCTCGATCTTCGTGCGTCGCGCCGGTCCCAACTACCAGGAAGGTTTGCGCAAGATGCGCGAAATCGGCAGCACTCTGGGTTAGCATCAAACTCCCCGCCAACAAAAACAACACCTCAACGCATACTAAACGAAACCTCCCCCATTTCAGGCATCCCCCTCTACGTGTTCGGTCCGGAAACCCACATGACCGCCATCTGCGGCATGGCCCTCGGTCGCAAGGCCATCCCCAAGAGCTGCAACGTACACTTTGCCACCGCAAACTTTTTGCTCCCTGGCGGACAACAAGCGGCGGACGCCGCCAAGAAGGCCTCCGGTGCGGGAAGCAGCAGTGACGCCGTCAACGGTAAGTTCGCGCGCCGGAACTCTACACACCTACAGTACACTAACACACCGCGAGACTCACCCAAATCACGCTCCATTCAACGGCCTCCTAACATCATCCGCCTCACCAACTCACCACAACCCTTCCCTCCCCCCATCTGATGTTTCCAGTTTCGATAACGGGCTTCATTGCGCGCTTAAAAGTGGCAAGAATTCTGCACAAACTGTTCTACGGTAGCTCTGGCAGAGATGCAGGTATTAAGCGCGAGTTTTTTTTTTGAAAGTTTACACTTTTGCGAATTTGTTTTCAAAAACTGTCACGCAAATCCAATCGGTTGTAAAATGCTTGACTCTTGTTCGTTTTGAAACTTGGTTGTGGTGGTGGATTTATTTTGGCTAAATCTTGACAGAGTTATACCTGGAACATTCTGCCAGACAATTACCGGTATTGCCACAGGGTGGCCACTCGGCTTAGAATATCGGGCGTATTGTGAAAAACTTAACAACATTGATTCTCCGAAATAATCCACTTACGAGTGTGTTAATTTTGGTGTTTGCTCCTATTTTTAAAGAGACAAAGAAAATTCTCAACAGCTTTGAGTTGGACTGAATTTTGTGAAGGTAAATAATCTAGGATAAGCAAGCGTAGCGAACATGGGCATTATGTGGGTAAGGGCATCTCCACTTCAGGAAACAAACACGAAGTCAAATTAAATTTGCACCCGACGGCTAGCCTTCCGCGCGGTAGCATACTTTCTTCCAATTCATCAGGATTTCAATTTGCTGCTAACCGTTTGCCAAAAAATTCTAATGATGCACAAAAAAAAAATCAAAACATCAAAAATTCAGCAAATAAAAAAAAACTTCAAAAAACTAAAATAAGGTTTGTTTTTTTTTTTATTTTTTAAAAACTAAATCAACTTTTTTCTTAAACACTGGCACAGATGTTTTCTTATCAATAGTTAAAAAAACAAGATAAATTGTTTTTTTTTGTGGTACTGTACAATACATTTTCACCAATATAAAAAATATGTTTAAGCAGGCAAAAATTATGCAGTTAAATGTATTTTAGTTTGGTTTCAGTTGATTACACATTTGCATAGAAAATTTGATGTCTTTCGCAAAAAAAAAATTCTGATTTTTCAGATTGATTGTCATGGGGTGACACAAACTTTGAAATATATTTCTGGCGTTTTTTTTTTTAAAGGTCCAATTGTTTTTCAATACCCCTGACTCAAGGCGGTTTCAAAAACACCAAAAAAGCAAAAACTGTAAATTTGGTTTATTGGACCTTTTCAACAAAAAAAAAACTCCAGCTTTGCAACAACCTAACAAAAAGCATAAAATAAGTGAATAAAATAATTAAAAATATAAAGAAAAAAAATTATAAAAAATATAAAAAAAACCTTCAAACAATTCAAAATTAAAAAGTCAAAAATCAAAAAGTGGCAAAAAATAGTAATTGAAGAACAACAAAATAAAAGAAAAAACGTTACTTAATTCATAAAGTCATGTTTAACAAATCAACTTTATTACTATCAACTATTTAGGTCTTTCGATTATCTAACTAATGACAGGTCTCATGATGAACCCGGACATCCTTTTTATTGAAATATCTTTTTAATACCTTTCTAAAAATGTATAACATGATAGGTTTCCTTGCAAAAACCACCCTTTTTTAATCTTCCGGACATACGCAAGAATCGTTTTTTTAGCATAACTTTTGAAGTACTTAACTAAACTTGCTGATTTGAAATAGAGACCTGTCAGACTGAAAGACGGATCGAATGAGACTAATACGGTCAAAATCCGTGCATCCAGTCCGGAGATAATCGAGTGACAATTTTTTTTTCCACACAGACATTTGCTCAGAACATGATTCTTAGGCGATATGTATACGTGAAGGTGGGTCTACGAGGTCAAATAAAGAAGTTCATTTTTCGAGTGATTTTATAGCCTTTCCTCATTAAGGTGAGGAAGGCAAAAAGTACTTTTATTTTTTTAAGTTTGTTTTTATATATTTTTTGGTTTTATTTATTTTTTTAGGATGCCATTCCCCAGAAATGTTAATTGTGAAACTATGAGAACAACACGATTTAAAGAGATTCTTCATTAGTTTTTCTTTTGTAATTTAAAATCTTCAAATCTTGAAAAAAACAAGAACGAATTGCTTTGAATTCAATTGGGTCCTAAAATGAAGCTTAGATTACTGATATTATTGTTTACAGCGAAAAAGCTTATTTTTCTGAGTACAATGACCCTTTGTACGACCACAAAGAGTTTAAAATTGATTTTTAAATCAATTTTGAAAAATTAACCTCGCGGTCCATCTTGACAGAAAAGTTCCTACTTGACAGGTCGTTCCAAGGGGACCAAAGTTGATCTATCGAAAAAATGTTTTCTTGTCAATTAATTTTTTTGCATTAAAATGAAAAAAAGTGATCAATAATGGGTTTTGATCGTGTTTTTTTTTTACCGTTGTACATAAAAATTGACATAGGGCTTTAGTACAGGGAAACCTCTTTTTACGCGATGCGTGTATGTCTTGTTCAGTTCTACAAAAAGCTTTTTGAAGCTTGCAAAAATATTGTATGGTTTAAGAGAAATCGACGAAACAAAAAGCGTAACGCCACCGCGTAGAAGAGGTTTCTCTGTACCCAATTGCATAGTTTTCGTAAAAAAAATCCTTTCTCTTTATAAAACAAAAAAAATAAATGTGTACCGTCAGTGGGGGTGACATTGGGTCAAAGTGATTTTTTACGAATTTTACCATTTCTCAGGTTCTTTTCAATGAAAATGAATTCTGTTGCAAGGGTTGTGTAGGGGACATCTTAAGATGACTTCGCTGAAAACATCTCGTTCCTAGAACAAATCCTGTTATTTTGGCAGCTGTCTAAAGTTGGAGTACGTTTTTGGCCAAAAATGACCTCTCGAAAAATCATTTTTCTAATATTTTTGTTAGAATTGCTCCAAAACCACCCAAATGTTTGAAAATCTCCACTTCAAACATTGTAGAGTGTCAATACGATTCCCTCGAACAAGAAACACTATTGGATGACTTGTTTTTACCATGTCGTTGTATTTGAGCATCATTTTAGTTTCATTTGACCCAATGTCACCCCCTCTAAGGGGTGAGATTGGGTCAATTTTCAAACAATTGGCATTTAAGGTAATGTTCATCAAAATCCACCATATTTTGGGAAAATGTTAGTAAACTATCTAAGAACAAATCTGCGTTGAAAGATTTTCGATGTTATTTAAATTGTTTTTGTTATTAAGAAAATTCGAGAGGTGTATCGTTTTTTTCACCCATAGTCACCCCCACTGACGGTATTAATTTTTTTTAATTTTACAAATATTTTTAAATTTTCATATTTTTATTTTGAATTGGGTAATAAAATGATGCTTAAATGGCTGATATTATTGCTCACAATGATAAAGATTATTTTTCTGAGTACAATGACCCTTTCTACGACCACAAAGAATGAATAAAAAAACAAATTTTTAATCTTCTTACTTGACAGATTGTCCCAAGAGGATCATAGTTGATCCATCGTAAAATGTTGTCTTGTCATTTTTTGTTCATTAAAAAAAAGTGATCGGAAATGGTTTTTAGGCCGTGTTTTTTTTATCGCTGTACATAAAAAATTGCATTGGGCTTTGGAATTCTATTGGCGTCTGTTTATGTTTGCTCCAAACAACAAAAATGCATTCAAACCTTTGTCTCCGGCTGGCCGGTACCAGCAAATAACAGAAAATGGTTACCCGAATGGGCTCAGTTTTCACAAAATGGGATCAAATTTGATTTGCTTACCAGCGGTGGAGACGAATACAATTATTAAGACAATCCTCGTTTTGTGAGTTAAACGCCATCCACAAATGGGGGGCAAGTTAGGTGTTGTTCAAAATTATTACAGCTGAAATTAAATTTGAGTAGCCACCCTGTTAATTTTATCATTGCTTTTCTGGCACATCGCAACTAACCTGCTAATCCGACGTCATCAATTAACTAACCTTCTAATCTATAACCAAAAAAATATCAAATTTCTTCTTCCCCTGTGCAAAAACCTCCTCCCGAAAAAAATCCAAAATTAAATCCTAATCAAAATTGTGTTCTGCTTATTTCTTTTTATTTTATGTTTATGTTATCGGTTCTCTATTGGCATTCTGTGTTCGGGTTGCAATTTCGGTTGGTTTCTTCCATGCGCCCACCAAACAAAAATCCCAAAAACCATCCGATCAAACAATCCTCATTCCATTCAACCCAAAACATCGTGTGAAACTCCCACCTACGTGTGTGTGTGTTTGTGTGTCATCCATGCCATCCTTCCCAACAACAACAAAAAAAACAACACACGAACACACACAAACAGTGGCCACGCCAACGACACCGACGGTAGCAGCTCCGGCCACGACACCCACCGCAACAACACCCACATCATCGGCCAACAACGGTAGTAACGGTACTAAGTGGGACACTTTCGTCCAGTAGTTGTTTGTGAAGCAAATTTCACCCAAAATTAGAGGGGCATTCGGGACTAATTTTTCCATTATTTTTTCCTCCCTCTAATTTCGAACTCGCAGGAGCATCGGGAGCGTCGTCGGTGAAGTATGCCCACGCCAAGGTCGGTTCCGGCGAGTACCAGCGGATGTTCAGCAAGGGCACGAAGGCGCTCGTCTGGGGCATGCAGACGCGGGCCGTCCAGTCCATGCTGGACTTTGACTTTATCTGTCGGTGAGTCTACCGTGCAAATTAGAAATTTTTCGAATAATTTTGTTTCGGGGATTATCTTAGCAACTCTGGATAACAAACTTGACTTATGTTGTGTTGTGTTTTTGTTCTTTCATTTTTAGTGCGTTTTTTATGTGATTTTTTTTCTTTATTTTTTAATTATATTTATTCTAGACCATAGTAAACAATCTCGTCGTACATTGTGTTTAGTTTTTTTTTGTTTGTTTTCTCGTTTTTGTTTTTGTTTGTTTAATCCATTAGCAAGTCCGGAGATCGGAAGGAACGTGATCAAGTAAAGTTGCGTATTCTTTTTATGACCCCCCAAGAAATGTTGACAGTTCGGTCTGTGTTCCTCAACTTGAAAAAATAGATTAACCCTCTACCGCCCAATTTTTTTTAGAATATATATATATTCTTTTTCCCGTGTTCATGAGGTCATTTTGAGCAACTCTTGTTCTACGAAAAACTTTACTTCTCTTGTTTTATGTTTTTCTTGTTTTTTTTGTTTGTTTTAGTATTTTAATTTGCATTTATCTTGTTTAGTTTTTGTTTGTTTTTGTTAGTATTTGGCCTATTCTAGCACCTCCTATCATTACATTTTGTTAATTTTTTCATGTTTTTATAGCCACTTTTTTTTTGCTTGTTTTTCACATTTCTGCTATAAAATAGCACATTTATCATTTAAATTGTAAAAAAATGCGTAGAGGCATAGTCTGGGACACTACAAAAATTACTGCATACTTCTTTTTACTTAAGATATAGGAAATGTTAGTAAAAATACAGCCAAAGTTGACACCTGAAAAAATGACATTTTTGAGAACATTGGCAAAGTCACATAAAACAAGTAAAACTTCCAACCCATAAATTTTCTAAAATTTTAAGAGTTCTTCTTTCCAAGGCTTTTTAAAGATCAAAAATCGGTTGAAAAATGGATTTTTGGCGATTTTTCAAATCGAAGCCCGTCTAAAGGCGGGGTTGGGTTGTAGATGGTTAAACTATTCAAAAAATCATAGTACAAAAAAATAAATTGTGAATCCTAAATTTGAAGAATTCAAAAATTATTGAGTCCAAAAATCTAAAAAACAGAATAATAAACAAATATTATCCATTTTTTTTAAGTTTTGAACTATTTTTTTAAATTTATATAAATGTTTTAATTCTAAAATTCTTGAATTTAAAAATCAAAAAAAAAATAAATCGTAAATTAAAAAAACCTTAAATTCCTGAATTCCTTAAATTATTATAAAATTAAAAAAATCTCAAATTTTAAAATTCAAAAAATCTGAAGTACTAATATTATAAAATTCAAAATTTTTTAGATTTTAAAATTCTAAAATTCTTGGATTCCAAAATTCTAATATTCTAAAATTCAACTTTAACGCATCAACTTCAAAAATTAGTTAAAATACTTAAAAAATCAATGTGCAAAAAAATAAACGAGAATTCTAAAATTGAAGAATTTAAAAATTAGTGAGCCCAAAAATATGAAAATTTTGAAAATGCAAAAAAAAATCCAAAAGTAAAACTAAAAAAAATCATTTTTTTTTTCAAAAAATTTAAGGCCGATGCAAATATTTAAAAAAGTTTTGTCCTCGGCCCTGGCCAAGGTCAAGGGGGCAAAAAAATAAAAAAATAAAAAAAAATTAAATAACAAGCTATAGTCTTCACATTTAAATGAAAAAAGTGTTTTAAAATGCATTTTACACTAGTTCAGTTGTTTTGCAATCATTAGTTTTCAAAAAATCTATGATCTGACGAAAACAAAAATTGTATCGAAAAAAAAAGATTTTGCATCGAAAATTTTCAAAAAATCTTAAGATTTTTTAATAAACCCAAACATGCAAAAAATGATTTGTGTATTTTAATTTGATTTCAGTTGGTTGCACTTGAATTTTCATTGAAATTTTGAAGTTTATTGTAAAAATATTTTTTTTGCCCCCTGATTTTTCGGGCCAATTTTGAAGGGGGTGACAAAACTTTTAAAAATATTTGTACCAGCCTAAAAACATTTAAAAAAATAATTTAATTTTTTTAAATTTACAAATCTGTTTATTCTCAATATCTTGAATTCCTAAAGGCATAAATTATAAAATTCATAAATTCGAAAAACCTCAAATTCCCAAAACATAACATTAAAAAAAATAAACATTTTGAAATTGTCAACTTTTAAACTTGTGAAATTCTAAAAATCTGAAATTCCAAGATTATAAAATTGCCAATGTTTTAGATTTAAAAATTCGAAAACTCTAATATTCCATTTTTTTTTAAATATGAAAATTCTAAAATTCCTTAATAGTAAAACTTAAAAACTCCTAAATTCTCCTCAAATTAAAAAAAAATCTTCTTCTCTTCTTTTCAAAACATCTGAGTTTCTAAACTTTTCATATTCTTAAATGCTGCCAGTTTTGGAGTCATATTTTAGGTTAGGAACAAAAATCTAGAGAATTTAAAAATTTACGAGGACCTCGAAGCAATAGAATACGAACTATTTTTAAATTCAAATCGGTGATTATCGAGTTTTAAAATGTTTGATTGACTAAAAATGTATTTTTTTCATAGTTTTTTTCTTCATTATTTTTTTAACTAATTTTTTTTTAGTTGCAGCAATGTTAAATATTTTAATTTTTGATGTTCTGAACCATTCTTTTTTTAATTAAGAATGTTTTTTTTATTTTTCTTTAGTTTAAAAAAATATATATTGGATTATTACATTTTTTTATGTTTTCAATTTGTGATATTTTTTTACTTACGTAATAAAGTTTTTAAATACTTGATTATTATTTTGTAATTGCCCAATTTTTTCTTATTTTGATTTCCTTATTTTATTTGCAGGCCAAGGATTGATACCTAAGAGCATGCAATGGCACTGACCTTGTTTCGTGCTCTTCGGTTGACGTCCACGTAAGGAGCATCCTGGAAGGAGCGTAACTAACTACATCCGTTGTTCTGTTAGATCATCCGAATAATCTTGATCAGAACAGTATAGCTCTGGTTCCTTGCGAGTGTCCTATTTTCTTACCTCCACGTTGTCTTGGTTTTCATGATGACCTAGCTGGTGGCCTGCACAGCAAAAAATCCGATGGTAAAATCGCATGCAAAAGCATGCACATCACCTTCGTCAAAATAAACACTTAATATTACACACTGCATGTACATTTTTTGCAAACACAAAAAAAAAGTTGCAACCGACGGGATTCAAACCCAGCACCATCAGTAAAGACTGGCGCCTTAGCCCGCTCGGCCATCGGACCGATGAATAATAGAATGGATAAACGCATATATAGGCTTGACATTTCGGTAAAGTAGGTTTCCCATACTGATGGGCTACATATTTCAGTATGTAATATTACACAGAATTTCATAAAATAATGCAAAATTTATTTTACACCCAGGTCTTTTACACGCAGCTGGATTACTACTTTATTTGCTGTGTGTGGAAACGGATCGTAAAGTTTGTGAATTTGTGATTGTAGACGGTATTGTTTTGATTCGCAGTATGTTGAGTCAACTGCTGTGGATGTACCTGAAACATCGCACAACGGGGTTTTTCTTCTCTTCATTCTCAGCTACCACCTATCTCCTATTTTTATTTTGCTCTTCTGATTCCCAATTCTTCACTGATTCTTCTATTTAATATCCAACATTTGATTTTAATTTTACTAACTTTTGATTCTCTTATCTCTCAAAGCTTTTCCACTCTTTTCTGTCAATTGATACTGCTGTAACAAACTTTGTTTTGTTTTTTTTTTCCTTAAAAATATACTTTTCCTTAATGTACTAGTAATATCAAGTCTATTTATCATTCGCCTAATCTTTTTTGAATTTATTGCGAATTTATTTATTTGAATAATTATTTATCTTTCCTATAAATTATCATTACTATAATCTAAGCTTGTTTTGTGGCAGGCCAAGTGCGAATGATTCTGATGATACCTCTTCAGTTGACGCTCAGGCGAGGAACATCCTGGAAGGAGCGTCACTGACTACGCCCGTAGTCCTGTTAGATCATTTCTTGATCAAGACAGTATAGCTCTGGTTCCTTGCAAGTGTCCTATTTTCTTACCTCCACGTTGGCTTGGTTTTCATGATGACCTAGCTGGTGGCCTGTGGAAACGGATCGTAAACCTTTGACCACCGCGGGTCAAAGTCGAGACGGCTAAAAGAAAGGGGCGCGACAATGTGGGAAAGGGATGTAATTTGTGATTGTAGACGGTATTGTTTTGATTCGCAGTATGTTGAGTCAACTGCTGTGGATGTACCTGAAACATCGCACAACGGGGTTTCTCTTCATTCTATTTCATCTACCACCTATCTTCTGTTTATTTTGTTTCACTGATTTTCTAACGCGGCTTCTGTTAACTTCTGTTTACTCCATTTGATTTCGATTTTACTCATTTGATTCTCTTATTTCTCAACGCTTTTCCACTCTATTTTACCAATTGATGCTGCTGTAACAAACTGTCTGTTTTTCCTTAATTTGGCAGCGATGTCAATTTTGTTTATCTTTATTTATCTATTTGAATAATTTTTCATCTGCCCTATAAATTGCACTTAACACCTTAACCACATTGTTACCTCTTGTTATTAACTATTGTTAATTTCATTATCTACTTAATAAATTACTATCTTTCTTTTACTATTGATTCTTTACATAGTATATTTCTTTCACTGTCCATTGTTTTCAATCTTCACCCTTTTCTTCAACCAAATGAGGTTCGAGCCCTTACTCAATTTTTGGAATGATCAAAGAATTAACACAAATATTACTATTGTACTTTTGAAAACTTTTATAAAATGCTTAGGACCAAAAATTGTAACAAAACACCGCGACAAAAGAAATACCAACATATAAACACGACTCAACACTAGGAAAGATTTCAGGAGAAAACAATACACAGTAAATAACAATTAGTTTTGAATTCAAACTAAAAATAAAACAGTCTTTGCTTTAATGAAAGTTGTTAGGCACACTTTAAATGGTTAGGCGCTTATACTTACATCAAACCCTACGTAATGTACCACCCCCGGCCGAGTTAAAATGCGTAACCGGAAAAGAAGGTGTGCATGCCTGGCACGAACACTCAAAGCGTGTTCTAGCGTGCTGCTCGTACTGACTCAGAGCAAGGGTGAGATGTAGGTGTAAGGGCAGTGCGTGTTCGTCGGGAACCTGGTGCATAAGAGAGAGAGACTAATGTCAAACACCCTTCAAAGCTTCGTTGCGCCAAGAAAAATGTCTATGCAAGCCATGAGAAAGTGAAATTATTGACAACCCGAAGAAATTTTTAAAGCAAACAGAATCCAAGGGACCGTCGAGGAAGAGATCCTTCAAGCAAGGGATAACATCGAGGAATGAAGATAATTGAAGTATGCAGATTGAAGGGACTGAAGAATTCATGGAAAGATGGAGAATTATTGATATCGAGAAGATCGACAGCCAGAATTTATTAAAAATTTAAACCATTGAAATATTTGAAATGGCATTTTCAATTCTCAAAAACAAATGTAGTACATTTACATTTCGTTTTGGAAATTCCTAAAATAATATTTTAACAAAAAACCATGCCAACTTGAGCCGTTTCTTTCAAAAGACCGAAGTTTAAAAAGACCCGCTGTTATTTTTTTGTGAGCCACGGTTCTTTCGCTCTTTTTAGTGAACCGGCTTTTTGAGCGGCTCGCTCTATCTTTGCCCTTATATTGAGGTTTTATTTAGCTTTTTTTCAGAAAAGAAAAAGAAATGATCACCCTAAAAATGTAAATTATTTTTAGAATTCATGGAAGTAATAGAAATTAGCATAGTCCTGCGCCAAGCACGCTCATTTTTAATTTTCAAATTTGGCAGAATTCTGCCGAAAACAGAACAACTTATTTTTTAAGCAGAAAAATGCCGAACTTTGTCAAATTAACTGTCTGCCTGTTTCTTTAAAAACATGTTTTTCTTAAGATTTTTAATTAATTTCCACTTTTCCTCTTTTTGTTCCAGCCGCGACGAGCCGTCGGTGGTCGCCATGGTGTACCCCTTCACCGGGTACCACAAGCAAAAGTTCTACTGGGGCCACAAGGAGGTGCTGATTCCGGTCTACTCCAAGATGTCCGACGCGATCAACAAGCACAAGGAGGCGGACGTGCTGGTCAACTTTGCGTCGCTCCGTTCGGCGTACGACAGCTCGGTTGAGGTGCTGGACTACCCGCAGATCCGCACGATCGCCATCATCGCCGAGGGCATTCCGGAGAATTTGACCCGCAAGCTGAACGTGGCCGCGCGTTCGAAGAACGTTTCGATCATTGGGCCGGCGACGGTTGGTGGGGTGAAGCCGGGCTGCTTCAAGATCGGAAATACTGGGGGGATGTTGGACAACATTTTGCACTCGAAGCTGTACCGGCCGGGCAGTGTGGCTTATGTGTCGCGGTCGGGTGGAATGTCCAACGAGTTGAACAATATTATTTCGTTGACGACGGACGGCGTGTTTGAGGGTGTGGCCATTGGCGGGGATCGTTACCCGGGGACGACGTTTATGGATCACATTCTGCGGTACCAGGCCGATCCGGACGCGAAGATGCTGGTGCTGCTGGGTGAGGTCGGTGGCGTTGAGGAGTACGAGGTGTGCGAGGCGCTTCAGAATGGTCGTATTACGAAGCCGTTGATCGCGTGGTGCATTGGAACGTGCGCTGGGATGTTTACGTCGGAGGTGCAGTTTGGTCACGCTGGGTCATGTGCTAACTCGGACCGCGAGACGGCTACGGCCAAAAACAAGTCGCTGGCGGCGGCCGGAGCGCACGTTCCGGACTCGTTCGACACGCTGGGTGATTTGATTGGCTCGGTTTATGGCGATTTGGTCAAGAGCGGGGTGATCGTGCCGGCCGATGAGGTTCCGCCGCCGACGGTTCCGATGGATTACTCGTGGGCGCGCGAGCTGGGTCTGATCCGTAAGCCGGCCTCGTTCATGACGTCGATCTGTGACGAGCGTGGCCAGGAGCTGCTGTACGCCGGCATGCCCATTAGTGATGTGCTGCAGAAAAACGTCGGAATTGGGGGTGTGGTTTCGCTGCTGTGGTTCCAGCGCTGCCTGCCGCCGTACGTGTGCAAGTTCTTCGAGATGTGTCTGATGGTGACTGCGGACCACGGGCCTGCGGTGTCCGGTGCGCACAACACGATCGTGTGCGCTCGTGCCGGCAAGGATCTGGTTTCGTCCGTCGTCAGCGGACTGTTGACCATCGTGAGTGGCAAGATTACTGGATTAAATCGAGTTGGTATAAACGAAACGTGTCTGCTTTCAGGGTGACCGCTTCGGAGGCGCGCTGGACGGTGCCGCCAAGCAGTTCTCGGAGGCGTACGACTCGAACCTGCACCCGATGGAGTTTGTCAACAGCATGAGGAAGAAGGTAAGATCGTAGTACTTTAATCTTGTGAGGAATTCAAACTAACCCCCAGTCAATCCTCCAGGGTCAACTGATCATGGGCATCGGGCACCGCGTCAAGTCGATCAACAACCCGGACATTCGCGTCAAGATCATCAAGGAGTTTGTGATGGAGAACTTCCCGGCCAAGCCACTGCTCGAGTACGCGCTCGAGGTCGAGAAGATCACGACGAGCAAAAAGCCGAACCTGATCCTGAACGTGGACGGCGTGATCGCGACCAGCTTCGTCGACATGCTGCGAAACTGCGGCTCGTTCACCAGGTGAGTGGCCGAACTCGGCTTGCCTAGGTTGAGGGTGGTTGAAGAAGTCTAATCCACTTTTTTTTTGTAACAGCGAGGAGGCCCAGGAGTACATCAACATTGGCGCCATCAACTCGCTGTTTGTGCTGGGCCGCAGCGTTGGCTTCATCGGCCATTACATGGACCAGAAGCGCCTGAAGCAGGGTCTGTACCGCCACCCGTGGGACGACATCTCGTACGTGCTGCCGGAGCAGTACAACTAAGCTGCGAGCTGCTGAACTAACCAACGTAAACGGGGTCGAAAAGGCTGAACCTGACAAAGCACAACAAGTTTAGTGAGAGGTTTGTTTTTCATCGAATGCAATTTATTTGGGGAAAACACTAGGAAAGAAGTTGAAGAAAAAAAGCAAGCAGAATCTCGGCGAAGCAAAAAATGCAACAAAAAAAAAGATGGACTAGATTATAGTGATGAAAAGATTTCCTACACAAACAAACAAACAAAAAAGGCAAAATGCACATCCAACTCATTCCATACGATAGTTTCTGTTTTGTGCGAGCGCGCGAGAGTCCCGTTTTACCCCGTTTATCTATCTATCTTTACTTCATTCCCACCAAACCCCCCGCTTTTCCAATTCCTTCTCGCGGTTTATCAAACCTGATAAATATGCATTTAAAAATCTTTCCCTTCCTTTGATGTAATCAAAAAAAAACTTTACAGACTCTTTCATTACACACAAACAAAAAATATGGTGAGCGAAACAAAAGAAGAGAAAAACAACAGGATCGCCATACAAAACAATCGCATGAAGATAGAGAGAGATAATCTAGAAAAAAAACGAACATTCAATGGAGTGGAAATTATTTAAATTCAAATCAAACCTAAGTTATTTTCTCTTATTTGCTAAGCATCATTATTAGGAGTGTTTTTGAGGAAGAGCACAGACAAAATGCAAAATCGGCAAAGTTTATAGTTTCTAGCAAAGGGGATCTCTATGTGGAAAGGAAAAAGCGAAAAAAAAAATCGAAGAGATCCGTACAAGTTTCGTTCATTTAGGTTAGACACTATTTTTCTCCCCCCTAACTTTAGTTTTGTGGTTTCTTTTTTCCTTTACACTTTCATTTCTTTCCATTCATTCATTTCGCGTTAGGAGGAAACTGATAATTTTTGTTTATTTTTTTTGCGCTAATTTTAGTAGACGAATTAGTTTTGTACTAAAGATTGTCCCAAACCCTAGACTCGGCAGGATGTATCATTGATTTAAACTGTTTTTGTTTTGTAAGCGAAAATCATTGATTTTTACAGTTTTATTGTAATAAACTGATGAACATTCTTCTTCGAACAAGCGTTTTCTTTTTGGTTTTGTTTTCTTTTATCTCTTTTCCCCCCAAAACAAACTTTGAAGCAGTACTGCGATACACTAGAAGGCGATATCGATGTTGAATATTGTTGACAAAAAAAAAACAACTGTTTTCTGCACCGTCCACGGACAACTGCGTAGCGAAATTGCACATGAAACAAATAAAATAAAATAAAGCAGCCTAAAATGCGCTACCAACTGTTGAAGCAAAACGAGCACAAGCACTGCACAAACAAAATGTTATAAAACAATGTGAAGAATAAGACTTCCAACAAGCTGCACCCGGGTTTGGCACACACACACTAGAAGAGAGAAAAAAACTGCACCGACGTTTTCAGTGTGAGTAGTAAGTATTTGTATTATGGCAAAGGTGGACTAAAATGCCTTTTTGAAAGCAAAATAACGTAACACGTGGTATCGCAGTATGGAATCATAAAAAAAAACAAATATTGAAGAGTAAATATAGATCGCTATATGAAATGAAGAGTACTTTCATTCTTGGAAAAGAAATTCCTTAAAACAATTGAAACAAAACAACGCATAATAGTTTTTGTTGTCTAAAGAAAGGATTTGCTTTCGGATCTGACTAAAGATCAGTCTTTGGAATCCGAACATTTCGCGAGAAATATTCATTGGAAAAATCTGCAACAAATCATGGATGATCGATATTCGATGCCCGATCGATTGAAATTTACAGAACTGGTCAATCTTGAATCCGATTTTTTAAAGGAAAAAATGTTCTCCAGCACCTAGAATTTTTTTTTTTAGGAATTCATAAACTAAAAAATAAGGATAAGGAACACGTTCGTCGAAGTCCTTGCCAAGTTTCACTCCTAATAATCGAAAGAGGAAATTTGTAATTTTAAATTGTAAAGTTTCTCTAACCTAAAATATGGCAGCAAAAATGGCGACAATTGAATTTTCAATTCGGTTTATTTGTGAATAATCAAGAGTGCATTAAAGTACATAACAGAGTTTTGGAGATCCTTTCAGCTGTGTGTTACATCGAGTAAGAAAAAGTTTTCAAAACACTTACAAAAAGTGCAATGGGAAAAGGATAGATGAAGAAAAAGCTTAACACCAGATCACAGAAAAAATATATTGTAGATGTGCTAGATCATCAGCTCCCCAAGGGCCAGGAATTGTTCCGCCTTATTCCGGCAGCTCCGAAACCGCGTCATCATCTCCCCCGCGAGAGCGAAGAACTCTGGCAGGGTAAAGAGATCTTCCCCGGTGACTTCTTGCTGGGCCGCATTGCCGTTACCGGCAGCGACCACGCTGGCGAACGAACGCCCCCAACCAGGAGGGAACGCTGAGTTTTCCGCTGGATGTGACTCACCACACTTCACGCAGCGGGGGCCGGAGGTTGCAGTTCCGCGAGCCGTGGCCGAGTTTCTGGCAACGGTGGCATTGCGCTACGTTTGTCGGGTTCTTGGCGTAAAACCGCCAGTTTACCCAAAAACCGTCCAACGTCTTAGTCCGCCGCAGGTCTTGGATCTTGACGGTGCCGCGGTCGAAGTACAACAGGTACTGTGTGTGTACCGGACGGTCTTGGTAACCCTGCAAGACAACCTTGACAGGGGGCTTCTCGGGGTTGAATGTGTAGAAGTTGAAGTTGCTATGCTTCAATTCTTCAAACACCAGGTCGAAATTCTTTTTGGTCAGTGTGATCACTTGCACTGCCGACTTACCGATTGTCAGACAATATCCGAGGCCTTCCAGCAACTCGTCAACATCGTCCGCTAACGTGTCCAAAACAAAAATTGGAGGTGGTCTACGTTCCGCTGGAGAGTTGTTCTTTTTTGACGTCGGCACTTTTTTCCGTGCACGACCATCATCGTCGTCGTCGGTACACCCTTACCAAAAATCATGACTTTTTGAGTTCCAAATCCCACTTTTCATACGAATTTTTCAGTTCAACCCATATAACCATTTTTATGGTTGTAGTACTTGAACTTAAAAAATCGTATGAAAAGTGGGATTTGGAACTCAAAAAGTCATGATTTTTGGTAAGGGTGTAGTGCTCGGGGTTGTTGTTGTTGTTGTTTTCCTCATCGTCGCTCAGCATCTGGAACTCGTTCCTGGTTGTGACACCGGAAGTACCGGAACGGGTTCGCACTGGTGATCTCGAAACATACCCGGGATGTAGTAACTTTTTGTCGATGCCTTCTGCGTTCACGCTCCCCTGCGCGATGGCGGTCGACACGGCGTTGGTTTGTTTACCTTTTTGCACACGGCCGGTAGACGAACTTCGCGGGTTTTTCGAGGCCCCACTCGAACTGCCACGGCCACGGCCGGCCTTTGGCATGCTGGAGAAGCAAACTCGCGGGTAATCACAATCAATTGCGGCGAAAAAATCCGAAAAAAAAACGATAGAGCACTGAGCACTTCACTGCTGCTTGCTCTCGTGCGTATACGGAGGAGAAAATGGCGACAATTACGAATTTAATAACATAAAAATGTATGAATTTTAGAATTGAAGTATTTAAAATTAAAATAAAGCAATTTCAGAATTTTAGATTTCTAGAATTTTTTAATTTTTTTAGAATTGGGTACTAAAGCCCTATGTCAATATTTATGTACAACGGTAAAAAACACGATTAAAAACCATTTCTGATCACTTTTTTTCATTTTAATGCAACAAAAAATATTGACAAGACAACATTTTTTCGATGGATCAACTATGGTCCCCTTGGAACGAGCTGTCAAGTAGGAGCTTTTCTGTCAAGAAGGACCGCGAGGATAATTTTTCAAAATTGATTTAAAAATCCATTTTAAACTCTTTGTGGTCGTACAAAAGGTCATTGTACTCAGAAAAATAAGCTTTATCGCTGTAAACAATAATATCAGCAATCTAAGCTTCATTTTAGGACCCAATTTTAGAATATTAGAACTTAAAATAAAAAATATAGAATAAAGGAATATATTTTTTTTATTTAGGAAAGATGGATGCGAGGATGGATGTTTTGTTTTATTGTTGATTTTGGAATAATTTTTGTCAATTTTATGTGATGTTTAAAATTTTTGAAATGCCTTAATTTTTCAAAAAATAATTTTCGATTTTTTTTGTTTAAATTTTGTTTTTATTTTTTTAGTTCATTTTTTTAATTGCTGAGAGCTTGAATATTTTAAGTTTTAAATATGTATTTCCATCTTTTTATTTGTTTCACCAAGAATCTCAACCATTCCTTCCGAGCTCCGTACTACCTATTTCTATCGGAAAAATCGGAAATTTCACATATGATTCATATTTAAAAT
Organism: Culex quinquefasciatus; assembly: GCF_015732765.1. Classification (NCBI taxonomy): domain Eukaryota; kingdom Metazoa; phylum Arthropoda; class Insecta; order Diptera; family Culicidae; genus Culex; species Culex quinquefasciatus. Next base: position 140,645,568 of record NC_051862.1, on the reverse strand, counting down.
GGAAAATTGCACCATTAGTTGTTGTTGATTACATGTATTTGGTGGAGTTGTATACCCAACTCAATTTGTCATTTTTAATGGCAAATTTTGGATGTGTTTATAAAATTTATATTTGTTCCTCTACTGGACATATTTTCTCGAAATTTTCATTTTTCAATTGTTTATTTTAAGGTCTTTTCGACTTCAAGTTTTGCAATAGTTCCGCACAATTTTTTTTTGCAATAAAATATTCTGAAAAATAACAATAATTATTCTGAAAAATAACAATTGTAAGAGGTTTTCGAAAGGAAAAAATAAACGTGTTGGCATTTAAGAATATTGCCATCTTGAACCCTTTTCGACTCAGTAGTCTGTGATTGATTAATAAAATTTTGTTTATTGAACCTTATCAAAAATAAACACTCAAACCCCGATGGTTTGACACCAACTGTTGTCAAACGAACGGGGTTACTTTTTAGTTTGACACCTCTTTTACACGGAGCTCACACACACTATTAAATGTTGGTTTTGATAGTGTGCGTAAACGCCGCGTAAAAAGTGACAGTTCGTCACTTTTTAGTTTGACTTTGACCAACCAACGGGGTACATACTAAAAAAGTGTCAAATGAAAAAATATTACTGCGGGCGTCAATAATCAGAGTTCACGCGTGGTGATACGACCGCAAGATACATTAGGTTTTACACCGACTTGATCTGGAGGTTAGAAATGAGTGCACTGTTTACATCTGAAGTTTTTTTTTTGAAAAGGTCCAATAAACCAAATGTTCAGTTTTTGCTTTTTGGGTGTTTTTGAAACCGCCTTGAGTCAGGGGTATTAAAAACACCCAAAAAGCAAAAACTGAAAATTTGGTTTATTGGACCTCTTCAAAAAAAAAAAAAAAAAACTCCAGACATGGACTTAACACAGTTCGTTTTTGTTCGTGAATGATAGTCCAAAAATCTACGAAGACCATGTAAACAGTGCACGCAAGCTGTCAAATGACGTCACGGCGTACAACCGACAGCCACATGACAACTGCATAACAAATTTTTGGCTGTTCTCAAAGGTTGCCACGAGTTTTCAGCTGAGTTTTGTGGAAAATATTCAAAACAAACCAAGTTTACAGCCAAATCAACGTTGAATTTCAGTTCAACTTGCTGATTTTTAAAACGCGTCAGTTAGGCGACTAATACCCAGTTAAACTCGTGTTCGAACCGGTTGTTGCGTTTGAAACGGAATTTTTATACGATTCTAATTAGATTCCGTTTCAGAATAATTCTGATTGATTTGACTGGATAATCTCCTGTCACTTACAGCGAAGATGAAACGTGATTTTGTCGTGCAATAAGCAATATCATTCATTTTCATTTCAGCGTGTACTCCCAAGTTGTGTTTCAGAGACCGAGAACGGGGAACACGCAATAGAGCTGTGCTCCGCCCACGAACCGGTTCACCCTTCTTTTCCTTTCCCCGCGGGAGCTGAACCGGTTCCGCTGTTTGTGGGTGCGCTGTTTGACAACCGACGAAACGAATGGTGGAAAATATTTTGCGTAAAATTCAACCAAAAATCGTATTTTTTTCGTTTGATTTGATCCGTTTTCGAAGAGAACCAACGCTAAAGTGAACTCTGCGTGCCACGGAACACGGTCCGGCTCGAAAAGATGCCCACGGCAAGCGCCTGTAAGTGTTTCGGGTGGTTTTGTTGTGATGCCACTCCAAAAGTGGAGCTAAATTTTGATTGCCCTTTTTCGGTGGGGAACCGTTTTTTTCTGTTCTCTTCCAGCGTCATGGGTGAAGTTTTTCACCAATGCCGGCATTCCGTCGCAGGCGGCCGCCGGGTACGCGCATGTTTTCGTTGAGAACCGGATTCAGATGGACATGCTGATGGACTTGAACAAGGAGTACCTGCGGGAGATGGGCATCACGACGATGGGGGACATCATTGCCATCCTGCGTCACTCGAAGACGGTGTGCGACCAGAGTGCCCGCGACCGGGTACTGTCCTCGCAGTCGGCAGTCGTCGAGGGGCCGGCACTGCCGGAACACTTGGCCAATTTGGTTCCGGTGGCGGCGGTCTCTGCCACGCTGAGCAACCCACCCAAATCGGCAGTGTCCCGTAAGAACCTCTCTTCTTAACGGTGGTATAGAACCCGCTTTTTAATACAAATTTTCCTTTATTAGGCCCCAGCTCAGCGGTGTCTCTGCCGAGCAAATCGCGGAAAGTCTTTTCCGAGCACAAAATCACACTTCCGGCTGGCGGCGGCGGATCTTCCACGAACATTGTGCGCACCATCAACGAGGGTCCGGACAAGAAGGCATCGCTGGTGTCGACGGTCGGTAGCTTAGGCAAGCGGAGTGCCGTCTTCAAACGGCTCGAACGCAACTCCAATGACGACGAGGAGGAGGAGGGAGAATTAGACGACGACATTGACGACGCCGGAAACGGACGGGAACCGCCGAAGAAGATGGCCTCGAAGGTCACGCTCAAGGGTATCGAGGCGCTTGGGAAGAAGAGTTTTAGTTCCGGTGGCGGCGGAGGTTCAATCTTTTCGCGTTTGGGCGAGAAGAGCAACCAGAAAGAGCAGAGTGATGGAGCGCCCGCCGGGATATTGAAGAAGTCACCGGTAAGTGTCGAAGATTTGGTCAAAGCCAGGCTGCTTTACTAACGTTCAAACTCTTTCAGCAACAACTCACCCGCAAACTTCCTCCCAAAACCCAGAACGTCATTCTGGTGAAGAAGATCCCTGCCAAGGCGGTCACGGCAGGTGACGACCAGTCGCTCTCCTCGCGACGGCGCAGCTTCTCGGACGGCGAACCGGCCAAATCGGTTTCCTTCTCGAAGGAGGACGAAGTTCTCGAAATAGAATCCCGTCCCAAGGGACTCATCAGTCCCAAAGCTCGGATGCGCTTCCAAGATCGGGAACTCCCCGTTCGGGCACGCCTCGGCGGCGTTCACTTCCCAGTCGGGAAACGTCGTCCGCCCTTCCCAAATCAACAGCCAACGGCGGCGATGAACTCCTCCACCTCTCCCCTGCGGGGCACGAAAAAGACTGTCATGATGAAAGCCGGCAACGTGACCACGCTGTCCCCTGCGTCGCTGTCGCGTTCCAAGATGAAGGCCGATGCGATGCTGCTGCGCAACGAAACGCCCATTCGGAACCGGCTCAGCCTGGGGTCGTCCGATGGGGGCGGCAAATCTCTAGCTTACCGTAAGGATCGGTTCAGCTTGGACTCGAAGTTGGTCAACCTCAAGCTGAAGGGAGGAATCAAACCGGGCAAATTGGTGGCCGCAGGACGACCGATGGCGGCGAGACCGCCAGCTTCGAAGGGGGGCAGTAAGTTCAAGGAACCGGTCGGGGGGTCGAGTGTGTTCGATCGGTTGGGGTACGGACGGAAGTGAGCGGGAGGGGATAATCTTGATTGACTGTCGGATAGCGCAGAGAGGAAGGCACGTTGGTTTGCAAAATTTGAGCATTTGTAACGAGTTTACTACACAATAATTATGAAAATAAAGCTCTCGTATTACACTACGTAACAAAGGTTGAGGTAGTTTTTTGTTGGAAAGAATTTATTCCAGGTTGGAATTTCCAGCGTTAGATCGAAACATATTTTTCAAATTCTCCAATGAGGAATGTGGGGTCCATCCATAAACCACGTGGACAGTTTTTTTTTAATCTGAGGTAAGTCAGGTTTGAAGAAAAAAGTTAAATAATAAAAACAACATCAATTAAAAAATATCTTCAAAATTCTGTTAAAAGGGATTTGGAATTCGACCATCCACCATCAAATTACGACTTACTATCGGGATATTACGATTAAAATTTGTAATACCGTCATCTGGGGGCGAATCGGGACTACAGTCTGAATGGGGATAGCAGTGTTTAGAGCACTTAATGGTTTTAAATTTGAAAATGGATGTACTCATTTTGTTGGTCTGAGAGTCTGTTCTATCCGAAACCAACCAGAAAAAATACAAATATTGTGCTCTAACAACGTTAAAACTGCTGTCCCAATTCGCCCCAGTTCACGGTAGCGATTTAACGCATTTAAAAGGTAGCCAAACTTTCAAAAATAAAAATCAAAAAATAGGCAAATTTAAAATTAAAAAAAAATCTTAAATTTAAATGACAAAAAAAATAAAAACATATAAGATTTTTTTTCGTGGTTTCAAATTTTTTTTAAATATTGAATGTATAAATGTGTGTGTGTGTGTGTGCAACCAACCAAACGGGACCACGCGGTCGCTTCTTACAAATTGAGTTGTTTCCATGTATTTTAAGATCTATATTCTATACATGCAAATAACTCGCATAGGCATTTGGAAGGTGTTAGCTCTGCCGAGCTTCGGTGACCCATAGGGGGATGGCGTCGCTATTTTTAGACCACGTTTTCCACTTTTTCTCATCGAAACCGACTACTTTATCGACTTCATTTTGCTGGGCGAGATAGGACGCCGTCTATTTTTAGACGATGACTCAGCACTTTTACACTCTTGCGCTTAAAAAAACCAGGTGGCAGCACGATGTAACGCCACGTCCCTATTTCTACGCTGGCTAGCCGAGCGCGAGGTACTTCAGCTTTATCGACAAGCCCCGCCCTGAAGAACGTTTGCACCAATCGGATTCAAACGTTATTTAGAACTTCTGAACCCTTGTCAAATGGACATGGACCCAGCGCGTATATAGTTGATAGTAACAGTATTCCTAATTCCAGTCATAACTCACCAAGTCGCGATGGCCTAATGGTTAGCATTTTTGCTTACCAATCCAAAGGACGGGGGATCGAACCCCGACTTGAGCTTTGATTTGATTTTTCGTTCATGTTCAGAGTTTCAAGATTTATATGTCCTATACTTTTTCGTTGGGAGCAGATGGGAATCGAACCCAAAACCATTCGCTTTCAAAGCGAACACCGTAACCAGTCAGCCACGACCGCTCTCATTTTAAATATTGAATGTATAAATTATTTAAAATTACAAAATCAAACATTCAAAATTTAAAGAATTTCAAAAATTTAAAACACAAAAACAAATTAAACTATGCAAATTTAATACAGATATTTTAAAATATTTTTTTTAAATGAAAGAATTCTTATAAGGCCAAAACATTTTTTTTAAATATGTTAAAATTTCCATATTAGACGCCATCTTGAATATCTCGCTTCCCTTTGAGACTCAGGAAAATCAACAGGCAAATTTGGATTCTGGAGGGTCGATTTAGTCTAGATCGATCAAAAACTGGCCTGTTACACGATTTGCTTCTAGACACGAGAAATGAGCATCTTTTTTTGAATTCGTGCCTTGACCAAAAAATAGGCGCGACGGGACAACGCAAACTTGCGTCAGCCGTAACTCTGGATCCTTTTGGCCGATTTTCGATTTCTAATAAGCATTTTAAAGGGTTTTTTGAGTACGAAGAGAATCCAAAATATGATGCAAAACCGATTTCACGAACTATTGCAAATTAAACTATTGTCATTTTTCGTGACGGGACAACGCTTCCATATACCCCCTTTTCAAATGTCATGTATAATTTTATACCTACAGAATCTGCTTCTGTCAATAAGAGGGCTTATAAAAGAGTCATTTTACTATAAAATACCGTTTAGATTGATTAAATATCTGCATTCCTTCCATTAATTTGAGCTATTATTTAAAACAGTTGGGAAAATTAAAAATTCCCAACGTTTATACATTTTACAACATCTGCTCACATATATGTTTAGAATAGGAACTTTGGTGTGGAAATATGTTTTTTGTGTGGTTCAAATAGTGGGAAAACATGGAAAATTATCAGAACCATCCAAAGTTCAACTTGAAAAAAAGTTCAAGATGGTATGTCAGAGACATAACCGAAAGACATAGGACCAAACAATTTGAATGTGTTTTTGGATTGCTAGTGAAATCTGAAATAAGATTATTTTATTTTGTTTTATAGATTTGTCGGCAAAATTGTCATAAATGTTCTCCCAAGGTGAACCTTCTATGAGGGCACGGGCAACTCCAGGTTGTGGCCACTGCGGTTGAAATGACAATTTTCATGTTCAGTATCAAAAACCATGAATTTTGATATCCATATTGCCACAACTCGTATGGTTCTGTTAAAGACCCTCCGGGCCCCGGGGAAACCTGCTTTGAGATCACCGGTCACTCAAGGTTGTGGCCACTACTGTCGGAATGTCAATTTTCATGTACAGTATCAAAAACCATGAATTTTGATACCCATATTGCCACAACTCGTATGGTTCTGTTAAAGACCCTCCGGGCCCCGGGGGAACCTTCTTTGAGGGCACCGGCCACTCCAGGTTGTGGCCACTACTGTCAAAATGGCCATTATGTTCAATATCAAAAACCATGAATTTTGATACCCATATTGCCACAACTCGTATGTTTCTGTAAATGTCCCCCCAGGCCCCGGAGGAACCTTCTTTGAGGGCACCGACCACTCCAGGTTGTGGCCACTACTGTCAAAATGGCCATTATTATGTTCAGTATCAAAAACCATGAATTTTGATACCCATATTGCCACAATTAGTATGGTTCTGTAATTGTCTGGGGGGAACCTTCTTTGAGGGCATCGGCCACTCCTGGTTTTGGCCACCACTGTCGAATTGGCCATTTTTCATGAGAACCGCCGCATCATATTGACTTCCACGCCGTCCGCTTCGCTCGAATTTCCTCCTTCTGCTGCTGCTGGTTCTTCCTTCTGGTTGCTGGTCCTCTTCTTCTATTGGCCGCTGCTGCTGCTGCTCCGCGCCGGCCCGACGTGCACAGTTCGAGTGCTTGTTCCAAAGTGACTTGCTTTTGCGAAATTTTCTGTTTAAATAGCGGCACAGCCGGAGAACGGCACAAAAGGGGCGCGGTCTCGAATGCATACGCTCGCTCTGATTGGTCATCTGTCCGATTTGTACTGAAAAATTGCTCATTTTGATTGCATGTTTTAAGTGCTTTAACTATGTTTAGTCAGACTATCTATGTAGTTAAACAATAGCTGAAGTCTTCCTCTTTCGATTGGTGGTCCAACCATCTGGATTGATTCACAGGGAAAAAAGATATAAGCGTTCAAAATGTCCCCTTTTTCAACGCTTAAAAGTGACGCTTTGGATCGAATTTCTGAACTGGCCCCCCAATATAGTAAGTAAAGACATAGTCCTATGTAAAAATTACTGCTTGGTAAACAAGTGCTAAGAATCGGTCACATGCAAATAACTCACATAGGCATTTGGAAGGTGTTAGCTCTGCCGAGTTTCGGTGACCCATTTCTACGCTGGCTAGCCGAGCGCGAGGTACTTCAGCTTTATCGACAAGCCCCGCCCTGAAGAACGTTTGCACCAATCGGATTCAAACGTTATTTAGAACTTCTGAACCCTTGTCAAATGGACATGGACCCAGCGCGTATATAATTGATAGTAACAGTATTCCTAATTCCAGTCATAACTCACCAAGTCGCGATGGCCTAATGGTTAGCATTTTTGCTTACCAATCCAAAGGACGGGGGATCGAACCCCGACTTGAGCTTTGATTTGATTTTTCGTTCATGTTCAGAGTTTCAAGATTTATATGTCCTATACTTTCTCATTGGGAGCAGATGGGAATCGAACCCAGGACCATTCGCTTTCAAAGCGAACACCGTAACCAGTCAGCCACGGCCGCTCTCATTTTAAATATTGAATGTATAAATTATTTAAAATTACAAAATCAAATATTCAAAATTTAAAGAATGTCAAAAATTTAAAACACAAAAACAAATTAAACTATGCAAATTTAATACAGATATTTTAAAATATTTTTTTTAAATGAAAGAATTCTTATAAGTCCAAAACATTTTTTTAAAATATGTTAAAATTTCCAACGAAAATTTAAGTGCAATCAAGTGAAATTAATATAAAAAGCTTTCCCTTGCGTTTAGAATCATTTTTAGCATGTTTGGGACAGTTCAGAAATTTTTTGGTCTTTGTTGAACTTTCAAAAACACATAAAGTTTTTTTACGAAAGTTTTGTTTTCGTCCAATCTTAACTTTTTTGAAAACTAATGTTTGCATATCTGGAGTTTTTTTTTGAAAAGGTCCAATAACGAAATTTTCAGTTTTTGCTTTTTAGGTGTTTTTTAATACCCCTGACTCGGTTTCAAAAACACCCAAAAAGCAAAAACTGAAAATTTGGTTTATTGGACCTTTTCAAAAAAAATTCCAGTTATCAACTGCACGGGCGTATACAGCATTTTCCAATGGTTTTTTCATTGAAATGTTAAAAAACTTTGAAGAAAATTTGCATCGGCCTAAGGCCGTTGCAAATCTTGTTTAATGTTTCTGCAATGAAAGAACGGATCAAAAAATGTTGAAAAAAAGAGGAGAAATTTCACAACTAACCTTTTTTTAGGGTGAAAAAGGTTCGACTTTTTCTTTAAACAATTATATGTAACTTGAAAACGGTGCAAATCATAAAAATTTCCTTTCACTTTTTGATGGCAATTTTAAATTAAAAATCAAAAAAGGGATCTTTGAGTATGTATTTTTGACAATTAAAAAATATTTCAAAATGGGTAGAAACCTTGAAATTTATTGCGAATTTTCAGTAGATGAAATATCTTATTAAATTGGTTTAATGGAAATTAAAAATGGAATTTTCATGCAAAATGTTGTATCTTTTATTTTATCTCGTAAACTTCAAACAAACCCAAGTAACATTGTTTTCCAAGAGTTCTACAAGAGCTCTTCAAGATAGCTACAGCATAGCAGTTTGGACCGCGGTAGGATAAAATTCTCTTCAAAACTTCTTCAGGAGTTTGGAAGAGTACTTGAAGAGAGTTTTATCCTACCGCGGTCCAAACTGCTATGCTGTAGCTATCTTGAAGAGCTCTTGTAGAACTCCTAGAAATAAATGTTACTTGGGAAAGTAATTGTGGATTTTCAAATCGTCTCTTAAAAAAAACAAAAAAAAAATACCGGTTCAACCATTTTTAATTTAAATTTATACAATGTCACCTTAGTTTACGGTGACAGAGCATTGAAACCAGACATGCATTGGCACGCTCTGCACTGACACTTCAAATTAGCACTTACCTCAAGTTCTACGCACACTGCGCATTGCACAGTGCTAGTGCTATTTATTAGCACTCCCTCATAGCACTCCCATAAACTTTTTTTAAAAAATAGGTTGGCACTAGTCTTGCTGGTTAATTTGGGGCATTTTAATGAACTGGGATACTGTTTGTGCCCCTAACGGCTACAAGCGTTGACCCATTCGCTCAAGTACTGAAAATCTAGTAAAAATTTTAGATTCTCATGCAAAATTTAAAGACTTTTCGCGATAATCTAAAAGAAAAAAAATGGCGCTTTTATTACACCAAAATAAAATAAGTTTACCTTGTAGAGAATAGAACCATGGACCTTTCACTTCCAAGTCTTCAACGCAAGCACTGCACTAAACTCTCTGATAAAAATTGATGAAATTATGTGCACGACTTTTCAGTGGTCGATGACAACCAAATCCAGACAAACAAAAGAAAAATGCGTCCTAGTTACCAGTTTCGCTAGAGTGCAAGGGCGAGTGCTATGATTGATAGCGCAGTGCTATTCGCTAAAATAGCACGCGTGCAATCTGCGCGCAGTGCCAATGCATGTCTGATTGAAACAAAATTGACCGATTTTTTTTTTCTAATCTAATCTAATCGAACACAAGCGCAGCCAGTCCGAAGAAAGCATCCGGGAAGAACTTATGGTTAGATTACACTCACTAAAGCGGCCAACCAACTGCGTTGCATTAACCGCAAGAGACAGATTCTATGAACGGAATTCACATTTCATGGAATCATCAGGGGAAGAAGAAGAAGTGGGGACATACCGTACCAACCACTTCGAGTTATTTATAGAATATGGTGTGTGGTGTGTGTAGGGGAATCGTTGGGAGAGGGATTATTGTATTATTTAGTAAATGACCTTGTGACATTATTTCACCACTACGGATTAATTCACTCAAGGGGTGTCAACCCCTCGGTTGGCTAGAGCATCTGATTACCAATCCAAAGGTGTGAGTTCGAATCCCACCTGATTCCATGCGTTTTTTGTTCATATTCAAAGTTCAATTATAGTCGAATAATTTCAAGGAGACCGGTCGGGAATCGAACCCGGAACCTTCCGCTTATGAGGCGAGAGCCGTAGCCATTAAGCCACGGGCCGATCCCAAAATTTACCGATTTTTTTTCTAATTTAAAATTTCTTACAAATAATTATGAAATTTAGCTTGTTATTAAAATTCTTAAGACGAAAATCAGGCTGAGATTAGCAGAGAAGCGAGTCAGACGTGCGTCCCTCACACACCAAAAAAATGTGCTAAAAAGTGCAACAAATGCCTCACTAGCAGGATCGGTAGATTTGAAGAAGCTAAAGAATGCCGAAGCGCTACCTGCAAAGCCAAGCAGTGTTGCGAAAAAAGTTGATTTTGCGGAAAAACCAAGGGGTCTCTCAATTTACCGTGACTTTGACCATTCACGGTCATTTCACGGGATTCACGGTGGAACCACTTTTGACTAAGATTTTTGCAGCGAGTGTCTTGTCGTGTCGTCGATTTAGCCATATCACTTAGAATGTAAATGAAATGTAATAATTGTAAGGAAGTTCAATAAAGACATATTCAATTTAAAAAAAAAATTAAGACGAAAAAATTCATGTATGAATACTAAGGGGTACCAGCAGCTTTAGTAAAACGAAAAGGGTTACCTGGCCAAGAAAAGGATGAGAATCGCTGACTTAAGTGATATTTATTGATTTTTTATTCCGGTTCAAAAAAAAATGATGAAATTTGTGTCCAAACGCATCATATTACTAATTTTTGGTAAATAGTAAGGAAGGCATCAACCACATAGGTGGATTAAGTTATTTTTTTTCTAATATTTTAATTTTGTAGTTTAAGATTGTTAATTTTGAATTTTCGATTATGAATGTTATATGAATAACTTATTTAAAAAAATGTTGTATATTGGGTTAAGATTTTGGATCTAATGTTGGATTCATAAGTTTTATTTTTTTTTTTGATTTTCTATTATTTGAATTTTAAATTAAATGGAAATTGCGATCGAATGATCTCAATCTACTATCGATAAAAATACGACTTAGGGCCAATACGTAGCTCCAAACCAAAGAGGTTAAGAAACAGCTTTACGAACAGTAGAACAAAGGAGAGGGAGCGATTACGTGGTGCTTTTCCCCGCCCTCTCTGGCTTGATTTTACAGCCGCTGCTGTCCATTTAAGATATTCCTAGACTGGTTCCCTACCAGGTGCGTACATTACCTTACCATCGACAAATTTTAAGACATCATTAAGATGAGAAGGAGGCGTGGACATACCGTTAATGCGAATAACTTTGTGACATGTGTTGATCACTATGGGTTAATTCAATCAAAGAATGATGGAATGGAGACAAAAAAATATTATTTTGGCGAAAACATTCTCATGCCAAATTTGGGCCACTTTTGATTTACGGACCCATTCTTTTGTCTTCACGGCTTTTCCTACCGTACAAAACATTAGGGAATTTCTTTTTTTGCGCTCCACAATAAACAAATGCCACTCTAGCGTTGGTGTTTTGACCCGGAATAAACTTTTAGTAGGTCGACGTATAATTCGCCCCGGAAAATTTTGTTTTGTTACAAAGATTGGAAATTAAACTGAAAACACCACGTGCTAGTTACCGAAAACTCAATAATGTAATGGAAAAAATAAAGAAAAGTTGAAGAAAAACGAAAGTAGTGAAATAAACTGGAAAACACAAAGTAGAAGGTAGAGGAAAACACCGGAAAGCTGTCATTTGGCCGCGCTGCTGCTGCTGTTGGCCGTTCTGCCCCAGGCGTTCAGGTTGGGCACAATCACCCGCCGCTGGCCGTTTTCCCGTTGGATGACCTCCAGCAGGCTCATGCTCGGCAGCCACGACTGTTACAAAATAGAAAGAAAGTGTTGAAACAATTTCTATGGTCTGTCACGTAAAAAAAAAACTACAAACCTTGAATCGATCGGCGGTGGCCACCACGTTCCGGTTCGGTTCCGCGTCGTACGCGACGGACTCGATGCCGAACATGCCGCACATTTCGTGCACCACGTGGCGCTTCTCGCGGTTCATCACCGGGAAGGAGAAGGAGCGCGACTTTTGGTGTTTGCTTTCCTTGGCCAGCTTAACCAGCTCGCTCAGCCGGTCGTGGATCATCTTGATCAGGGCCGGGTCCTTTTTGGCGTACGTCCGCAGGAACTCGGAGTAGTTGGGCTGCAGCTTGGACGACAGGTCCGGGTTGCGGATCTGCAGTCCGATGGCGAGCCGGCGGTTGCGCTCCAGCGTGCGGCACTCGTCGTTGCATTCCAGGCTGGAATGGAAACGGGTGGGATAAAGATGAGTATTGCAGGGTGTTGCATTTATTTTTACTGATTTCTTTTAATTAAGAGGAATTTAAATTTTGAGACATTTTTTTTATTTGGTAAATTTCAGTAATCAGAGAGTGCACATAAAAACAGTTCTTATTCATATGTTACCTTAAGTCTCGTCTCGTCCTTTTCTTTTTTTTTTTTTTTGAATGGAAGATCTAAGTATTAAGATCATCCATAAAAAAAATCTTCTGGCTAGCTGAAATGTCCCCATTTTCCTTAAACCCAATTTCGCCCAACAACTGTTTCCCTGACGCGCCACTTGGTCGCTCGAAATAAAAACTTTCAGGGCAAAAGGAAGTTCAAATTAAAAAGTGCATTTTCTACTCTATATTTTTTTTCAAAAACTTAAAGTGCATTTTTTACTCAAATAAGGCCTTTTAGGCCAAAAAGACGATAATCTGGTATCACTCAGTGTCTGGGTCGCTTTATCAACGCGGCCTCAAATCCCATTTTCAAAGTTCCGAATTTTTCTTGGCTTTCCCAGAATGACAAACAGGTCATAAAATAATTATTTTGTGTCGCATTTTTATCATGATTTGTGTGCATTAGTGGGGTTCCTGTGGGGACGCGCAGTCCTGTTTTGTCGTGTTTATTTTCGTCTCTTTTGTGTGCATGGGGTGATTGGTCATTGCAGGGTGGCCACCTCGGGAAAAAACCGGGATTTTTATCAACCGGGAGAAAACCGGGAAAAACTCGGGAATTCGACTGAGAAACCGGGAAAATATTTTTAGTTTATATAAAAATTGACAAAAGCCTCTTTAATGTACTCAATATGTTCTTTTCTCAAATAGAATATTATTCCTGTTATTCTAAATGAAGACTTCGCGAAAACTATGTTTGAATTTGTGTAATAGATTGTGTATAGAATGCTTCTTGGTTATGGATGATTTTTCTTTTGTATCCTATGATATTTTTACATGTACATGTTACCCTGGGAGTACCACGAGCGGTTTCAGGTGGTCCGGAAGACAACCCCGTAATGGCGGACATATGTCCCAAACTAAATATTTAACAGACAAAAAATATCAAATTGATTTGAAGCAACAAACTAACAACCATATTTAGGGTGCAGTGAGTTACGGGTGAATTAAAAAATATTTAAATGATAAACCTATAATTTGCATTTGTTAAGCAATTTTAAGAATTTGAAGTAAAGTGCTCCGTTTTTGAGTTTGTTGTTTTTTTTTCTACGAATATTTGTTTCAAATTTTCAAATTGTGCCAACTACCATATAGGTATTCAAAACATTCGAAATGTTAGTAAAAATATCTTATGTTTGAACGAAGTTGACTTTATAGCTGTCGGCAACCATTGCTGGTACCAACCACTAGCGTTTTCCTTTTATCTACAAGGAGCTTATGTTTTAAAATTTGGATATTCTCAATTCGACCTTTCTTTGCTAAAATATTAGTTTTGCATAAAATTCAAATCAAGATTTTCTTAAATTTAAAGATCAAGATTTTTCTTTCAAAAAGTCACACAAAATACACTCTTTTAAATATTTTTCGTGGCCTGTATCTCAGCAACAAAAGCATGGATCAAAAATGTTCAAAAATTAAAGCAGTTAAGAATTTTCTCAACCATTCTTTTTTTAGAGATAAAATAGAATTATTCTTTATTGAAAACAGCTACAACTTCTGAAAAGTACTATTAAATAGAATGTTTAAATCTAAAAACAAAACAGTTCTTGAAAATCTTTTGAATGTATATTTTGAGCAGTTTAAAAAATCTCTGTTTTAAAAACAATTCGTCCGTCATCAGAAATTTACATTTAAAAAAAATAATATGGGATATGTATGTAGAAATGAAAAAGTCAATGAAAATTTGGTTTACAAAAGGAATATCTCTGAATTTATTGACATTTTAAATAGATAGTTTAAAAGAAATAAAGAAATACATTTTATTTTGAAGCTTTACTAAGAAAACTGTTTTAAAGAAACGACGTTGTTTGGCCTATCCAGTACAAGTAAAAAAAAAATTCAACAATATTTAATTTAGCATTGAAACACATTTTTAACGACGGCATCAATTGAAAATTTTCACATCCATGCAAAAAAATAAATAAAAAATATAAAAAAAGCAATAGTCTCAACATTTGAATACAAAAAGTTTTTAAAATGCATTTTACACTAGTTCAGTTATTTGGCAATCATTAGTCTTCAAAAAATGTAAGATTTGAGGAAAACAAAAATGTCAAAGAAAAAAAAACTTTTTAAGATACTAAAGATCGACCATTTTCAAAAAATCAAGAGACTACCCTAGTAACATTTTTAAACTTACTGGTTTTATCATGGTTCTGACAACCCTCATACGACCTAAATAGGCTTTTATGGCCTACTTAAAACCTAAAATGTTACTAGGGTATTAAATCAACCCAAACATGCTTAAAAATGATTCTAAACGCAAAAGAATGCACTTTAAACAGATTTCAGCTGAATGCACTCAAATTTCCATTTTGATGTTTTTTGAAAAAAATATTTTCAACTTCAACTTTCAAGGGGGGTACAAAAACTTTAAATAAAATTTGTATCAGCCTTATGTGTTGTTGAAAAAATCGCAGAAAGGTCATTTTTTTACGATTTTTAACATTTTGTGTTTTAGGTTTTATAGAACTTTTTTTTCAGTAAAAATTATTTTCGAAAAATTCCAAATTTTATTTTTTTCCCATCAATGTATGTATGAATTTACCAAAGATAATAAATCGATAAAAAAAAATCTCAAGGTATTGATTTTTTTACATTTGTATAGCACTTTTCCTGCACTGCTGCCAAAGTGCATACATTTTTGTTTGGACTAATGAAGCGAAAAGACTTAAAAAAAAGTACTCACATAATATAAGCCAAAAAATAATAATTAATTAACAAGAATTGATAATTCTAGGAAGAATCTATCTTCTTGAATTCACAAAAACTTTTTTCAAAGAAAATTTATGAGCATTTATATAAATGTTGATATCAATGTATTTTTGCAAATCTTTTCTTGTGAATTCCATTTTCTGCTTTCTAATAATAATTCATGTTATTCTAAAAAATAAAAACAATTTTTTTTTATTTTGAGTTTGTAAAATCTATAGAACATGATGATGAAAAATCCCAATCATTAAGGAAATTAGAGGTTTGGATTGGAAACAGATAAAAACGGCTTCGTTTACAACTTACTTTCTTTGTTCTCAAGATATTTGAAAGGAATTCTTTAGAAATTCAAACTTTGAAACAAATTTATGCGTTAAAAAAGTATGTTAATAATAACGTTAGCCTGAAAAACATTGAAATTTGGTTTAAAAATATTCCGGAAAATTTCTTCTGGTATCGGGAGAAAACCGGGAAAAAACCGGGAAATTGAAAATCGAAATCTATTGGCCACCCTGTCATTGTAATTGAACAATGACATCATTAGTGCGCTGGCTACGGGACGCCCAGACTCGTTTTTGCATTTCCATATCTCCCTTTTTCTTTGTATCACTGGTCAGATTCGATTGCGAGTAGCGGGCCCTCGCGATTACTCTGCATCATGTATTATTTTTCATTTTTCAGTCCTTCTTTTATCATCGTTGATCGGAAGGCACGCCGCCGGATTGGTTCGTTTCAGTTATTGTTTCAATTTCTTCACAAACGTTTAAGCGGTGTCCTGTTGTCTTTCAAATTCGTTGAACGTAACAATATATTCCAACATTCTCGTTTGTCGTTCTACTTATTGGTGTACTTGGTTTTAGTAAAATTCAAGGAACACTCCAGATTATCCAGCATCATTCAAACACGACCGCTTATTAGGCTTAAAATGGGTATATTTCCCCTACTTTGTCGAAGACGCAGCCGATTCAGCGGTCTTCATCACTCAAGTATTGGACAAACATTCCCCGTGATCTTATCACTGGTCGTGGCCGGCGCCGTGATTGATCAGTATGATAGGGGCATTTGAAAATTGCGAAATGATTGGCTCCTTCTTTTCATCTGTGGTCCATGGAGCAATTTGGAGCATGGAGGCCCTGGTCAATAACGGAATAGCAACTTACGGGTAGACTCCATTGCTATGCTATGTTTTGCTTTTTCAGAACCACAAACATTAGGCATTTTTTTACCCAAAGAATTACCAGTGAACAAAATGTATCGAATGAGATCAAATCGGTTCAGCCAGTCCGGAGATAATCGTGTGCATATTTTTCGGTGCACGGACACACATCCAAACACACGCACAGACATTTGTTCAGAATTTGATTCTGAGTCGATAGGTATACGTTAAAGTGGGTCTATGAGGTCAAATAAAGAAGTTCATTTTTCGAGTGATTTTATAGCCTTTCCTCATTGAGGTGAGGAAGGCAAAAAATAATAAAAAACAAAATTACCAAGAAAAGTTTTTTGTGTTTGTTAAAGATACTTTTCAGCTTAAAGTACGGTATGCTGATCGGAAGGAACGCGGTCAAGAAATGTTGCGTGTTCTTTTCGTGACCCCCCAAGTAAAGTTGACAGTTCGGTATGAGCGCGATTGACGGTGTGCGCGCTTCAGGTTGTTTCGAGGAAAAAAATAAAAAGATTAAAAATATTCAAAAGTTAAAATTAAATAGATTATTAAATGTTTATTCAAAAACTTTTAACAACAACACAGAAAAAAAGTTGAATTTTGGAATGTTGAAAATTTGGTAGGTTGAATATTACCTCTTTTTTTGAGTAATATTACATAAAAAAATGTGTAAAAATGTGAACCTGATGAATATTCATCAAAAACTGGTGAAAATTCATCATTTTCTGGGGTAAAATTTATCATATATTTTGCCACAAAATCTGTCACTATTTCCTGATGAATATTACCATAATTTTTTTTTTCTGTGAATTATGAACAGAATTAAGAAATCAATAATTGAAAATTTCTTTAAAACAAACAAAAAAATATAAGTCTTAAATTCTAAAACTAGAAAAACTAAAATAAAAAAAATATATGTAGGGGAGTTTGGGGTAAAAAATCACGTTTTCTTCGGATATAAAATGAAAACGGCAATTTAAGTGATAAGGCTTAGTATTAGTAATGGCCTTGGAGTATGGACAAACCAAAAAAGTTGGAATAGGTTAAGTAATTTACGTGCAATATGTAAAAGTTTCAAAAGGCCGGTTGGAACTGCCTTAAATTCTAATATTTGAAGGTTAGGAAATAAGGTTTTGCAGGGGTTATATGGCAAAAAAGTGGACATTTTATGTTTAAGGGGATTGCTTGGACGATGATGCCTGAGATATGTACGTATAAAAATTGTGCATTTTATCCATTTTTATCATCAAAAATTGCAATTTATGATAGAATATGCTATGGCTATGACATGGCTTGTGGGGTAATTTGGACATACCTGAAAGTCTGACTGTCAGGCAACAAAAAAGTAACTTTCATGGTTGGATGAGTTTTTAAAGCGATTTAGATAAATTTAGAGGGATTTAATATCTCAAAACAATCAAAAAGGAATGTGAGCAATGAGAACTTTCACAAAACCCCTATTTTTTAATTTAGATAAATTTATTCCAATATTCGAATTGATAAAAATCTGATTACTGTACATTTGGCGTTCAACAAGACTCTAATGTTAATTGCTTTTTATTAATTTCTTTGACATTTCTAATTTCTATGCCGGTTTACAATAATATTTAAATTTGAAGGGCTACAGAATGTAAAATTTAAAAAAAATGATATTTTCAGGCTAATAAATTCTATATAAAGATTGATTTATATAAACATAAACGATACCTTAATCACTAAAAACTATACTTGTGCCTAATCCGGAATCAATGTTTAAATCATTTCAGTATTAATGATTTGATTATGTATACTACACTGAACTATTTGTTATCTGAATCTTGAATTATAGTTCTATCACAAAATCATTATTCAAACATTTGATGAAATATTGTGAGCAAAACAACACTTTAAAGTATAAAGCAATTACAAAACCAGGTTGAAGGATAAAAAACATGCTCAAAAAATCAACATGTGTCCAAATTACCCCTTAAAAGGTGTTCATATTACCACACAAGGCATGTCCTAATTACCCCATAGGGGTGTTCATATGACCCCCACACAAGAATGTGGGGGTAATTTGGACACCTTTTAATTTTTGCGATAAAAATGGGTTTTTCATCAAAATTTATCGAAATAAATGACATTTTTCCATCAAATATGGTCTCTATTATCCTCTGGTGTCATCCACATTCCTTTAAAATATCCATACAGCCCGTGACAGAGCAATTTCCTTAGGGTGTCCAAATTACCCCACATTCCCCTAATTATGAAATAAGGAAATTAAAAAAATAGGAAATCAGGGAATTATGAAATTTGGAAATTACGATATTAGCAAATTAGTAAAATAAAGAAAATTAGGAAATAAGGAAATTATGAAATAAGGAAACAAGGAAATTAAGAAATTAGGAAATAAGAAAATTTTGAAATTAGGAAACTAGGAAATTAGGAAGTAAGGAAGTTAGGAAATTAAATAAGGAAATTAGGATATTAGGAAGTGAGGAAGTTAGGAAGTAAGAAAATTGGGTAATTAGGATATCATGAGACTAGGAAATTAGGAAGTTAAGAAGTTAGGAAGTTAGGAAATAAGGACGTAAGGAAATTAGGAAGTTAGGAAATCAGGAAATTAGGAAACTAGGAAATTAAGAGTTTAGGAAGTTAGGAAGTTAAGGAAATTAGTTAATTTGGAAATACGGAAATTTGGAAATTAATAAATAAGGCTGGTACAAATTGGGTACAAATGTTTATTTTTTTCCTAAATTCTTAAATTTTTCATTCTAGATTTTTTTAATTTTGGAAGAAAAACAGTTTTTGATTGTTATAATTTCGAGGTTTTCTTAAATTTGTAATTACGAATTTCTGTTTCCGATTTTTAAAACTTTTGAAATTTCGACATGAACATTCGTTCCGAGTTTTAACATTTTTGAGCTATTGAATTTATAAAACCTTAAAAATTAAAATTATTATTATTCATTCCAAATTTCATATTTTTGTTGAAATTTTCTTTATTATTTAAAAAAAAAGTTATTTGAAATTTATGAAATGTTTGATTTTTCATATTTTTGAATTTGTTGTTAGGTTGGATTTCAAAATTTCAGATTATTATTGTATTTTCAGTAAGAACATAGACATTTGTATGATTATTGTCAAGTTTAATTTCACTCTGATTTACTGCATTTTGGTCCCGCAAGTGTGGATCAATCGGACAGCGCAGGGGACTCGTAATGTAGAGTACTGGTGGGTACTAGCAATAAATAGTTGGTGACACGATGGCCGACATCTATAAAGACAACTTCTTTTTTTACTCCATTTCGACCAAAAAACTAAATCTGTCCGTTAAATTTCAATATTCTGCATTTTGAGAATTTTAAATATTATTATATCCATTACAAAATTATTTAAACGTTTGTAGTTATCAGTCGCATTCAAAAAAGAAAATGGCAATTCTTTGATTTTGTTTCATCAAAACATATTGCAAATAAGCACCGCGCGAAGAAACGTAAAACGCAATCTTTCCGTTTCTGTTACTTTTCAGCTGCGTACCGCTTAAGAAAAATCTTTTCGTGACCCTTTCCTTGACCGTTTCTTGGGCGTTTTTTTTTATATGGAGTTTTGCGTTCCTTCCGATCAGCATACCAGGCTTAATTAAATAGCTGACTTCCCCGTGTTACTTTTTATCAACTTCATTTTTATAAATCGGATTATTTCTTCAGATAGCGAAGATAATCCAAATCTGGCATATAAACTCTGACTCCTAAACAAGCTTTAAAACAAAATTTATAAAAAAAATATCGTCTCATAAAATGTATGAGCAAACATGAGCAGGAGCAAACGTGAGCCAGCTCGCGTAGCGATCCTCCTCAGGAATGAGCGAAAAATGGTCACTCATGAGCGAACGAGTGCTCAAAATCGCAACACTGGTCTCAGAACTCAGAACTGTGAAACGTTTACCTTTTTTGTAAGCAAATCATGTCATGAGAAATCAACGATTAACATAGTTAAACAATACGTTTGAGCCTTGAGCTTGTGCTAAAAAATCTGCAAATTTACTTGCTTCGAAGGAATATTCTTTTAAAAAATAAACTCAATGGAAAAATAAGCACAAAAAAAACTGGGTGTAGGTGACAACTAACGTACAGCAGGCTTGGCCGAATGGTTACGCTGTCCGCGAGTTTTTAAGGGGATGAGTATGGGTTCGATTCCCATCTGCTCCAACCTTCTATCGGGTGGGGCCGTTTAGTCATTCCAGGCGTGGGAGTCACCTCTCTGCTATAAATACAAACAACACACCAAACGAAACCTGCTCCGGTAGAGTCGCTGGTGGCGGTTGAATTTTCGCAATCTAAAGGTCGTCAGTTCGAACCCTGGGGTGGAAAGATCCTTGGAATAGAAAGAGGTATGGGTGCTCTCCATATTCAAGCCTTTGGACTCCTAGGTTCGAGCAGAAACTTTCAATAGAGACCACAAAAGGGTCGTTAAAGTAAATGGTTTGTTTCTTTTTTCAAAAATTGGAAAATAATACAAAATTATTCAAGAGTAAAGAAATGTTTGTTAAACAAGAATTTTCAACTTTCCCCGGCTTTTTGACAACAAATCATAAAATCCCGACTTTATGCAGATTTTGCAAATTCCGGATTTTTCTGTCTTGAGTGACCCATCATTGAGTTTCTAGTACCTATCGATAAACTAAACTAAAATGAACTACGTAATTCAACGCCATTCCGGTTATATCGCGGCATTTGTGTTATCAGTTACTCACGTCTTGTTACTCTTCGGCTTTCCTGTGCCCAGGATGTCGCTCAGCTCGACGGATCCACCGCGTTGCATTTCCTGCATCGACGAGGCCAGCTGGGCGGACGTGATGCGGCGGTACTCCTTGCTAAAGTCGTGACACGTGCGCATCTGCTTCCGGTTGCCACACTCGCACGTCACCTCGACCATCTCCCGGCAGGGCAGATCCGGCGGGCACTCGCCCTCGTGGCACGGCGCCTTGCACTGGTGGGCGCAGGTCGTGCGCGTTTTGGTGCAACTCTGGCGACACACTTCCGGCTCGGCGGCGTTCGATTGGCATCCGTTTTCGTGGCACGGTTTGATGCACGTGTGGCGGCCACACGGAAGTTGTTTGGCGCAGGCGAGTCCACAGCTGAAGGAGCTTTGGTAGCAGGGGATGGTTTTGCGCTGTTCGTGTTTGCCATAGCAGTGCTGGGTAGTGAGGACGACACAGGGCGGACAGTTGGGTTCGGAGTGACAGTTGTGGAGGACTGGGTGGGAACAGGGGTGCTGGCGGGAGCAGGGTTTGTTGCAGGGAGGTTTGCTCGTTCCGCAAGGCACCGGCGGGAAGATGACGGCTGCACCGCACTCGCAGGTTAGTTCGTCGAATGAAACCCGGTGGCAGGTGCTGCACGAGCCGCGGTGGCACGGTTTGTCGCAGCGATGTCGGCCGCAGGTGAGGGCTTGCGAGCAGGTCTTGGTGCAGATGTGATCGTAATCGATGCAGCATTCCTGGTTACATTTGTGCTTGGCGCAGCTTCTCATCCGCGTGCAGCGTTTCTTGCAGCGAGCGTCGTCGGCTCGAGTTTGCAGCTGTTTGCACTTGATTTGCTGGTCCATGTGGCCGCAGCGACACTTGACCATCGTGGTCTTGTTGCAGGGTGGGCATTCATCCAGATGGCATTTGGCGGAGCACACGTGATGAGCGCCGGGACTTCCGCAAGGAAGCTGTTTGCCGCAGACGGCTTTGCAGATCGGAATCGGATCCAGACAGCTTTTGCGTTCGCCCTTGACGATGGCCTGTTTGCCGCAGGGACAGGACGTGACCAGGGTTGGCGAGAGGACGCATTCTCCGCAGGGACCTGCGTGACATACCTTGGTACAGGCGTGGTTGTTACAGCTGAGCTGGGCATCGCAAACCGCCTCGCAGCAGAACCGGGTGTTGTCCAGATTGGACACCGTGCAGGTGACCTGCTTCTTCTGCTTGCCACAGTGACACTCGTGTTCCAGCGTTTCCCCACACTCCGCACAGTCACCCACGTGGCACTTTTGCTGGCACGTGTGAATTCCGCAGTTGAGCGGTTTCGCGCAGATCGCTTCGCACGCTATGTCGTCCTTTTGGCTGCACTGCAGTGGCTTCGTCGTACGACCACACCCACAACTACGTTGAACCATCGCCTGACACGGTGGACACGGTCCCGGATGGCAAAGCAACGTGCACGGATGTTCGCACAGATCTTCCCGGCCGCACAGTTCCCCGCACGAGTGGGCCACGTCACTGCGGTTGTACTGCGGGTTCTTCTGCTTGCCACAGAAGCAGTAATAATCCCGCGGGATCTTCTTCGACACGTTCTGGCAGGCCGGACAGCGCCAACCGTCGTCCGACTGGGAAGAATTGGCCCACTTGGTGGTGCAGTTCAGGTGAAGAATGTGATAGCAGTTGAGGCAGGACCAAACCGACTGCGTCGGACGGACGAGCTCGCAGCACACGAGACACTCGACCCGGCACGAGTCCAGCTCACGGATCAGCTTCTCGCGCTGCGAACACTTGGAGATGATGTTGGCCTCCAGCTTTTCCTGTCGTGCACGCTGCCGCTGATAACCATTTGGTCGACGTTCCTTTCGTTCCGGCGCCGACGACACAGGTTCCACCTGTCTCTGGTGCTCCTCACCTCCATTCCCCATCGGACCCTGTTCCCTCTCATTCTTCGGGCCCCTTCCCCCACCACCATTCCGGAATCTTCCTCCTCCGGCGTTTCCCTTCCATCTCCCACCACCGTTACTCTGCTGCTGCTGCTGCTGCTGATGTTGCTGCTGTTGGTGGTGGTTTCGCTGCTGCCGTTGCGGCCTATCCTGCTCGTAGAACCCACCTCCATCATCCGTTCGGTCATCCCGGGAATCGTTAAAGTTCCGCCCGCGGCGGTTCTTGCCATAATCGTCAGCGCCGCCGCCACCACGGTTATTCCTCCGTCCTCCGTTGTTCCACCGCGGTCCTCCTTCGTTGTACTGCCTGCGCACTCCTCCGTTGTTACCGTTCCCACCCCGGCCACCACCACCTCCATTCTCTTGGGGTTGACCCCTCGGCTGGCCAGGTTCGTTCTGCCACCGTGGTACGAACTCGGCCGCGGTCGGCTTCAAGCTGGACGACTCCACGTGGGACGATGAACCTGCTCCGCCCTGTTGCTGCTGAGGCTGGATGGAAGTGCGGTTGTTGAACTGCGAGATGAACTGCTCGAAGCTCTGGTGATTTTGCTGGCGTCCACTGCCCGACGAGGAACCTTCGCCGGCGTTGGCCATGATGCTGCGGGAACCGCTGGCGTTCGGCGTTTTAGGGAGCGCCGCGAGCGCGCGCGCCCTGCTGGTGTTGGTGTTCAACCCCGCAAGGGGGATCAACGGGGCACGGTTGTGCGCAGATTCCGGCCGGGCGGTGTTGGTCCCTGAAAGAAGGGGGAAGGGAAATGACGGGGTGAGATTGATGTTTGCATTGAAGTTGGAGTTTTTCATAATGTAAAAAAAATCAAAAATTTGCGGCGTAAGGTCGAAAGAGCAATGTCGTACTGCCCTTTCAAATATTGTTCCAGCATTCAGGATTTTTAAAATTTTAAAAATTTAAAATCAGAAAACTAAAATTGAAACTCAGAAATTTAAAAACTAACAATTTAAAAAAAAATAAAAATTTCTAGCTTTCAAAATTTTAAAATAAATTTAAAAAAAATGTGAAATTTTTCCCTAAAAGAGCACTCAGCTAGCAAAATCTAAACGCAGAAATATGTACTCTCCCTGCAAAGGCTTATGAATTGATCTCAGTTGAAAGGTTCTCCAAATCTCTGAATTGCAAATGTAACATCCTGGAACAGAACTGCTAAATTCTAATAAAAACAAAAATTGAATTGAATTGAATTTGTGAAATTCTGAAATTTTACAATTTTGAACTTCTTTACTCCTTTAAAAAAAAAACTTTAAAAACCTAAAATTCAAAACCTCTCAAAAAAGTTTTTGTCTCCCACCTTTCAAAATTTGCCCGAAAAATCATGGGGGCAAAACAATTTTCAAAAAACTTCAAAATTTCAATGTGTGTTTGGAATTATTTTTAGCATGAATTAAAAACTTCTAGATTTTTTTTAAAATTTTCGATGTTTATAATCGCAAAAAGTTTTTTTTCGCAAATTTTTTTGTTTTTGTCAAATCTTAACTAGTGTAAAATGCATTTTGAAACACTTTTTTCTATGCAAGAAACGAACTGACACTTTTTACATGGCGCTCACGCACACTATCAAAACAAACGTGTGATATTGTGCGTGAACTCCCTGTAAAAGGGGTGTCAAACTAAAAAGTGACCCCGTTCGTTTGACAATAGTTGTACGAACTTCGCTTAGTTTTGTTTTAAATCCATAGATTTTTTAATTTTTAATTATTTTTAATTCATGTTTTTTTAGATTTTCGAACGATTGAGTTTTTGTATATTTAAATTTCTTTGTTTTCTATTTTTCAACATCGTAATTTTGAACTTTAAAATTTAGAAATTGTAGGTTTTAGTTTTTGAATTTTAGATTTTATAAATTTCTGATTTTTTAAATATTATTTCTTTTAATTTATTTTTTTTGACAAAAAAATACTTCATTTTGTGAAAAAAACAACAAATTTGTCCTTTCATTTACGGTTTTCTGAGACAATTCTGGATCTTCAATACCGTATAGACTCGATTATCCGAAATTTTGATTATCCGAAGATTGGTTCGAGTCATGAACAAAAAAAAAAAAAACGTTTTCATTTTTTTTTTTTTCTTAAGGATGTATTAGTCTATGAGAAACAAACAAACAAACTCGCACTTTTTGACAGTTTGCCTTGTTTGTAGAAACACAAAAAAATGTGAATTTGTTGGCAATGCTCCTTCGTTACTTTCACCATTCACCATTTTAGTCAAATTTGAATAGTTGATTGCCTTTCAAATTACAAAATGCAATATTTCTCTGCTACCTTTTTGCCTACCTCTGCTACCTTTTTGGAATCTACCGCCGTAACAACACAAGCTAGCTAGTTTTTGACAGATGAGCGAAATCTACGAAATTTTTGAATTTTAATTTTTGTATTTTTTAATCCGGCTGAAACTTTTTTGGTGCCTTCGGTATGCCCAAAGAAGCCATTTTGCATCATTAGTTTGTCCACATAATTTTTCATACAAATTTGGCAGCTAGCCGTACAAAAATGATGTATGAAAATTCACAAATCTGTATCTTTTGAAGGAATTTTTTGATCGATTTGGTGTCTTCGGTAAAGTTGTAGGTATGGATATGGACAACACTGAAAAAAATGATACACGTAAAAAAAATTGGTGATTTTTTATTTAACTTTTTGTCACTAAAACTTGATTTGCCAAAAAACACTGTTTTCATTTTTTTTATTTATTGGTGTGTTCTAGAGGACATCAAATGCCAACTTTTCAAAAATTTCCAGGCTGTGCAAAAAATCTTTGAGCGAGTTATGAATTTTTGAATCAATACAGATTTTTTTAAGAAAATCGAAAAATTGGTCGCAAAAATTTTTCAACTTCATTTTTCGATGCAAAATCAAATTTGCAATCAAAAAGTACTTTAATGAAATTTTGATAAAGTGCACCGTTTTCAAGTTAAATCCATTTTTAGGTGACTTTTTTGAAAATAGTCGCAGATTTCATTTTTTTTTAAATTAGTGCACATGTTTGCCCACCTTTAAAAAAAATATTTTTGAAAAGCTGAGAAAATTTTCTATATTTTGAATTTTTAAACTTTGTTGATACGATCCTTCGTTGCTGAGATATTGCCATGCAAAGGTTTAAAAAGCAGGAAAATTGATGTTGTCCCACCGAAACAACACACCATTTTCTAACGTCGATATCTCAGCAACTAATGGTCCGATTTTCAATGTTAAACTATGAAGCATTTGTGAAATTTTTTTCAAAAAAAAAAATGTTTTCAAGATTTTTAAACCAAGACTAACATTTTAAAAGGGCGTAATATTGAATGTTTGGCCTTTGGCATGCTGGAACAGCAAACTCGCGGGTAAACACAATTAATTATGGCGAAAAAATCCGAAAAAACGATAGAGCACTGAGCACTTCTTTACTTCCTGCTCTGGTGCGTACACGGAGGTGCAAAGTACTTTTTGATTGCAAATTTGATTTTACATCGAAAAATGAAGTTGAAAAATTTTTGCGACCAATTTTTCGATTTTTTTGAAAAAATCAGTATTGATTCAAAAATTCATAACTCGCTCAAAGATTTTTGCACAACCTCGAAATTTCTGAAAAGTTGCAATTGATGTCCTCTAAAACATATATAAAAAAATAGTGTTTTTTTGCAAATCAAGTTTCAAAGACAAAAAGTTATATAAAAAATCACCAAAAAATGTTTTACTGTGTATCATTTTTTTCCAGTGTACTCCATATCCATACCTACAACTTTGCCGAAGACACCAAATCGATCAAAAAATTCCTTCAAAAGATACAGCTTTTTGAATTTTCTTACATCGTTTTTGTATGGCCAGCTGCCAAATTTCTATGGAAAATTATATGGACAAACTAATGATGAAAAATGGCTTCTTTGGGCATACCGAAGGCACCAAAAAAGTTTCAGTCGGATTAAAAAAATACAAAAAAAAATCGAATGACCGAAATCTGAGAGAACTGCTCAGATGTGAGTCGTTCCAATTAGCGAATTCGAATTAACGAATCCGCTCTGTACATAACATTGAAAAGGACTTAGTGAATCTCGTTACAAGTTATTTTTTTGAGTTTTTCAGATCATTTTCTCACATACATTGTTTGTGATTTTACTAAAGGAGGTATTAGACTTCCGCAAACAAACCTGCACATTTTGACAGTTTGTCTGCGCTGTTTGTTCGCCAACATTTGATTGCAGAAACGTCA
The DNA here is from genome assembly GCF_015732765.1 of Culex quinquefasciatus. Taxonomy (NCBI): domain Eukaryota; kingdom Metazoa; phylum Arthropoda; class Insecta; order Diptera; family Culicidae; genus Culex; species Culex quinquefasciatus. The sequence goes on along the minus strand of NC_051862.1, from coordinate 140,618,289 downwards.
GCTTGCATACATTTTGTTTTGGTTGCTAGTTTGCCGCAAACAAGTTTGCGAGTTTGGCAAACTGTCAAACGCGAAAAGGTGGCTCATTCTGTCTAGAGAGCCTGAGAGCTCCAGGCTCTCTAATTCTGTTTCTATCAGGAGTTTTGGGCTAAGCTTTTAGATTCTTAGTATCTTGAGGTTAATTAAAATAAACTGAAGATCTTATGTTATAAAATGCGAATGGTGGATTAAGTATCGTCTTTTTTAAATAATAAATTAGAAATAATAGGTAATGGCTATTTTAATTACAAAAAGATATAATTTAAAAAAAAATATCAGGGAATATTGAATCCATAGAAATATAAAAACGAAAGATTTTAGAGGATGTTCCGGAAATTGCCCCACGAAAAACCCTTCAAGGTTCGTTGCCATGTCTGACAACCGCTCAAGATTAGATAAGTCTCAACGGCTGCTTGCTGGCTGTATCAGACAGAGTTCGTGTAATTGCATTGTCCGCACAATTGAAGCCCATACCCTACTCTGCCTGCCCGCAACGGCGTGGCGTTCCGCCACCTTGCGAAATAATTCAGTCGCCACTTTAGAAAAAAGTAGGTGAAAGTGTCTGGGCGACACGAAAGGTGGTGAAATTTCCCCCTTCAATTATCACGCTCCCACAGCGAGCAAACGCCGTAATTTTACCCTTCCCGGGTTCGTGACACTCACCTGAGCTGGAAAAGCGGAAGAAAAACGCCGGGAAAACGAGGAAACGAACGAAAAAAAGTCGGGAAAACTACGGCTGGTGAAAAGTTGTACGATGTTGCACGAACTGGATGGACACCATCAAAGTCGCCATCATGACACGATTGACAGCTGCCCGAGCGAACCGGTTCGCAGGGTAGGGCTGTGCCAACGGAACTTTTGTTGCACGCGTTCCCGGTCCCAGAAGAAACGTCAGGCGTCGCGACGCCCCTCTCTTGAATTTGGGGTTGTTGTGAAACAAATTCGCTCGTTCTCTCTTTATTTTGGTTTATTTTGCTTTTTACGCGATCTCTCTCCCCAGAACAACGCGTCAATTCGACACACACGCAATCACATCGGCCACAAGAAGAAAAGTCTGGCTCGCGGAATCGCGTGCCAAAAATATTATTCAATAATCATTACTGGGTTTATTTGATTAGCATTTTTCGTGTTTGCATCGTGAAAAAAAAGTGTTACTTGAAAAAATATTGATTAGAAATGAAGAAACGGTGACGGGTGAACGGTGTAGAGTGTTGACTGGGAATGAAATTAAATGTGGATTAATAAAAAGACGACTTCAAAGTTGACTAAATAGGTGGAAAAACAGGTAAGAAACCCGAATGTTTCGCAATTTGTTGATTTATTAAGACAAACCATTAGTTGCTATCTCGAATGCACCCCTTTGTTTGGACCTCACGAATCTGCTTGAAATTTTTCTGGGGTTGTTTGTGCATATAAAACTAGCAAAAACTAGGCCAAAATATGAGTACTTTAGGTCAACGGGAAGTGGGGCAAATCAGGACACAACATTTTATGGTTCAAAAACGTCAAACATCCAAAAAAGGCTGTGATTCAAACAACATGCAATTAAATTTCAATGCTCCAAATGCAGCTGAATTGGCTAAAAATGCAACGAAATACGGGGTGAAGCATCCTAATTGGTTAAATTTAAAGGGAGTCATTGGTATTTTAGTGAAGAAAATTTCTTTAATAACACAATTTTCAGATTCAAATAAAACAGTGTTCCATCCAGATATCAACTCGATTCGACCTGGAGCTTGTAGGGGACATCTGCAACTACTACCTGAGATTGATAACGCTTTAGAAAAGGCAGTTTAACACATAAATAGACACTTTTTCATTAAGTGTTTTTTTTTAATTGCAGGTTTATGCTCGGGGTCTCCCTTAGATACAATTTTCTGGTGATAATTTTATCATATTTGTGTTCCTGAGTCAATTTCACAATTGAACTTGCATAACAACACTATAAGAAAATTCTAACTAATCACTTGAAGTTTGTATCGTCGCCATCGTGCTAACTTGTCGTACGTGCATTTTGGGCCAAATTGAGTTAAGAACGCCATTTTGTGCAGCTCACAATGCCTCACCTTTTGACCTTCACAGATCCACAAAATTCAACAAAAACCGAAAAAAACTCCGTGCATTTTTGTCACTTTACATATGAAAGTAGTTTCAATCTTGTCGTGCTATCTTGTCACTCCATGAAAATTGATGTAAGTGCGACAAAAGGCCAAAGGGATTTCAGGCCAGGAAAGTCAGCATGCGTTTGTCGCACGTACAAGCTAGACTACCGTAAACATTTGTAATTATAACTCGGGACTCCAGCAACCAACTTCAACCAAACTTTGGGACAATGCACAGAATGGTGAGCCAAACAAAACGTGTTTGTTATTGTTTACATTGCGTGCTCTCTTTTTTGAATATTCAAGGTCAAACAATTAAACGCGTTTTTCTCGGAACGTCAAAATGGCGGGTGCGACAAGATAGCACGACTACGTCGAGTATGGGAAAATCGTCAAAATGTATGGAGAAAAGCAACTGTTTCTGTTGTTAACCTGTGAAGGGGCAATACTTATCCAATTCTTACCATTTCTCGGATGTAGAACTTTCATTAAGGGGTTACATACATGTAGAAAATCACAAAATTGCATATTACAGAAAATTCACTAAATTTACTAAAAAGATGATTTTCAATTACTCCTGAAAAAATATTTCATGACTGAACTGAGTAAGAGACGATTTAAGTTAACAATTTTGAGATGCGCAAAGCGAACTGTCAAACTTTGTGAACGTTTTTCTCTAAACAAGGAGTTGATTTACGGGTACCACGTTATCTCGAGATGGGATGGACCAAATTGGCTGAAATTTTGGGTGAAAACTCTCAAGACATATCCCGTTTGCATGACGAATTCCGATGTTGAAATTTTGCTTTTTTGTTCAATACAAAAATCAAAAACTAACGTTTTTTATATGAAAAACACAAAAATATTTTTATTTTTTTTTTAGAATTAAGTTTTTGAAAATCGGCCTTCGTCATGCACACAGGACCGGTTTAACGAGTCTTCACCAAAATTTCTAGATGATTTGGTCAAAGCACCCGTTTTTTTGAAACTGCTCACTTAAAATAGCTATATCTCAGCAATGGTACATACAAATGTCTTCATATTTATTTTGTTAACAGTTAAATGCCCTGCAAAAAGATTATAAAAAAAGTTTAAAAGTGTGCTCACACCAACCTAGGACATTTTTGACGATTCACATGTATGTAACCCCTTAAATTTGGAAAAAAATCATATTTTTTTAGGATTCTTTGTTGAAAAGCTCCCGAAAATGAACATTTTTTTCTGCGGTTCGCGGTTGACGGGCTTCGATCTAAACAAAAATCAAAAATAAATTTTTGGACGGATTTTAATTTTCAAAGGAATTAAAAAGGAGAAATCTTAAGTTTAAAAAAAAAATAATGTTTTGATTTTATTTGTTTCACTTGATTTTGCTAAATGTCTTGAACACAAGGGTCCTGACGTTCGGTTCATAGATCAGAAATTCGCGCAACCATTCGTGAGCGAACACGTCCCGCTAGCTGACAGCGCCTTGGCCAATCACCTTACCCAGCGAAACAAATACTTCGAGCCAAACATTTCATTAGGGCACAAAACCAAAAACCGCGACTCGAGAAAATCGCTTGCAAAAAGTGGACAACTTGTTTCAATTCCTATTTAAAAAAGAAGCCTGACTGTTGGTATTTTTACTGATGATACTATAAAACACATCATTATCCTCAACTCTGCTTAAATGCTTCTTAATTTTTGTTGATTTTCGCAATAAAACTCATAAATTAGGAAAATTTCGTTATTAGGCCCTTTTAACTTTCCAACTGTTGTTCAAAATTGGCCCTTTCTAAATGCAATTTCGAAGAGAGCTGAAAGGGCACTAAAGCACTGTCACCGCATTGTTGTTTGGAATGATGTTTACGGGCCCTTTTGTTTTACTTAGAAATGAGGAATTCAGTAGAAATTTTGTGAAGTTTTGTGATTGAATAGTGTAAATAAGGTACGTGAAACATAAAAATTCTTCTAAAGTGTACTGAACAGCAGCCGTGGGACCGTATTAAATATTGTTACGAAGTTTTTCTCTGCAGAAATCCTTGGTGAAAAGTAAACCAAACTTTTTTTTGAGGTGAATTAGTGTTAAGAATGCATGAAAAGTTCACTTTATAACACAAAAAGTTCCTTAAGTACGAGAAACTAACGTAAATAAAAGGGCACATTTTAAAAATTTTGAACTTTTTTTTTGGTTCGCAGTGAAAATGGTTATGTGCCCTTTTGTGTTTTTGATTTTTTCAATAGGAAATTGTTTGTTATCAATCTGATTCTTGGAGGGCATGTAGGGAGTGTACTAATGAATGGCATAGGAAAATAATCCCGAATGTTTACGTTTTGGTTTTGTGCCCTAATGAAATGTTTGGCTCGACTTCGTGAATTTCTTTGCCTAGGTACTTCGTCCGTCGACCCGAGTCACAAACGTATATTGTGTTCAGAAAGGAGAGAACCTAACACAATAGAGTTATCTACGTGCGCATGTATTGCGTGTACGTACATGAAAAAGATTGAGGTTAAATTTTGTACCGTCCAGCAAAACAAATGGCGTGCTAGTGTGCGTGAGCTCGGTCTTAGATAACTCTATTAGGTTTTACAGCGTGACGTCACGAGCGCACACGCACACACCTTTTGACTAAGACACACGTGCAAAAAATGTAAACAGTGAAGCCAAGCTGTAAATTTTCTCACCTAAAAACCGAGTCTGCGTAGATCCTAGTAAGTGCGCGGCGCTCACTTGATTAAACCATAGCCGATCGCAGACTATTTCGAGTCAGCTTTGAGCGATACATAGCGCAATCAGCCTCGCTTAGTAAAGAGAGAGAGCAAAGAGAGAACATTCAGTAGCGAACGGTAGGAAACGGTCATAGCAGTTTTTCGTCGCGTATGATTTGTGATCGCGAGTGCATGAGTCTTTTTGGAGCAATCAGCAATCATTTTCTTTTTTTCCCGTTCTTTTAAAATCAAAACAAGAATGTAGTAAATAAGTAATTAATATCCGGAAAATGTTTTGTCACACTTTGTTTCGACTCTAGAGCTAATGGTAAATAGGCAAATGAAAATATTAAAAATGAGTGCAAAAAAACATAAAACAGGAGTCGCTCAAAATCACCTCCTAAAAATAATTTAAAAAAAGGTTTCGAACAAAAAAACTGGTAGTAGAGGGTTATGTCTGGACTGTATGTAAAAACAATTATCTTTACGAACCAACGTAGGGGAAATAAACCCATTTTAAGCCTTATAAACGGTCGTGTTTGATTGATGCTGGATACTCTGGAGTTTTCCTTGAAATTTACTAAAACCAAGTACACCAACGAGTAGAGCAACTTTTGTGAACATTTCTGTTTATTGTCACTTTTACTAAAAAATTATTTTATTCCTTTTACAAGCATTTGAAAAAAATATGTCCAAAATGTATTCTAATCAAACGAATGCATTGGACCACGGCCATTTTCCTATTTTCAGCTTAGTTTTGCCTTCCTCAACTTACTGAGGAAAGGCTATAAAATCACTCGAAAAACGAAATTCTTAATTTGACATCCTAGACCCAACTTCATGTATACATATCGACTCAGAATCACATTCTGAGCAAATGTCTGAGTGTGTGGTGGGATGTTGATCAAAAAAATTTGCACTGGATTATCTCGGCACTGGCCTAACCGATTTGGACCGTATTGGTCTCCGTAAGTCGCTATTGAAAATTATAAAGTTTAGTAAAGTACTTCAAAAGTTATGCTAAAAAAACCATTCTGACAAAAGTCCGGAAGATTGTAAAAAGGGTGGTTTTTGTAAGAAACCCCGTCATGTTATACATTTTTAGAAAAATATTCGAAAAACCTTTCCAACCAGTTCAAAAGATTGAAGATCTGACAACCCTATCAAAAGTTATAAGCACTTAAGTGTTATTTATGAACTTTTTAGAGACCGGATCTAATAAATTTCGATGAAAACGTTGTCCGGATCTATCATGCGACCTGTCGATGGATAGGTGATCAAAAGACCTTTCCAAAGAGTTCAAAAGATTGAAGATCTGACAACCCTATCAAAAGTTATAAGTACATAAGTGCCCTGAATTATGAAGATCTGACTACCCAATCAGATGGTATGAATAATGAATCAAGTTGATAGAACACTAAAAGGTCCGCCGTTGTGTATCTATTTTGGATAGCATAACCCTCTGAATGTGAGGATGTGAGGAAGGCAACAACCACCTAAGGGTGGATCAAGTAACGTTTTTTTTTACTTTCACCGCTCTTTTCGGTCTGCCTAGTGCTGCCAAAATTGATGAAATTTTCAGCGAACACTCACGAAAAGTAGCATTTATAGAGAAAATTTCCTGGCAACACTGGCTCACTCCAACAGGCGCTGCTGGTGGTGTTGGTAGCCACCCTTTGTTCTTTATTTGCCTTCGCTTCTCGCTCGGTTTTCTTCAGCCTTCGATTGGAATGGGTAGTCAAAATTGAAACGTCAAAAGACTTGGCGCGTTTGTTTTTTTTTATGGCGCTTGCTAATTATTTACATTTTTCGGGATTATTTTTCAAGTGAGTGACTAAGTAATGCGGTCAAAAGAACATGTTGCCGGTAGTTGGAAGCAATTTTATATCTTAAGCGCTTTGAAATCGTTAGCGCAAGTGAATAGATATTGATGGCGGCTTTCGTTAAGCAGTTAACCTCTGATCTTGCGTGTGGATGTGTGTGCCACCAAAATGATGAGAAATGGTCTCGCAAAATAGAAATTATGATCAAAAGTGCATTAAATTTGATCTTTTTGGTTAGTAAGTGACATAAATTTGGAAAGGGTATATTTCCTCTATCTCAGATTCCATTATTAAACTGTGAGCTGTAACACGGAGAGCATGTCTTAAAATGGTCATGATCGGTGGTGTATAGTGGTTAGCGTGGTTGCCTCTTACTCCAGTTGGCCAGGGTTCAATACCAGTCAAACCTGGTGGCATTTTCGGGACTTTGTTTTTCTTCTTGTTTTACAGATGAAATAAACAAATATTGAAACTGAATACTATTCGCTTACTTTTTCAAAAGGTCCTATGTACATAGGAAAGCCATGGCGCATTGGTAGTTTTGAAAAAGTAATCTAGACTTTTTCAATTAAAAAAAGGCTTTTATTTTAGCCAAAATGGATCCATTTCAAACGAAAAGCTCTGACCCAAATCCACGGCGGCAAATCCAATTCATCTCCAAGAAAAATACCCCAAATGCCATCGCACTTTCAGCCCACCCGTGCACGGGCTACCACCTCTCGATATCAATGACCAACCCCTCTCGGGCCCAATTCCCCATTGTCTTCCATCCGATGGTGACCGTGGGAGTGCGACGAGCCATTTCCATAACTCATTCTTTTGCTTTGTTTGTTTGTCTCGGTTTCGTTCAGCTTGCCAGCATCAACTCAGCAGCCGCATCAGTTTCAGCTAGAACCGGGCCGCGGCACCACGTGTCGACCTCAGTCACAGTCAGTCAGTCAGTCAGTCTACCCATTCGCAGCAGGTCGAGCGAAAAACGACCCTTTCAACGATGACCTGGGAACATCTGGAGCGGGGCAGCTCGCCGGTGGACTGGTGCGAAGGGAACTACCTCATCTCGCCGGATATTGCCGAATTCGTCAACACGGTAAGTTGGAGCTGAAACCTGGGCTGTGGAGTTTTGGTTGAAGCCCTCGAACGGGGCGCATCAAGGTAAACCTGATCGTTAAAGCCATGTGTGTGGCACTGAACTGTGAAATTATGTGGTTTATGTGGGGTGCAGCGATCGAATGCAGGCTTCTAGATTGACTGAAAACTTATGTAATCGCGGGACCGCCGTTTCGTCACGCAGATGTAAATCGTATCAAAACGCCGAGGCAGTTCACAAATTGGACGAATGCCACAGCTCGCCGGTAAGCATGCTAGAGTTATCGCAGCGCAGAAGAGGGACCTAAAGTTGAATTTGAATAACACTGAGCTCAGTCAGATTAGTTCAAATCGTTTCCCCCTTAATGCAAACACATCAGAGCTGGCGTCGTAGAGCGAAAACAGCTGTGGCGAGCAAGGTCGGGCCAGAATGTGATGACGACGGCAGTGCAAAACTCGTGCAGCACAAAAAGACGGCACTAAACGGGGTGAAATCGATAATATCGATGCATTTTTCACCATCAACATCTGGATATGTGATGCGCTTGGGAGCCTTTTCGTTTGCTCGCTAAATGGCAAAGGGAGCTAATAATATCTGTGGTATTTTAAACCGTGTTAAGGGGAGCACGCCGGGGAAGTGTTGTTCAGACTCGTTATCACCATTTTATTGTTGACCGGTGTAGTGTGACAGTGTTGATGTTTTCAATTAGCACTTGATTATACGTGGTTATAAGAGGATTTAGCTGGATTCTAGTTATTTTAAAAGACAATTTCAAAAAAGTTTTGAACTGGTTTTAGAAATGTTATCACAAATACAAATACTTTCCTCAAACATGAATATTCTTAGACTGTTTATAATATATCCCATTACGTTTATTAAAAAAAACTACTTTTTTTACTATGGGTTGCAAACAGAGCACTTTTCCCCAAATCAGCCATTTTTTTAAATTTTGATTTGAGTTTCTCGGAAACTTTTTTTGTCTCGACTGTCTTTTGATTACACATCTAACTATGGGTCACAGGATTGATAAGGACATCATTTTCGAGCAATTCCAGCTCAAATCAGGAATTTTTCTGGTACTTTTGTACCCGACCCTCTCCGATTTCAATGAAACTTTGTAGACATCTGGAGTTTTTTTTTTTGAAAAGGACCAATAAACCAAATTTTCAGTCTTTGCTTTTTGGGTGTTTTTCAATACCCCTGACTCAAAGCGGTTCTAAAAACACCCAAAAAGCAAGAAATTTGGTTTATTGGACCTTTTAAAAAAAACTCCAGACATGTTATCCTAGGCCTATATAAGCCATTTTTGTGTATATAAAGCCAATAGTACTCGAAAATAACATTTGAGGAGGGCGTAAGGTATTTAAATATTTTTGTATTTTGTAATTTAAAAATTACTGTATCTCGAAGCCGTTGCGTCGTATCAAAAAGTGGTCAAAGACAAACTTGTAGGAAATTGGGCGGGCTTTCTGAAAAAAATACACTGAAACAAAAATACAGGCCACATCTATGAGATTTTTTGATTTATAAGTCTAAAACTTAAATTTAAAGATGATGTCACGATTTTTTTTCGTTCAAAATTTTTGAGGAAATAGCCTAAAATATTACTAAAAGACTGACGAAAAATGCAGGATGGTATGTCTCTTCTAAAAAAAATACAAAAATCATTTACTAAAACTGTTTTTTTTTTAAGTGGTCTAAACGTCAATTTTTTTTAAAACCAGTAGTGGGAATCGATTCTCCAGACAATTTTACATAAAAGTCTCCATATTGACCATTGTCCTATGTCCAATCCGTGGGAAGATACAGCGGTTTTCAAAATAAAAATGTTGAAAAAACGGTTTTTTTGTGGTTTTTGGCAATTTCTATATGACAGACTTAGTTTTTCAGTCTCGTAAATATTTTTACCGGAAAGCTCGTCCAATTTCCCATACGTTCGTCTTTGACAGCTTTTTGATTTATATCGTTTTTATATTTACGTAAGCAAATTTACTATCCTAGTTTCTACCACACTGAAAAAAATATTCTATTTTCAGTTATTAGCAATGCAATTAAGCTTATATCTGTAAGCCCTTACATCCAATTGAAATGCTGTCAAAGGCCAACTTATGGGAAGTTGGACGAGCTTTCCGGTAAAAATATTTACGAGACTGAAAAACCAAGTCTGTCATATAGAAAATGCCAAAAACCACCAAAAATCCCGTTTTTTCAACATTTTTATTTTTAAAACCGCTGTATCTTCCCACGGATTGGAAAGAGGACAATGGTCAATATGGAGACTTTTATGTGAAATTGGTTGGAGAATCGATTCCCACTACTGGTTTTCTTTTAAATTTTGACGTTTAGACCACTTTAAAAAAAACAGTTTTAGTAAATGATTTTTTATTTTTTTTTAGGAGAGACATACCATCCTGCATTTTTCGTCAGTCTTTTATTAACATTTTAGGCTATTACCTCAAAAATTTTGAACGAAAAAAAATCGTGACATCACCTTTAAATTTGAGTTTTAGACTTAAAAATCAAAAAATCTCAGATGTGGCGTGTATTTTTGTTTCAGTGTATTTTTTTTTCAGAAAGCCCGTCGAATTTCCTACAAGTTTGTCTTTGACCACATTTTGATACGACGCAACGGCTTCGAGATACAGTAATTTTTAAATTACAAAATACAAAAATATTTAAATACCTTACGCCCTCCTCAAATGTTATTTTCGAGTACTATTGGCTCCATATACACAAAAATGGCTTATATAGGCCTAGGATAACATGTCTACAAAGTTTCATTGAAATCGGAGAGGGTCGGGTACAAAAGTACCAGAAAAATTCCTGGTTTGAGCTGGAATTGCTCTTCATAAAAATTTCTGAGATTCGGCTTCAAAAAAGTGTATAATGATCACTTATGTGCTCATAACTTTTGATAGGGTTGTCAGATCATCAATCTTTTGGACGCGTTGGAAAGGTCTTTTGATTATTCATCCAACGATGGATCGCATGACAGATCCGGACAACGTTTTCATCAAAATATCTGAGATCCGGCCTCTGAAAGGTGTATAAAAAACACTTAAGTACTTATAACTTTGGATAGGCAATTTTCAATTCTTTTTTAACCAACTCTCCAAAATAAAGGAGAAAGGGGGGCTGTAATTGAATTTATAAGTGCTGAAATGCCATGCTGACCCCTGTCTTATGAGTTGTATATTTCAGTAAAAAGTTCGCGTAAATCTTTGTCGAGACATGATATATTCAGCAACATAATTATTAGGCTTAGTGATTTTTCACGCTAAAAAATTGCAAATTTCACGGGGACCTTAATTTTAAAACACCAAATTTCACGGAAATTTCGCGGAACGTGAAAAATGTTAAAATAACTATCAAAATCTTTTGTTAAACATACAGAAACTACTTTTTTGCTTAATTATACATTGTTTTCAATAAACATAAAAATTCTTAACGTTCAACGTGGCACTAAAAAAACTTTTAGTAATTTAAAAAAAATCCACTTGGTTTATGGATGGGCTCTATATCTACTTTGAAACTAAAATGTAGGGCATGCAAATTATCATTTATTGAGCTGCTTTTTTAATGTTCGACTAATATAGCTAAACAGTTTTCGCTGATTTGCTACTATTATATCCTTTACATTTTATTGAAATTCATATCAAAGCCAAATTCAACAAAACAACTTTAACTTTTTTATGGCATTTTGCCCAGTTGAACATATTTTTAGAGTTTTCATCGCACTTTTCAGAAACTAAATTTAAAATCGATAGGCAAAAGTAATTTATTCTGTAACGAAATCTTCAAAATTTTATTCAAATATTTAAATATCGTGAAAATTAAACAGGTGAAATTTTCTTAAAGGTGACTTTAAAGATAAAAAAACTGAATAGAAAAAAAAACTTACTAATAAATATTAATTTAATGTTGAATAACCAAGCATGAATCTTTTAACATCTTTTAAAATTAATGAAAATATTGCTAAATTAATTTAGTTTCCTAAGTAAAATTAATGAAATATTTTATAGAGTATCAAATAAAGAGCAATCTATTTTCTCAATATGTTTCCTTGCTCTGACGAATTAATTTTTTTCTATCTATTTTTTTGCTCCTCCGTTTACTCATTGACCGGAGGAAAAAGGAAAGACGACTTCTTTCACTGAATGTTACTTTAAAAAAATGTTAAAAAATCAATAAAATTTAAAGAAAAAACTGTGCAATCTTTAAAAAAATATCACAATTCACTTATTTAATCGATTTCAACATGTTTCGGTTGAAAAAGACAGAGTTTGTAAAAAAATACGTGAATATTTTTTTTCATTGACTGATTTTTGTTAACATCGTTTAAGTTTTCGCAGCATTCACTTCTTAGTAAATGTTGTATCAATTTCATGTTAATGTTGGTTTTGCTAACATTTTTTTAAATGGTTCATATCACATTTTTAAATTGAAACTAATAAAATTTAAGTATTTTTATGAATGAAATTTTGATTATATTATTATTTTTTCATATCACATTTTACAATTGAAAACTAATAAAATTTAAGTCTTTTGTGAATGAAATTTTGATTATATTATTATTTTAAAGAATTGGTCTGAGAAAAAATGATAAATTTCACGGGATTTCGCGGAAATCTTCAAATTTCACGAATTTCACGCTGTCCGCGAAATCGTGAAAATTCACTAACCCTAATAATTATTACAGAATTTTTTCCAGAAGAGACGCAGACACTGCTTAAGCAATGTAGCAACCGGGCGACTCGGCCTTTGAGGTTATGCAAAAATCACCCTTTTTGTAGCTACAAAAAAAACTTTTTCATGGAATAACTTCAAAAGTACTTCACTAAACAGAATAAAATTCAATAGGGTCTTAGGGGACCCCAAAACGAACAGAATAAGGCGGATCCGGCCAAAATCGGTTCAGCCAGCTCTGAGATAATCGTGTGGAAAAAAAATCATGTCTACACACATCCCCACAGACAATTGTTCAGAATTTGATTCTGAGTCGATAGGTACACGTGAAGGTATATCTAGGAGGTGTATTTTAGAAGTTCATTTTTCGAGTGATTTTATAGCCTTGCCTCAGTGAGGTGAGGAAGGCAAAAAGTTATCACGCAATGTAAACAACAACAAACTCGTTTCGACCAATCTGTTCATTGTCCTGAAGTTTGGTTGAATTTGGTTGCTGGAGTCACAAATTATAATTACAAATGTTTACGGTAGTCGAGCTTGTACATGTGTCAAACGCGTTCTGACCTGAAACCCCTTTGGCCAGGTGTCGCACTTACATAAATTTTCAGGGTGTGTCAAGTTACCACGCCAAGATTGAAATTTCTTTCATATGAAGAGCGACAACAATGCACGGAGTTATTTCGGGTTTTATTGAATATATCAGGATTGAAATCGAATTTTGGGGATCTGTGGAGGTCAAAAGGTGATGCATAAATAACTCCTTTATTTGTTATTTGTTATTTATTTGGACACCAACAGGCTCGGGCCCCAATGGTGTTTTACCTTACAAACTAATACATAAATTAACGTCTAAAGAACAACAAGAATTTCCTTTTGATAACATCACGAGACAAGTTAAAATCGAACAAAGAAGCGACAAAATTAAACGCCCGGTGTAGCCCTGTCAGTGCACTGTACATTGCATAATTTGTTTGACGGATAGGGACACGTAGGAATGGGGAGTTCCGAAAAGTCCGAATGGGGGCGAAAATGTTCAATCCACGGAGAATGGCCGGACACTGCACTCTCGAGGTCAAAACGTCGGCAACTAGGAGTGATCGGCACACATTTCGTCGTACTGCTAGCGTGTCCAGGTTGATCAGCTCACAGCGACTTTCGTAGCTGGGCAGTCGGAAGGGATCCCGCCAGGGTAGAGATCGAAGGGCATATCGGATGAATCTTCGCTGCACACTCTCGATTCGCGCTACGCTGTTCTCGTAGTAAGGACTCCACACAGAACAGCAGTATTCTAGTGTGGAACGGACCAACGCACAATAAAGTGCCTTCAAACAGTAGATGTCAGTAAAGTTTTTGGCTGTACGGAAGACAAAACCAAGTTGCCGCGATGCTTTGGAGACGATGTAGGAGATGTGCTGCTTGTATGTCAGCTCCGTGTCGAGGAGCACACCCAGATCCTTAACGCAGTTCTCACGAGGAATTGAAGTGCCGCAAATCTGGTACTCGAACTTAATCGGGTTGCGTTTTCTGGAAAAAGAGATAACGGAGCATTTGGTTGGATTAACGACCATTCGGTTAATTTTGCACCATTCCGCGAAGTTGATCAGCTGTTGTTGGAGAACTTGAGCGTCAGATGCATTGTCAATCCGGCAGTAGATTTTCATGTCGTCCGCGTACGACAGGCGTGGAACCGAGATAGAATGGATACAGTCGTTGTAGTACAGCAGGAATACAAGTGGTCCCAAGTGACTGCCTTGTGCAATTCCCGAAAAGGCTTCAAAGACAGCGGACAGCCAATCACCGATCTTGACGCTAATTTTCCGGCCGGTTAGATAGGATTGAAACCAACGCAGGAGAACCCCACCGATTCCCATTCTTTCCAGCTTTGCGATTGCAATAGAATGGTTCAGCTTGTCAAATGCGGCCGACAGGTCGGTATACACCGCGTCGGTCTGCGATTTGGCGGTGAAACTATCGGTCACGAATGTCGTAAAAGTGAGCAGATTCGTCGTGGTTGACCGCGAAGGCATAAAACCGTGCTGGTCGTCGCTGATAAGGTTCTTGCAGAAGAAAAACACCGGATCCATGACCGCCAGCTCGAAGAGTTTCGAAGTGGCGCACAGTGCTGAAATCCCGCGATAGTTGTCTGCGTTCCGTTTGTCCCCTTTCTTGTGCACCGGAAACATATATGCGTGCTTCCAGAGTTTTGGGAAGGAGCCGGTGGAGAGGGACAGACTGAAGAGATGTGCGAGAGGATCTAGAAGCCCGTCGATACATTTTTTCAGGACGATCGATGGAACTCCGTCCGGACCTGCAGTGTTGGATGACTTCAGTTTGGTTGCGGCTTCCAGAATCTGCGAGCGATCGATTGTGATGCGGTTCAGGGCCAGCCCGTTTGGAAGGACATTGTTGGCAGCAGCGGTGATTTGTTGTTGTGACAGATCTTCTTGTGTGAACATGCTCGAAAATTTTGCGGCAAACAGCTGGCAGATGTCCTCCGTATTCGAAGCTGTCTTGTCGCCAAGGAACATCGACGACGGCAGCCCGATTTCCTTCCGCTGCTCATTGATGTATTTCCAGAATCCTTTCGGATTGGACTTAAGCTTCTTTTGGGTACGTACTTCGTGATCGGCATGACACTGTTTGCTCATCCTTTTGTAGCAGCTGTTGAGTCGCACGTAGTAGTTGTGCAATGGTAACGTTCGATGTTTTGAGTACTTTTTCAGTGCCGACCTCTTAGCAGCCTTGACTCTCCTAAGTTCGCTGGTTTGCCATGGAACACGGGCGTTCGTAACTGGTTTCTTCGGGACGTGTCTGTCGATGACATAGCCGATAATATTGGTGAAGGTCTGCACAGCATCGTCAAGATTGTCCTTGTCAAGTGTGTTCTCCCAGTCAATGCTCCGAAGTAGTTCTAGCATGCTGGGAACGTCGGATTTGCGATAGTCATAGCGGACTTCACAAACAATGGGCGTAAATTCGCTGGCTAAATGAACAGGCAAAGATAGGTGCAGCGGTGGATGGTGCCGGACATCCTTGACTAGCGGTGCCGGGGCGATGGCTATCGGGGGTGCAATATCTGGGCAGCTGACGAAACAAAGGTCTAACAGCACATTGTTTTCGTTCGGGAACTGGTTGATCTGCTGCAGAAGTGCGCTGCTATAGTTGTCTAGGAACTCTGTTACGTGCAAGGTCTGGGTTGAGAGTTCGGGATCAGCATACAGGAAACCATCCCGGCTTGGCCGCCATATCAGTCTGGGCAAGTTGAAGTCGCCGAGAATGACTAGCTCATCGTAGGGACGTGCCATTGAAGAGACTGTTGAAACCGAAGACGAGTTGATTTCAAATACGCTTGCGTTGTTGGTTTGGTCGGGAGGGATGTAAACAACGCAGATGTAGACGGTATGGTCAGCAAGATCGATGGCGACCCAAACTTGCTCAACGCACTTCCACTCGTCCGATGAAACGATTCGCGCGTTGAGTCCCTGCCGAACTGCGATAGCTACTCCCCCACCGTCTTTCTTCTGGCTGTTGATAAACTGCTCGCGATCACATCTGAAGACCTCGTACCCGTTGCCGAAGACTTGACTCGATAGCGTGTTGTTCTTTAACCAGGTTTCCGTCACCGCGATTACGTCGTAAGAGATAGCGGAGCACGCGAGACGGTACTCGAGAGCCCGTGTGTTCATGCCTCCGACGTTCTGGTAGTATATGTTGAGTAAATTCATGTTTAACAACATGAATAACTGTCAGCGCACACAGAAAAAAAATCAGTTCCAAAAATTGTGAACAAACGTTCAGAAAATTGTGAACATACAAAAAAGTGTTCAAATTTTATGGTACAATTTTGGTAACAGATTTTGTATTCGTTATCCAATATATTTTTCTATGGAAATGATCTATTCGCGAAAAGATAAACGATTGTCATCAAGTTATAATTACTTGCTTATTTCTGATGAACTCAAAAATCTGACAAAATAAAATTAGGGCCTCAGCGTTGCTAGACGGTCAATGAATTATTCAATTTTGATTTTTTTAATTTTCACTTATTTTTTTCGAGTTTAATAACTCAGGGTAACTGGGTCTCGTGGCGCAGGGGTAGCGGCTTCGGCTGCCGATCCCGATGATGCTATGAGACGCGGGTTCGATTCCCGCCTTATCCACTGAGCTTCTATCGGATGGTGAAGTAAAACGTCGGTCCCGGTTTCTCCTGTCTCGTCAGAGGCGCTGGAGCAGAAATCCCACGTTAGAGGAAGGCCATGCCCCGGGGGGCGTAGTGCCAATAGTTTCGTTTTAACTCAGATTAATATTTACAAATATACAGTAAAACTTCAAGCAGACAATCACAAACCCTTTCCACAGGTCAGCAACATCCTCTTCCTGGTAGGCCCTCCGTTCCTCATCTATCTGTTCAAGGACTATGGGCGGTTCATCCAGCCCGCCATTCACATGATCTGGATCCTGCTGATTGTGGTGGGCCTCAGCTCGGCGTACTTCCACGCCACGCTCAGCTTGCTTGGCCAGCTACTGGACGAGCTTACCATCCTGTGGGTGTTTATGGCCACGCTCAGTCTATTCTGCCCCCGGAGACACTTCCCGCGGGTTTTCAAGCACTCGAGGTAACTTTTTAGTAGTACATACCTGCCTAGTTGATTTAAGCCGGGATTAACCTTTGAAAATTTTGTTGTAGAAAACGGTTCTGTATCTCGATGTCGGTGTTTTCCCTGACGGCCACGGCCCTTTCCGTGTGCTACCCGGCTATCAACGCGTTCGCCTTGATGCTGTTGGCCATCCCCGCCACGTACCTTCTGTACAAGGAGCTTCAGATGTAAGTTTCGCCGGATTCTCGGGGTTTATATCCGAAAAAAAAAAAAACTAATTTACAAGTAACCATTTTTTAGCGTCCAAGATAAGCGCGTGTACCGGTTGGGAGTGCGAAACACCACCATCCTGATGTTGGCCATCGTTTGCTGGATCAATGATCGGATGTTCTGCGACGCCTGGTCCCGGGTCAACTTCCCGTATCTGCACGGCTTTTGGCACATCCTGATCTTCATCTCGGCGTACACGGCTTGCGTGCTGTTTGCGTACTTTTTCGTCAGTGACGAACGTCCCGAGAGTCGGCCCCAGCTCAAGTATTGGCCGCATAACGCCTTTGAGCTGGGCGTGCCGTACGTGTCCATCAGTTGCTACAAAAAGCTCAACGATGACATCTAATTGGGTTGGGGTGCTCCAGAAGTAGTACAAAAAGTCACCGATTAACGCCATTGCGATAGTAAACCAAAAAGAGTCACGGAAACAAGAAATGTTTGAGTCGAATCTCACTAGTGACAATCTGGAAACGGGTTGTCTGTTTTTTTTTAGTTTCATTGAGTAAATTCGATTGGAAAGGGTCCTTTTAATAATAGCGTAGAAGTAGCATTCCCTTACACTTCTTTTATTTTTTTTCGAATTTAGAAAAAGGTTTGGCCTAAGCAAAGTGATAACGAAACCTTTATTTTATGATTTTATTATTTATTTACATCAGAAACGCTTGAGTGTAATCAGCTTGAAATTAATATAGTATATTTTACGTTTATAGATTTTAGCGAAAGTTTCTCATAATGTTGAAAGCAATTAAATAGAGATAAAAAAAAACGAATGATTCTTTCAACTAATATTCCGAAAGCCTTCATAAGTAGATCAATTTAGATATTCTTTATATTGTCAATTAAGAGGTAAATTAGTCCTAGGCTGAAAAGTATCTCCGTTTTTTTTGGGACAAGGCAGATCAAACCAACGCGCGCGTCATGTGCGCCAATTGTAGAGGTAACCATACCAGCAACTACTGTGGATACATTGCGTGGAAAATCCGCCTCGAGTAGTAGAAAACAGGCTCAGCAAGAAGTCACCGGTGAAGATCTCCGGAGTTCGTTGCTCTCGCGGGGGAGATGATGAAGCGGTTCCGAAACTGCCGGAACAGTTCCTGGCCATTGCGGGAACAGATGATTGAGCACGTTGACAAAAGATAAAAGGATCTGTGATCTAGTTTAAGCTTCTGCTTCTACCATTAAAATCGAAGATCGATGTTTTGCTAAAAATGGATATTAATCGGTTAATCACTGGATATTTTTTTTGTAAAGAGAAAACTTTTTTAGTATTTTTGATTGATTTACAAATGAACAGATTGGGACCATTCATAAACCACGTGGACACTTTTTTGAGAATCTGTGGACACTTTTTCTGGCACTGTATTTCTCATTTAAAAAAAAACCAGCAAAGCAATGTAAAATTCCCTTAATTCCTCGATATTTTCTCTTGCTTGATCTTTCGCTCGACGGTCACCTTGGATTCTTTTTGCTTTAAAAATCTCTTCCAGTTGTGAATATTTTTGCTTTCTCATGGCTTGCGTAGACATTAGGGTGGCTTGTAGTTGTATAGGAAAACTTAAAAATTTACCTATTCAATCAGAACAGGCAAAATTTGAGAGCGATTGGGTTTGTCCCGGCTTTCTGCAAAGTGACTCAAATTTGTATGGATACTTGTATGGGAAAACCCTTTTTTTGCATTTGATTATTATAATTTAAAATTTTCACTGAATTTAGAACTAAAACCGTAGAAGTATAGTCCTGAATGTCCTATAAAACTTTCGGAAGGAAGTATGGTCCTATCTAGCTTCTTCAAAAGATACAGAATTTTTAAAAGAGGCATTTCAAAATAAGTGCTGAAAATTTTATATTTCTTGCCAACACTGCCAGTACTTTGGTAGATATTTCAAAATCTTAAATTTTAACCTAATAAGGAAGCAAGCGATTAAAATGGTGTCTTAGGAAAAGTTGTTGTATGTGTGGCTTTCATTTAAAATTATTGACATGCAGGGTGACACACCTACAGGGTGTCAACCAAGCAGACGTGCATCCGCTCTAACTCCACTTTTAGAAGAACTTGTTTGGCATTTCGCGTAGATGATTCCCAGCATGTTGTGCCAGTGATTAGAATACACTAATTAGGGGGAGAGGGGGTAATATGCACCCCCTAAGGGAAAACTGTGATTTCTCAACCATTACTGTGGAATAATTTTGTTCGATGTTCTAAAACAACTATTATTCTTCGTCATCCATGTGAAAAAAGTCTTAAAAAACCTCAAAATTGTTCAAAAATATCAAATTTCTAAAAACATTTTTGATTCATTTCAAACAACCATGCGGGGCAATATGCACCGCAACATTGGGGCAAAATGCACTACAACAACGGGGCAAAATGCACCGCAACATGGGGCAAAATGCACCGGGTAAAATCAGTTTTCACTAGTCACCACTAGATGACACCGCTGTTTTTACAAAGGAGCTTCAAAGCGGTGCATTTTGCCCCGACCACGCTTTTTGCAGAAAATTAAATTAAAAATGCATTTTTTGATGTTTTTGGACTCATCTATCTACAGAATAAGGAAGATTATGGCAAAAACTATAAACCTCAACACTCACAATATCAATAAATGCTTTTTATATTGTCCAAAAATCATAATGAAAGTTCAATGAAAATTAGATGAAAACACAACATTTTAAAGTTTTGCAAATAACTTGAGCTGTTTTGATACTGCGATGCTCAAATTTTTCCAGCATGGTTTAGCAATGTTAAGCTTCCAATTTTTTTGATTTTTACCCCGGAAAATTCTTCCAAAAACCGAGAAAAGCAGGGGTGCATTTTGCCCCGGTGGTGCATATTACCCCCTCTCCCCCTAAGCTAATCTCATAAGCTTTGAAAAATGTTTGCAACGGCCTAATAAAAAAAAAATCGGAAATTTATTCTGCGCATGGGTAAATTGGACTAAAACTAATTCTTCAAACATTTTATTTAGTTTAATGTAAATATCAACATAAATGTGTCGAACCAACAAATGCAAATAGTAATTTTTATGTAAAACTGTCTGATGTTTCTGATAAAAATACTTTTAAATTTTTGAAATCTGACCTAACATTTCTTGATATAATTTTCAAAAGGTCCTATCTGCATAGGAAACCCATTACTAGTGGGTTGTTTTGAAAATGTACTATAGATTTGAAGACGTTCAACGTCTTTTAACCCTTTCAAGCCTGAATTTTCAACAAATATTGTTATAGTTAATGATGTGAAAATTATTCCATACGAATATTATAGACTAGTTTTGGATTTTTTTATTTTTAGGTCCTATATCATCAGGCCTGAAAGGGTTAAAGCGGAAGCGTGTCCCGAACAACCCTCCAAAATTTGGGAGCGATTGGTTAAGCCAACGATTGGTGCAAAGGGAAACCTGAATTTACAAAATTTATGTATTATTATTTTCTGAAGCTAACACCGTAGAAATATAGGGGAACAGCATCTAATTCCAGCGTGCCTCTAATGTTGGCAGGTCAGAAATTTGACATTCAATTAAAGCTAATGAAAAGCGTTTTAAATCGAATGATAAATAGCTCAATAAGGAGTGAGCAAGCAAGTTTCTATCAAAAGTTTTACAAAATTAGTTGTTGAAATGGTGAAAATCAGCAAATTGGATGGAGTTAGGAGCGAGTGCTTAACCTGCCAAACATACGAGAATTTCCCCTAGCCCTGGATGTCCTGAACAACTCCTCCGAAGACGGTATGGTGCTAAAGTGCGACACAAAAATGATACAGAGTTTTCAAAAGTAGTGTATAGAAATAATTAGTGAAAATCACATTTTCTGCCAAAATTGCCAAAGGAACCATGAAATACAAAACAAACATGATTGTTCTTATATTTTGATGAACCTTACGTAAAATCGTTATGAAGAAATGTTTAGAAGACATTATTTAGTTAAGTTGCACCCCAATTCTCCAAATATATTATGGCTTTCGAAAGTTTCCCCTTGACTTGGCAGTGTTGGCAAAAAGCATGATTCTTGCCGAGTTTTCCGAAATGTCTGTCAATCGAGCGTTCAAGCAAGCACCATGCTATCTCCGGGTGAGTTGTTCAGGACCTCCAGAGCTGATGAAATACAGATGTTCTAAATTTCTAAATATGTAGAACGATTACAGTTTAATTAAATGAGCCATTTAGGGGACATTTCAAGTCACACTATTTAGAATAACCTAAAAACAAACAAACTTGATTCTTCACCGAAAGTCATTGCATTGGAATTGCATCAATTTATTTGCGCACGAAAAAGAAGAACAACATTTCAAATAACAAACCAATCATCAATACATAAGTCTTTCCAGTCCATTTTCTCGCACCGTCGCTTCTGTTCGCCCTCATTGCACCTAGCAAGGTATGGCTCGTAATCGTAACTCCCCTACCGACTCTACCTCGTGCTTAGCTGTCCGAGTCCGAAGACATGCCGGCCGCCGCATTCTGATGGTCATTGCTCTGGTGGTGATGGTCGCTGTTGTGGTCATGGTAGTGGTTGCTCGCGTCGAACTTCTGGCCCCTGTACACGACCGAGTTCTTGTCCGTCTCGTGGATTTTGACCTCGTACAGCAGCTCCGGCTTGGCCATCACCAGCTTGAGGGCGTCCCAGATGAAGAACGCCACGTTCTCGGTGGTACTTGGCTGGGTTTAGAACGGAGGAAGTTGGTTAGTTTGTGTTTTTAGCTTAACTGTGTTGATTTTGTTACCAAGTTTTTGAAGTACGGCACGTCCTTGTCCAGGTTGAGGTGGTCCAGCTTCTTCATGATGGTTTGGTCCATGTATTGCTTCAGATCGGTGATGTTCATTACCATTCCAGTTTTAGGATCCACTGGGCCTCGTACGGTGACCTCGACTGTGAATCGTTTCAATTGAAGCCGGTAAATTGGCAGGATGATTCAATTAATAAGCAATCATAATATGTGTAAACTTTGAATACTGTTCGTACCGTTATAGTTGTGACCGTGACCATTTGGGTTGTTACACTTGCCGTACACTTGACGATTTGCTTCCTCGCTGAGAAAGGGACTGAAACAAGATATTGTATTAATTTAAGACGCAAAACAAACTTAATTTATTTCTAATCCAAACCTATGTAAACGATGACAAGCACTGAAGCACTCCTTTCGTGTCAAATACATCAGCGGAAGAGACATCACTTCAAACACCTCAGTCCAAACTATTCGATAAAAATTGAATACTTTTTGTCACTTTCGCACAAACTCTTCAAACTTTCTAGCACAACACTAACTTGTTGCACTCGAGAGACCTTTCTCATCTGTGTCTGACTGCCTGCCTGCCGTCTGTATCCAACATCCAGAGAGTCTGCTGGAGGCCAACACCAACACATACCCGTTCATATCAGCCGGTGTGGAATGAATGAAGTGTGGGCAAAAAATCGGCAACAACAGTTCTGCCTTTGGAACACATTTCGAAGCGGCTTTAGCGGCCAAAGAATCAACAAGAGCAAACACTTATAAAACGCACATGTTTTGGTCGGCGATGGTACCAATACCAATGCTATCGATTTCAAATACTTTTAGGCGCATGCGTGTTTCAAGTGGTTGAGGGGTATTTCATGCACGTATTTCTTCAGTGACGTTGAGTCGAACAGGAGATTTTTTCAAACCATTGAATAACAACACAGCCCTTTCATGAAACATTAAAAACACAAGCTAGACACAAAAAAAAGATTACATAATCAAAACAAAAGCACAACATCCACATACAAACAATACTCCGACAGAAATAGGCGAAATTCTCGTATGTTTGGCAGGTTAAGCACTCGCTCCTAACTCCATCCAATTTGCTGATTTTCACTATTTAAACAACTAATTTTGCAAAACTTTTGATAGAAACTGGCTTGCTCACTTCTTATTGAGCTATTTATCACTCCATTTCAGTTGAAAACGCTTTTAATTAGCTTTAATTGAATGTCAAAGTTCTGACCTGCCAACATTAGAGGCACGCTGGAATTAGATGCTGTTCCCCTATTTGAATAAACCCTTCAAATTGAACATGATGAAAAACTGCTCTGACCATTTCCACACCAAAAAAGCAAAGCAATCCACTTAAACGACCCCCGGGTCTTTTGTGGGCTCTGTTGCTCATTTCTAGGCGCCTGAAGGTTATGTGTGGTGAGTCACCCAAAACATCTTTTACGCAAATGGACCGACGTTGTACTTGCCCCCCTCTCACTTCCACACCAATCGTTACAGAATACTCTCTCTTTGCTCTCCCTATCACTCCAATCGGGTAGTACAGCGCCAAAGCTGATTCGAAATAGTCTGCGTTCGGCTTTGTTTTGATCGTTTACCAAACTGCTTAAAATCAATTTTCAATTTTGTTAATAACACAATATCGAAGACCACAGATGGAATAATCGCAAAAAAAATCATCGTCGCTTGCAAACTTTCTTCACCCTTTCGGGGGGAGGCGAAACACGCAAAACAAAATCGCTCCCGAACTTCTCAAAGAAAATCAATCAGCTGTTGATTTTTTGTGAATCACCTTGACGTTACACCTGCAAGTTTAGTAGAGAAATAGATGTTTCGCCGATGATGATGATTTTTTTGAGTTTCTTTTTATCGATCTTACAGGCGCGAGAGAAAATCATGTTTCGTTCCGATTTTTTCTCTTGATGAGCGTAAAAAGATTTTCTTTTGATGATGATATTGATGATTCTTCCACCGCTGTCAAAGACTCAAAGTTTGGGTGAACCTTGGACTGGGCCGACGGAACACGAGACCGGAGGAGAATAAAAGACGATCGCGTTCTAAAGCTACCAGTGTTGAAAATCTGACGACTATGATTAGTTTTGCGATTAATCGCTGCCTGTAACACCTCACGAATAAGACTGCTGAGAATAATCTTTATTCTCAAATTGCCACGACTAGGTGTCATTCGTCGAGTGTACCTCCGCTGATTATAACAACCCATGACTGCTGGTGTTAAATGGGGAAAATTATAATCAGATCGCAGCAAGTTGACGACTAAACCCAATCATTCACATTTTTATTCGTCTCTAGCACAGCCAGCGATCAAGTGCTAGTCGGGAAAGAAGTGATCAAAGCATACTCAGAGGGCCTTTCTTCAGGCAATCGTTATTCGCTCGAAGTGATTTTTTTTCAACCTTGAAAGCTACTGTTTATTTTAGAGGTGGGCAAAAAAAGAGCGAGCCGCTCAAAGAGCCGGTTATATGAAAAGAGCGAACGAACCGTGGCTCACAAAAAAAGAATCGCGGTTCTTTTTTATACTTCGGTTTAAGATGGCATGATTTTTGTTGTGAATAAACTGAATTGAATTGAAAAGGCATTTTCAAATATTTCAAAGCATATAAAAATTAATCCCAAAAATAAATGATTTTCAAAACAAAAAAAAATCATTGTACAACTGATTGTACATTATAGTTTTACCGGAATACAAATTTGAGCATTTCAAATTGCAGAATTTGTAAAATATTACAAAAAATCTACTCAATAGTTTAGAGATTTTGGAAAATATATATCCTTTTGTCCGATTAAACTTTAGTGTTTATTGAAAAGAGATCATACCAAGACCTATGGTTTTCGAGGGCATCTTCTCGTTTTAATTTTAATTTTTTGCCAACCAAATAATTTATAAAAGTCCAATGTAAAATAACTTATAAAATCACACGATTCTTTAAAAAAAACCCAGCTTTTCATCCAAATTTTGAAAAAGAGCGTGAGAACCGTTCAAAAGAGCGGCTCTTTTTAATGAGCGAACGGAAATGAGCGGCTCCTAAAAAAGAGCGATTTTGCCCACCTCTAGTTTATTTCCTTCTGATCGCGTCGAGCTGTGGAAGAATAATGACATCAAAGCGTGTGTCCTCTTCTGCTTGTCATCGCAAGCATGATTGATAGCTGCGCAGGGTTTCTATATCACCGGTGGGGAATTCAGCGCTAAGTCACCGGAACAGTGGCTTTAAAAAAAAAAATCGGTTCAGGGGTTACATACATGTAGAAAATCACAAAATTTCATATTACAGAAAATTTATTGAATCCACTAAAAAGATGATTTTCAATCACTCCTGATAGTTTCATGAAGATGAGTTAAAGACGATTTTAAGCTTAACATTATGCCGTGCGCAAAGCGGACTGTCAAACTTTCTGAACGTTTTTCTCGAAACACCGGATTGATTTACGGGTGCCACGATATCTCGAGAAGGGATGGACCAAATTGGCTTAAATTTGGGAAGAAGACTCTCAAGACATATCCCGTGTGCATGACGAAGCCCGATTTTGAAATTTTGCTTTTTAAAAAAAATTGTAGGTACTTGTACTTTTAAACTGACGACTTTTTAAATGATAAACACCAAAATATTTTTTTCTTTTTTAAACGTTTTTTGAAAATCGGTTTTCGTCATGCACACAGGACCGGTTTAACAAGTCTTCACCAAAATTTTGAGCCGATTTGGTCAAGGCAGTGTTAAGATATCGTGGCACCCGTTTTTTGAAACTGCTAACTTCAAATTGATATATCTCGGCAGTGATGCAACCAAATCCCTTCAAATTTGTTTTAACGATAGATAAAAATGTTTATTTTAATGCACTTAAAACAGATTTTAAATAAAATTGAGTGTGTTCTCACACCAACCTCTGACTTTTTTGTCGATTTACATGTATGTAACCCCTTAAGTAATTTTCGGTGGCAAATTTGCGATTAAAAAAATGATTTGAAAAGTACATTGAATTTCCCATATTCCCATAAAATTACATGTCCCAAAATGTGGTATGTCGAAACTATCTTAATTTTTTTTATGAAAAATACGTTTTTTCGTAATTCTGAGTACGCCTTCAAATCGGGCGTCCAATTTTACGTAAAAATGGAAAGGGTCATTCCGCCCCTCCGTCACGAGATATCGAAAATGGAACTCGAATTCGCATTCAGAGACATAAATTACCTCTTATTAGGATAAAGCGCTACGGAACAACAGAACGTTACCACGTTTAATACGTTTTTTTTTTAAATTCTTGCCTTGGAAAATGATAATTTTTGAAATATTTTAGTCAAACTCATTCAAAAGCTCTCGTTTTAATAAATAAAATTGAAATTTTCATCCAAATCGGACCACGTAAATGTAATCAATCGACATTCTTCAAAGCTCAAATTATTTTATAACAACTCTGGGTAAGCTTCAAAATGACTAGATTTTATTTTAAATAAAGTATAAATTAATGAGAATATCCTAATCGCTACCGCACAAGATCACGATTATCGAAACATTGCCTCGTCCACATCCGGCTGGTACTTGTTACAGGTTGGAAAATTCGCCGGCGCCCGCACAAAGTCCGTCGGTTCCCCGACTTGCACCACCAGCGCCATTCCGACGGCCGTGTGCCACTCAAAGTGACAGTGCATCAGCCAGAAGCCGGGATTGTCCGCCCGGAAGCGCAACCGGGTGTAACCTTTGCTGGGGATCGAAACGGTGTCCTTGCTCGGCGGGAAGTTGGTCACCGTGGTCCGGCGGAGTGATTGGGCCCGGGCAATCGTCTGGGCTCGGGCGATCGTGATCGGTTCCGCCAGGTTCTGGCCCATCTCCATCACGTGCATCTGGTAGCCGTGCAGGTGGAACGGATGGTTCAGCGGGTTCACATCCGGGGAAAGATCCAGGATGTACAGCTCCACGAGCGAGTGCAGTTCGATCTTGAGCCGGTGGATGCACGTGCAGTGGCTGTCACTCTGGTCACAATGGGCAGGTCGGGTGTGCTCGTCGCAGAACATGTCCTCGCGGAGCAGTTCGGGTTGGGTAAGCATCGAGAAGGGGGGATACGTGAAGCTGAGATTGTTGATGGCACCTTGCAGGACGACGTCATCGTGGATGTCTGTGGGAAAAAAGTTGGCAGATTAATAATAATAACATCAATAATAATAATAATAATAATAATAACATCAAAACAGTCGATATTTTATATAAAAATTTGCTAGAATTTAAGGAAATCAAAACCATAAATTTCTGCTTTGCCTTCCCGGTGCTTCGGACGCCTATGAAATATTTCCGTTGAAATGTTTCGCATTTTTGGAAAACTTATAATTTTATTTAATTTAATTGTTTTGGCATTAACTACAGCGTTCGAACAAACTTTAAATGAAAGTTGATGTTAGAATTCATAAAAAAACACAGTTTTGACATTCATAATGCGAACTTATATTTATCCAAATAATACATAAAACAAGTTGAAGTGTCCGGGTTTCGAAGCGTCCGGGAATTCGAATCATGACGTTACAAGATTATTTAGTAAATCCAAACAAGAAATGTTAGGTCGTTAGGCCACTCCAGTTGTAGAGGTTGTCACACTGGAGTTGGTCCAGACAAAAAAAGTACCATACTTACTCATAAAATGCTCGTGACTGTTTTCTCCAAACGTCTTGTCAAAGGTCATCCGGTAATTTTCAAATCCCAAGATAAACTTGTGATCCGGAACGCCGTTCACAATGCTGTCATCTCTCGAGTGGGCTTCGAAATCGGTGATGCAAACGTCCGGTTTTGAGATGCCACAGGTTGTGTTGGGATGATTCGCCGACTAGTTGCATGGAACAATAAGACACAAAAGTTAATCAGCTGCAAAGTTCAACATATTTTTCTCCACTTATCGTAATATCTTACAATGGTGTCCTCAAACAGCGACTCGGAGAAGGCCGGAAGCTCCCGGTCGGTGAAGGCCAGCTCCTCCTCGGGGACGGAAAACGGCAAGTAGGACAGGACGGCGGTCTGGTCGATGTTCAGATAATCGCAAGGTCCAATCGCCCGCAGCCGGATCCAGTAATTGGCTAGGGAGAACGAAGAGGAGGAAAATTTACATAATTAGATTATCGTTATAGTTAATTTCCGTATTTGTGCAGAATCAACAGATCAACATCCCTCCGTTCGGGCGCAACCCAGTGGAACGCTCTCAGATATTCATCCACCAGTAGAAAAAGGGAACTTTCTATGCTTTCTGCCTGTATAGTGGCACACTCCAGAAGGAGCCGTTCAGTAGTTGAGGACCAGTAATTAAACCGTTTTGTGTGGCAGTGTGATTTCCAATCAGGGAGATTACGAGCTTTCTTTTGCATCCCTTTTTTACTCCCTTCAGATCTTGATGGGGGGTACTTAGTGTAAACGGAATTGAAGCGGAAAATTTAACGTTCTGTAGATGAAGGTTCTCAGTTTGATGATTTTTTTAAATATTTATAAAGAGTTTTTTTTATAAACTTTTTGTACACAAGAAGTTTACAAAAATGATATTCGTTATAAACATTGATTTGAATCGAAAACGGACTACATTTTCAGATTCTGAAAATATTCTGAAGCTGAAAATATTTTTTTTAAACGTAAAAAAATGTAGCAATTAGAATCCATATTATTTAAACTTGAACTATTTTTTTTAAATGATTTTATTCCTAAATATTTAATTTAAGGTTGACGATATAAATTTTAATTCGTTTACAATATTTTCACATAATTTCAACATGTATATTTTTGTAAATAGTAATCTGAAGTGTCAAGTTCCATTTTTTTAAATTAATTTGCGCACACTATTGCGTAATGCTCTTTTGAGATATGGCCCAGAACTGGGTTTGGTTTGATTACTTCAAATGGACCGCTGCTTTAAAAGTTTAGTTTAAAAAAAAAACATATTTAAAAAACCTTTAACATATTTTAGTTTAAAAAAAAAACATAATTCTCTGATGCAAGTTTCTGCTCATTTCTAATCGTCCGAAGGTTATGTAAAGGTCACCCAAAACCTCTCAATCTCAGATTTGTTTGGAAAATGCCACAAATATTTTTGTAACCCTCAACTGGGGCGGGTCGGGTCTGAAAAGAAACAGCAGTTTTTAGAGCATTTAAAAGCTTTAAAGTTGGAAAACAATGCACTATTTTTGTTGTTCTGTTGCAGTTCTATCCGAAACCAATATAAAACTACCAAATATTGTGCAGTAAAAATGCTAAAACAGCTGCCCCATGTGCCCCAATTGTCCCGCCCGTGTGGATCAATCGGACCGCGCACTGGATTCACAATCCAGAGGTCGCCGGTTCGAATCCCGCGGCGGGCGCTCTAAAATTCTTTGTGTAAATATGGGTATTCGGCGCCGTCGCTCCGTGCCATACTTTCATACACTTAGGAGCCCAGGGCGGCGAAGTCCTTGTAGATAAAAGGAAGACACTAGTGGTTGGTACTAGCAATGGTGGCCGACAGCTATAAAGTCAACTTCGTTTTTTTTTATGTGCCCCAATTCGCCCCAAATGACGGTAGGGAAACAGCATCTAATTCCAGCGTGACTCTAATGTTGGCAGGTCAAAACTTTGACATTCAATTAAAGCTAATTAAAAGCGTTTTCAACTGAAATCGAGTTATAAATAGCTCAATAAGAAGTGAGCAAGCATGTTTCTATCAAAAGTTTTGCAAAATAAGTTGTTTAAATAGTGAAAATCTGCAAATTGGATGGAGTTAGGTGCGAGTGCTTAACCTAACCTGCCAAACATACGAGAATTTCCCCTAACATGCAATCGAGAAATTGAAAAGAGAGATGTGAGCCGGTAACATGGAGTGAAACTTTCGCAGCTGTCATGGTAAACTTCACAGCAGTTTGACAGAAAGTTTAACTCCATGTTGCACTTTTAATTTCTCGATACTGTTTGTGTGTTGTTTCCATCAGAATTGGTTAACCCTCTAACGTCATGATTCGAAATCCGGACACTTAGTAGCATATCATTTTTGTTATAGCTGGCAAAATATCATGTAATAAGTTGGAAATGTAAAAATATCATCAGGATTTAGTATAAACAGTCAGTTTTAAGAGAATGCATGCAAAATATGGCTTTTCTAACAATTTTTGATCAGAATTTGAAAATTAAAATGACTTGTTGTGCTTCGAATCCCGGACACTGTTAAAAGCTGATTCGAAATCCGGACACTTTTGCTTCGAATTCCGGACACTCGATTTTGCTTATGAATCGCACAAATTTGGACTGAAATGTTAGTGAATGGCATTCTTTAAGCCTCAAATAAGCTGTTAACATCAAAACAATCGACAGTTTATATGAAAATTTGCTAGAATTTAAGGAAATCAAAAACATAAATTTCTGCTTTGCTTTCCCGGTGCTTCGGACGTCTATGAAATATTTCCGTTGAAATGTTTCACATTTTTGGTAAACTTATAATTTTGTTTTATTTAACTGTTTTGGCATTAACTACAGCGTTCAAACAAACTTTAAATGGAAGTTGGTGTTAGAATTAATCAAATAACACAGTTTTGACATTCATAATGCGAACTTATATCCAAATAATTGATAAAACAAGTTGAAGTGTCCGGGTTTCGAAGCGTCCGGGAATTCGAATCATGACGTTACTGCCCAAATTTTTTTTTCGAAAATTTTTATTTTTCCCGTGTTTAGGAGGTCATTTTGAGCATCTTTTGTTCTACGAAAAACATTACTTCTCTTGTTTTATGTTTTTCTTGTTTCATTTTTAGTATTTTAATTTGCATTTATCTTGTTTAGTTTATGTTTGTTTTTGGTAGTATTTGGCCTATTCTACCACTCTCCTATCATTACAATTTTCCTAACTAATTTTTCATGGTTTATATCCGCTTTTTCAATTTTTGCTTGTTTCACATTTTCTGCTATAAAATGGTACCATTACCATTTAAATTGTAAATAAATGCGTAGAAGCATAGTCTGGGACACTACAAAAATTAGTGCATACTACTTTTTACTAAAAAATATAGGAAATGTTAGCGAAATGTTAGCCAAAGTTGGCATTGTTGAAAACATTGGCAAAGTCACATAAAACAAGTAAAACTTCCAACCCATACATTTTTTAATATTTTAAGAGATCTTCTTTCCAATGCTTTTTTAAGATCAAAACTTGGTTGTAAAATTGATTTTTGGTGATTTTTTTAAATCAAAGCCCGTCTAAAGGCGGGGTTGGGTTGTAGAGGTTTAAATCCAGCCACTTGAATGACTCATCGATAAGGTCTTTCCAAAATCAGAATCATTTCCTTTAAAATTCTATTTTTTTGTTTTTTTTAAAGAATTTTACGAAATGAAAATAATTGTACAAAGTTACAAGAAACTCGAGGACATCCATTTCTAATTGCGTGTGATTTGACAGAGTTCAACTTCAAAAGAGTTCAAGTGACAAGCTTTACGCAAAATTAAAAAGTTAAATCTTTTGTTACACAAGCTTTCCGACTGTTGATCTTTTGTTGACAAAGTGCACTTTCGAGATTTGCATCTGGTAATGCTTTTTTAAGCTTTAATTAATTCTCCACTAAGGCCCTAAATGTGCACCAAAACAGAGCTCATCGTCTCAAGTGCATTCAAATTTCACCAAAAGCCCCATTCAAAGCAATCTTGACACCGTCGTCGCTGTCGTTGCTGGCTGCCTGGGAAAGTGCATTCCCACGGCACATTAGCATTCTGTGCAAAAAGGTTTTTAATTATGCATCATCTCATCAGATAGCATTCAGGACGGGGGTTTTCGTCATGTCCTGTAAGTGTTGTAACCAAAAATGATTTCGTCCACCTGCTCTCCCCCAAAACCTTACAGGAACCACCTGACCTTGTTGCCTCACTTGAGGCGGGGCCAAGTTAGGGCCGACAAATTGAGGGCTTTCCCCGCATATCCACCGGATCATTCCCGGAGTTAGTTCGGCCTATTTTTGTGGACTTTCCTTCTTTTGGGAGGAAAACTGCTTCTACTTTTTTGGGAGGAAAATCTTTCCCTCAAGGCAAACGAGATAAGGTGGTAGCAGGTGCAAGTGGCGATACTTTTGAAATCTGAGCCAGAGTTTGTATCGGGGGTGGAAGCAGAAGCGCAAAAAAAAAAAAATCCCCAGGAATTTCTTAAGGCACTGCTTCAAGGATCTTACGGAAATGTACTAGGTATCTTCCAACGCGTTTTATCGCGGCCAGGCACACGTGTATAGGACACTTTTCCCAATCTATCTTGCCGGTGGCGGCGGCGGCACTGACACTTGAGACCGTACCGTAAGAGTACAAAAGGAATTTCGATGAAGAAGATGATTTTCCACCAGGATGCCTCACAATAAGGACCGCTATTCTTAGGCCGGCCGGGCGGGCGTTTTCTTTTTTTTCTTGATTTTCTTGTTGGGTTGTTGTGCCACCACCGGTATACAGGATGAAAGTGTGGAAAAATGGGATTTTCATGCTTTTCCATCGTCCAGATATCATCCGTTGATTAAAGGAAGTGCACTGTAATTGAAATTTAAAACCCACGTTTTTGTGACAAGACTTGAGACTGTTCTTGTTTGGTCTGGATAAATGATCCGATTCAAAGGCTTTTTGTTGTAGATTGCCAGCGGAAGTGCTTTTATGTAAATTCTATTCTTGTTTCCAAAGTTAGCCATTAACAGGGTGTCACTTCCATAAATTGACAAGGAACCAATGAAAATTTAATTACATTTTCTTTAAAAAACCGCTTCCCTAATCAGAAGCTTTTTGGTAAATTGAATCATATTTTTTTCAATATGACCTCAGGAATGCCAACAGTTATCCAATGTAGGGACCAAATTTGAGTTTACTGAAAACGACTATGCTCAAATGCTCCAAGACTACTCAGAGACATGTATGGATTTGCCTTCCTTCCCTGAGGTAAGTCTATATACAGCAATTCCATTTGAAAAGAGCCTAGTGACCTACATCTTGCTAGGGTGGTTCGAAAAATGGCAATTTTCGTCATTTTTCGCAAAAATCACTTTTTTCGAAAAATCATATGTCCGCGCCATTTCATCCGATTTTAGCTGTCTTAGACGCAAAAGAAAGGTGATGAGTTTGGCTATTTGAGAAAAATAGTACGAAGTTCAAAAATCTAGCTCAACTATTGAAAAAGTCGTTTGAAAACTTAAAATGGCGTTTTGACCGTGTCTGGACCAAAGAGCCTATGTCTGAAAATATTTTTATCGGATTCCTCGGAAAATTTCACATAACATATCAAAAAATTGGTGATGTCGAACCGTACGTTTCCAAGATATGATTTTTTGAAAATAAAAACTGAGTTTTTCGACGCGCCACGCGCAAAAACAGGAAAATTACGAAATCGGCAAAAAATCAACTTTTTTCACTAAAACTGCGAGAACTTAAAAATTTCAGCGATGACCTATACATGTCTGGGTACCAAAAGTTGCGTCTTTCAATTACGAAAATTTTGGTACCCAGACATGTATAGGTCATCGCTGAAATTTTTAAGTTATCGCAGTTTTAGTGAAAAAAGTTGATTTTTTGCCGATTTCGTCATTTTCCCGTTTTTGCGCGCGGCGCGTCACAAAACGTAGTTTTTATTTTCAAAAAATCAAATCTTGGAAATGTACGGTTCGACATCGCCAATTTTTTGATATATTATGTGAAATTTTCCGAGGAATCCGATAAAAATATTTTCAGACATAGGCTCTTTGGTCCAGACACGGTCAAAACGCCATTTTAAGTTTTCAAACGACTTTTTCAATAGTTGAGCTAGATTTTTGGAACTTCGTACTATTTTCCTCAAATAGCCAAACTCATACCCTTTCTTTTGCGTCTAAGACAGCTAAAATCGGATGAAATGGCGCGGACATATGATTTTTCGAAAAAAGTGATTTTTGCGAAAAATGACGAAAATTGCCATTTTTCGAACCACCCTAGCAAGATGTAGGCCACCCTAATGGCCAAACAAAAAAATACGGGTCTAATTATTTTGGCCGAGGAACCTCCAGAAAAATTTTGAGCCCGATTGGAGAACTTTTTTCGGTTTAGGCTCTTTTCAGATGGAATTGCTGTATAGGTAATCCTTGTCTCAATCCAATCGCAATCCTGTCTCTAATTACTTAAGGGGTTACAGCTCAAAATTTTGGTGCAGACTCGTTAAACCTGTCCTGTATGCATGATGAAGGCCGATTTTCAAAAAACTTATTTTGAAAAAAGATAAAAATATTTTTGTGTTTTCCATAAAAAAATCACCAGTTTTTGATTTTTGTATTTTTTTAAAAAGCAAAATTTTAAAGTCGGGCTTCATCATGTACACGAGATATCTGTTCAGAGTCTTCACCCCGAATTGCAGCCAATTTAATCTTTTTAGTGGATTCAATAAATTTCCTGTAATATGAAATTTTGTGATTTTTTACATGTATGTAACCCCTTAAGTGAGGTATGAACTTTTTGATCTTTTTTTTTCAATTGTCATTTGGAAACAAAAGTAAGGTGTTTTTATAAAAAAACACTGCAGTTTCTGAGCACTCGTTTTTCATATATTAAAATATTCAGATTTAAATAATTTCTTTTTGACTGGTACACATTTTATTTTAAGTTTCGGTCTCCCCCCCCCCCCCTCCCCCTGCCAATGATTTTAAATTGGTCCAAAAAATCACGGGTCAAAAAATAT
This sequence comes from Culex quinquefasciatus, assembly GCF_015732765.1. Lineage (NCBI taxonomy): Eukaryota > Metazoa > Arthropoda > Insecta > Diptera > Culicidae > Culex > Culex quinquefasciatus. The sequence continues at coordinate 140,583,604 of NC_051862.1, read as the reverse complement.
TTTTTCAATTGAGAATGCATTCTCATGCGTTTAGAATCATTTTTAAGCATGTTTGGATTGATTTCAAAATGTCAGGAATTTTCGAAAATGTTCGATGTTTGGTAACTATTGCAAAAAGTTTTTATTTTCGCTGAAATAGTAGTTTATGCAACAAGTTGCAAAAAGAAGATTTTTTCAGCACGAGTTGTACATTTATCCAACGAGGTTTACCGAGTTGGATAAATACGACGAGTGCTGAAAAAATCAAGTTTTGCAACGAGTTGCTTACAACATTTTTTGCAATTCCGAAAAACGCTTATTTAATGTAATTTTATGTCAAACATTCATGTGTTATGTAAATTCATCGTTCAAAACAAAACTATATTGAAAAATGTTACTTTTCGATACAAGTGCTGAAAAGTTCAACTTTTCAGCACCAATTTCAGTGCTGAAAAGTAGAACTTTTCAGCACTGTTATTGAAAGGTATTAATTTTCCATTCTGTTATTTTTGGTAGGGAAAAGTAGGCCGTTTCGTTTCTCCAGAAGGGCAGGAAAAGTTGACAGTTTCACAGTGGAATTGCAAAAATTTTGTTTTCGTCAAATCTTACATCTTTTGAAACTAATGATTGCAAAACAACTGATATTTTTCAACACAGATTTGTAGAGAAAGTTGTTTTTTATTATCAATAAATATAAATTTGGGTGCTTTTCATTAAAATATTAGTAATTAACGGTACACATTAAGCTGAGCATTTGCACCAAGATTTTTGTTACAGACATTTTAGTATCTTCAAAACAATGGAAACTATCGATATAATTTTTGATTCATCCCCTAAAATACTGTCTACACAATGATTTACAACAATGTTTGTTTATTTTTACAACAACTTTCTTGGTTGCTGTGCACCCTTAAGGTTCTGAAAGGCATAATTTCCGATCGGCCGTTTGGCGGCCATGTTTGTTTTAGAAGAAACATTCAAATCTTGATTCAGAATGTTTCAATCAAAAAATGGTTTTCTTTGTGTTGTTTGTAGAAGCATTTTACATATAGTGATTATTTTTACATTTCAATTTACTATTTCTGGACCCTAAATGCAGAACTATCATTGGCAGTCATTGCCCCAAGAGTGAAGGACACCTTCTACCACATTACGAATCCGCTTTAACATTCCAACTCCCGAGTTAGTTGGACATGCGTTGGTCGTTCCAGTGTTAAAAGTTATTTCAAAGAAATTGAGAAACAGAAAAATGTTGCAAAGAAACTTATAGTTGGTGTTAAATTACTTATGCAAAATGCTTCTGACAAAAAACCGGTGAATCATAAAAAAAACACTAGGATCCTATAAAATTAAATAGATTTTATATTCTATCAAATCGGAAAAAAATATCGGAATAAACTGTAACATTCATCTGCAAAAAAACAAGCAGACGGATCGTCACCATGTAGGGCGCGCACCATCCTTTTATTTGCCTCAAGCCGGGACAGATTTAGTGATAAACGCGTATCAGCGACTCCTCACTTGACGAAATGTCTGACAAGGGATGACGCCAGAGACTCCCAAGCGCGCCACGCGTGTCCCGGCCAAAGGATTGCAAAACGTCAAGAGGAGAGGCTGTCAGATCCTATTATTATACGGCGTGGGTACTCACCGGAGGGTTGGTCGGCGTTCACCACAAAGTCGTACCGTTCGCCAGACGTCGTAACGAGCGTGTTCACCGTGACGGGCTGCAGGTTGAAGGAATCACTGGCGATGATCTGAAGAGGGTGATTTTCGATTTGAAGCTCCAGTGGGCAGACGTGGCTGGCGGCGTTGATGAACCGGAACCGATAGCGGCCACCCTTGCGCACCCGGAACACATCGCGCGGGGCGTTGGTTGTGGTGCCGTTCTCGTACGTGTACGTCCCCTTGCCGTTGATGAGTAGGTTCTTGGGGAGTATGCCACCGCTTGAGGGTAGTCCCGGCATGAACATTTCTCCGTCCACGTGCATCCAGTCCGAGCCCAGAATGGTATGATCTGGGAGGTCAAAGTCGTACAGGTGGGCGTTCGGATCGTTGGCCTCCGGCTGGCGGATGATCATGGCTCCGTAGTGGCCGTTGACCTTGTGGTGACCGGCGTGCGAGTGGTAGAACTGCGTTCCCGGTTCGGTTGCCCAAAACGAGTACCGGAAGGTGCTCATGAACTCGATCGGACACTGCGTCACAAACGGAACTCCGTCCATGTAGGGGGTGTCCCGTTGGTGTAGGCCGTGCCAGTGCATGGCCGTTGCCGTGCCGCCCATGGCGTTCATCATGTCGATCACGACCAGGTCGTCCTTGCAGACCTGTATCGGCGGACCCGGAATCTGCCGGTTGATGGACATTACACCCCGCTCGACACCGTCCGCCGTGAGACACGCGTGGTGGTAGCAGTCGCGGTGATTCCCGTCGGCACAAGCTTTGCAGGCGCTGAAAATAAACATTTTGATGATCTTAGTCGATTTTCAGCTACTTGAAATTGTTACGAGAAACGGATATCGTGCAACTTCCTCCCGTTTGGATGTATGATGGAAGTACCTACGTGATAGGGTATATGACCCTATTTTGGACCTAGTACCTATTTTGGACCTATTTTTATTAATCGAGTTAGTTCAGGCTTTTAAAGTACGAATTCACTGAATCCAACCAACAGAAAGTGTAGGCAGGATCGTTTTGTATCTTACCTCTTCCAAAAATGTTAACATTTTTGATTATTTCCGCCTCTTCAGCCACTTTTTCCAACGCCATTCGAACTTCCTTTCATTTTCCTAGCACATCGATTAGGTCCAAAAATTCCGGCCTCGTTGCTTATCAGATTTGGCTCGCGACACCTTGATGATTTTTCTGTTTTGCACTGACACCAAGCAATTTCGTCCGGTTTCCGAGCAATGTAACTGTTGCTTATTTAATTCTTTCTTGTTTTCCGTCACTAAACTATTGATATAACTATTCTATTATCGAAAAAACTCATTTCAAAATATATTTTCAAATCAGCCGCGTTGGATCAGTTTTGGAGCTACTTTGCCGTCGGTTCAAGGCTATCACCAACACATGCATAACAAGGTGTTGCCAGTTTTGTTTATCAATTTATTTCGATATTTCATTGAAATTGATTGATTTTTTTTTAACTTAATATTTTGAATTGAATTTCTTTACTGTAATTATTTGAATGAAATCTAAGCTTTAAAAAGCAAATGATTAACAGAAACAATGAAAATATGTTTTTTAAACGATTAAAATGCAAATTGATGCTAGAGATTTAGATGATTGTTAGGACCGATTGCAAAGTATCCCAAAATTTAAACTGATGTTGATTTATTTTTGTCTTAACATCATTATCACCAATTTAGCCGCATATATTTTTAATTTTTGCTTCAAAAAATGCAAACTGGCTACCCTGTTGGAATTGAAGGAAAACGATTGAAAAACCTAAAGGGTCTAGTTCATTAAATCGTCAGCTGTCACCGTGACAGGAGCTGTCAACATCGTTTACGAGTGGTTTTTGAAAAAGTCGTATGAATTAAATTTAAAAAAAATCTTGAGTTAGTTTAAAAAAGATCCTAAGCGCTAGTTGTAAACAAATCAATTTTTCGATTTGTTCTCGATCAATTTACGAATTATAAATAAAAATTGCTTTGAATTATCATCTGCACGTCTCTTAAATGCTCTTTACTGGAAAACAAACAAAATTTGGTTTGGTTCAGAAAAAAAATCAAATATATGTCGGAGATCGTGATGGCTTTTAAGACGTATTGCAAACTAATCAGAGAAATATACATATGGAAAATATATTTTTTGTAAGTTTTATCTGATTTTTGCATATTTATCTATATATAATTTTTAAAAATATAGGTATAACGATTTTTTTTTCGCCATTGGCAGCGTTGGTTTATAATAAATTACATTTTTAAGTTTTACCGTGTCAATCATGTTAGAAACACAATTAAACCAGCTAGAAAAATAAAAATCTTCGAAAAAATAGGCATAAGAGGTTAATGCGATGTCAACATTATTATGATTTGAGACATATAGCCGGGGTGACTTTGATAGGTTTGATATTTTTCCGCAAAATGAAGAGTAAAAATTGAATACGTACGGAATGGTATGGAATCATACTGACCGTGGTAGAGAAGTGCTCAAAGTACCTCATAAAGATCTTTTCATGAAATTTTGAAAAGTTTAAAAGTCAGTTAACTATAACCACAGACAACAGACGTTTGGGCTCGATTCTTCCCTTGTGTAAATCATTGTTACAGATTTTTTAGTTGTGGCAATCCGTTTGTGGCGCTGCAGTCGCTTTGCCCTGACACATTGCCCGCTGTCAAAATATCGCTTTCCGCCTACTTTCATTTTGTTGGTTTTCAACGTTTGTAATCGTTTGTTCTGGTTCTGGTGTTTGAGGATCGCTTACACTAGAAATCCGGTGGGGGAATCTGACGCGCCGGGGAGAACATTCAAGATTCAGGCCTTTGGTATGGCGACGAGGGTTCGCCGGAAGTGGCGTCACTTGAAGGTGGGGTGGGTTTCGAGGGCGTTGAAGATGTTGATGCCTTGGAGGTGAGCGTTGAAATGATCGTGGTAGCTGGTTTGTCGGTTCCGGAGATAATCTTCGGAATGCGGTCGTTTGGGGCCAAAGGTTTACGGGGTTGGCCGTGATAATAGCTCTTGCTGACGGCGCCGATGACATCCAGACTTTACCGTGTCATACCTTGCTGTTTTTCCTTCTTCGACAGTTCCGGATTGTTTCGTTTCTGGTTCCGGATCTTTTATCCTCCAAGAAACGCTTGCCCATCCTCCCGATTTCCACCGGGTCTCCTCCTTATTTTCGCTCACCTCTGTTGGTTTTGTTTATAAACACAACCAGCAAAAATTTGACAGCCTCAAGCGCGGCCTTGGTTGCTGTGTTAAAAAAACCATCAGATTAGACTATTTTTTAATATTGATAATTAAATGAAAAAAAAATCCATGTGCTCGTAAATCGTGTTAATTGATAATTAAAGTAGATTTACTATAGCATAAAAACACAATCTTTACCTTTTTATTTCTTTTCTCGAAAAATTTAAATAATATATTTTTAAACATTTTTGGGTGATGCATTTTCAAACACACCTTCTCAGAAAACCATCATGGCTGCTTTAGAGAGTGGCAATAGGGTAACAGATGGCGCTAGTAGATTAGCAGGATGCGGCAGCCATGTTTTTACACACGATTTTCAAAATATTTTGTTCTAGCCGCTACGTCTGTTGTCTGTGCTATAACTAAGAAAATGTTGATAAATAGCATTATTTTCATCTTCTCAACGTGTCATGATTTTTTCAATGAACATGATTTTGAATCGTAAAACGGAATGCATTTTCGGATTCTTCGGACAATCTTCTACCAGGAAAAGGTAAAATAAGTAATATAAATATTATTAAATTTTATTTGTTTTTGAAACATAATTTAAAAAATCTCATAATTTAAAGGCATTTCCAGTAAAACAAATTTCATATAAAATGTGAAAACTTTTGATTCATTCTTTAAATTCAGTTATACATGTAATATAAATCCATAATTTAATAAACAAAACTAGTTTCAACGAATTTCAGGCAAAGTTCTAAATTTTTAACAATATTACCTAAAATTTATATGTATTATATTAAAAAGCTTATAAACATAATTAACTAAGTATTGACATAAATGATTTTCTTAAAAAATATATCAGCAACCTAAGTGATGGTAAGTTCGAAGTAAAAATAATGTTTGAAAACCTCAAATCTGCTTTTAACAAGACAAACTATGACTATCAAAGGCACCCTGGTATTCAAACAAAGATTTTTTTGAAATATTACATTGTTTTTAAAGTGCAATATGTAGTTAATCTTTTTGTCAAGCAACTGTAAAGTTTAACATGACAGATGAGAAAGTTTCACACCAAGTTACAAGCTATAATCTCCCTTTAAAATTTCTTGATTGTTTAATAATATTTGAACATAAGCTCTGCGTAAAATTTAGAACCTTTTTCATTGTAACTTGTTATGTATCTGTGTCATTCATTTAATGTTAAGATAAGGTGTTTTTATTGCGAGTAATAACGGGTTGTATTTTATGTTCTAATGCTTGAACAATTAGGTCGTAAGAATATGCAAATTGTAAATAGGACAGAGACCTTCTAAAGATGCGTGAGTTTCCATTCAATATGATTAAAACACGTTTTCAAATTCAAATCCATTGTTTCATCATAATTGTTTAATTTCTGAAATAAATATTTTCCAAATTATAATCGTGGATAGGCCCTTTAGTTTATCAAACCGAGTTTTTGTAAGTGTGCGTGTTGCCGCCGCACGCCGCAATTCGAGTTGTCCAAATTTCAACCAATCAGAGTGTGGGTCCAAAATAGGTTCAGCGATGTCTCCAAAATACATTCAATAAGTCCAAAAAGCATCCAAAAATGTTTTACTTGAAATGCTTATTACAATGGAATGGTTAAATTATTTTAAATTTTCAATAGTACACTTTGTTAAGCATAAATTAAGGCACAAAACAATCCTGAAACGAGCCAAATTAGTTAGACCGTTCCTGAGAACTATGCGAAATATGTTGACGCTTTGCATAGTAGGTCCAAAATAGGGCCATATACCCTACTTATAGTTTGTTTACCAACACTTGATTTTTTTTTGCTTCCATCAAGTGCGAGTCCACTTGAATTAAATGCATCATCGTCTATTGAACCGCTCTGGTCTATCCTGCTGTTTCTAGTATTATAAAACAATTTAAGCCCTTTGAGATATTCGTCATATCATGGCATGAATGCCATAACATTGTATTGAGGGTAGTTTGATGCTCGAATCTTCAAGTAGATCGGACGTGGAGAAAATATAAGTGGATCAAATTCCGGAATCCCTATGATTAATGGTGTTCCAGCCATAAATAGAAGAAAAAAATCTAATTTTCTACAAAGTCCAAAGTACATTACATTACAGGTCACAATTTGTTGTAAATCATTGTTTAATTTGGAATTCATCTAACGTTTCTATATAAAATCTATAATAGCTTTTCTAGGTTTTGCAATCAATTTAAAACGGTTGGTAGTGCTTTCCCACCATAACTTCAATTCAAATATTTAATAGCTCCTGCGTTTGTTTTTTTATGAACTTGAGGAATTTGAAAACTAATAATTTTTATAATAATATCAAACTTTTCACTGAATGATATTTTTATTCAATTTTAAAGAGCTTTAAATAAGTTTTGTTTTTTTAAAGTACAACCTTGATTGAAGAGTGTCCATTAGGGTGGGTACGTTTTTCAAAAAGTTCTCGGATCAAGTTTTAGTATGGTTCCCCTTGTAGGGCATGCCCATAGGGGCTTTCATGCCAAATATCAGCTCATTTGGTTGTAAACTGGCTGCGCGCATCAGGGTTAAAGTTTAAATGGGAATTACTATGGGAAAATTGGAAATTTTGTTCAAACGCTCCTACAGGTCTGGGAAAGTAACGCGCCAACTTCTGGTATAGTCAGGCCTATGGAGAATGGTCTGGAGAATACTTTTCCCGAAGAAATCATATGGATTCGTTGTCCCTAGACCTGGCGCATCGGTAAACAATCCGATGTCTCCGAAATCAACGGTTTTCCCCCAAAAAGCATCAAATTTTCCTTAGCATGCTATGAAAGCTTGATGAACACCGCGACGGCAGGCAGCTACCACGTGGTTGAAATATTTGCAAAAAAAAAAAAATACAAATTTGCTATGCAAAGATTCTGAATTCGACTAAATAATGTCAGGATTGCTCGAAATGATCATTTTCTTGTTAAAAGAAGGTTTGCAATTGAATATTCCAGCCGTTTCTCACCCACATGGTAGCTGTCTGACATATGGCGTCGCGGTGTCCATCAAGCTTTCATAGCATGCTAAGGAAAATTTGATGCTTTTTGGGAGAAAACCGTTGATCTCGGAGACATCGGATTGTTTGCCGATGCGCCAGGTCTAGGGACAACGAATCCATATGCTCTCTTCGGGAAAAGTGTTCTCCAGACCATTCCCCATAGGCCTGACTATACCAGAAGTTGGCGCGTTACTTTCCCAGACCTGTAGGAGCGTTTGAACAAAATTTCCAATTTTCCCATAGTAATTCCCATGTAAACTTTAACCCTGATGCGCGCAGCCAGTTTAAAACCAAATGAGCTGATATTTGGCATGAAAGCCCCTATGGGCATGCCCTACAAGGGGAACCATACTAAAACTTGATCCGAGAACTTTTTGAAAAAACGTACCCACCCTAGTGTCCATGTTGAAGAAGGTTCATTCAGAAATATATGATTCCGGATATCGTTATTTAATCATTTTTTTCAAAACCTAAAATTTCATCTATTAGCACCATTAATTCACTTATTTCCTATATACGATTCAACATTTGCATCTTCCGATGAGTTTGCACATTCCAGATTTGCGTCACTCGCGGAGTAATCCTCGCCCGCCACTATTCCAAACAACCCGTGTTCTTCTACTTACGGTCCCATGGCGTGATAGTGTTCCAGCACCCAGTTGAAGTAGCACACGCGAGGCAGGGTGTCCTCACAGCTCCGCATACACAGCTCCCCCGGGAACGCTTCCAGATTTATGGGCACAGACTGGTTGCGAATCAGGCTACGGTACCGTTCCAGGGCGCTACCACTGGCAGTGGAACTGCATATCGCGACCAGGATTAACACTTGGCCAACCGGAAGAGGCACTCGTGAACTGGGCTTAGCCATGGCTTGTTGTAGTTTTTAACTCGAAGTCTTGCTGGCTCAAATCTTGGTTTAGGAAGTTTATTTCGCTGACGGACCTGTCCAGTGCAGCGGCTGGTGAAGACTAAGTTTAGCCTAGGAGTAATTTCATTCATTTATATTGTCGAAAGCTCCAACTTTAAGTCGTCTGCAGTGATAGTGGCTGATGGCACTCGACTGCACAAGATACCGTGGCGGAAAGGGATTAACTTTGGGCTCACGTCGACGAGCTCGTCACTGTTTAGCAGAGCTGATTCTGGTTCTCAGTGGGTTGTTATCCGTGGAAAAGGATTAGCTTCAATTGTCGAGGGATTTGGACTGAAATAGTTTTTGATGCGGTGAATTTTCTTCGCTGGGGGCGGTGAAACCCCTTTTGTGGCAGACGTGATGCATCATAACAGCTCAAAATCGTCATAATTTCATAAAACCACCAAAGGAATCGTAGAACCTAACGTGAAGTTAGACTTCTGTTACCGTGGGAGAAGGTGCCACTACTTGGAATCAAATCCTAGAGCAAATATTGTTCCATAGTCTTCGCAAACAACCCCCACAGTTGCAGACATGTGGAAGTCGATTCGTGGAAGTGTGATTTCCTTCTTGATATCGTAGAGCTAGCCGGCTGTTGGTCAGTGTACGTAATCGGTTTACCGTACGGGACGAAACTCGGATGATGGAAGTTGTTGTAAGAAATTGAATTTTTTATCACGTTACAATGATGGAAATAAAACATTTACTTCACCAACACTTCAAATTTTACAAAATCAAACGAAATTTACTAGTGTGCAATATCCTCCATGTACATTGTACTGTTTGGATGGGCTTTCCTTACTTCCACTCGTAGGTTTCCGTTCCAGTTTCCGTGAATGAGATTTTGCTGCACGAAACCAAAACAAGCGTCACCAATTTGCTTATCTGCGGGGGACGCTGGCGTTCCAGGTTGCTGAAACTAGGTCGATTTAGAACCAAGGGAACAGACCAGAGATGTACAGAGATTTGTATTTGCGTTGCCTTGGCGTTCTCGATTGCGAGATTCCTACTCAAAGCTAGGTGTCCAAACCACGTTTTACCCCATTCACCCCGGGATTCGAACTGATGACCTTTGGATTGTGAGTCCAACTGCCTACCAGCGACTTTACCGGGACAGGACCCGGTGAGTTAACCTGGAATTGACCAAAATATGAGATCGATCCGACATCTACAGCCAGAGTTATTCAACTGTCTCATTGTAGACGCACTTGGCAGGAACAATGAGACAGCTGGGCAACAATGAGACTCTCTATGAAAATCAGTACTTTTCTAGTAAAACATAATTCTTTGTATTGTTCCATAGCAGGTGACTTGCCATGAACATTTTAGGGCAATTTTGCCAACATGAAAGTTTAATTAACAAAAGTTATACTTAAAAGTATTTAAATTTTGTAAAATACAAATATTTGTACCAAATATCTTGGTATTTTTGGTTAAATGAGGTTAAAACACTATAAATATGCCAAAAATCACTTTCAATTCATGTTTTGAAAGATTTCCATAGATTTGGAAAAGTTTAAAGAAGAAAAATCGAAGTGTCTCATTGTTACCCATGGGCGGAAATGAGTGGGGAACAATTAAACAGTCCTAGATTCTTGGTATATTTTTAATTTTGGCCAAACCTTTTGAAAGGATATTGTAGCCCAACTCAATCCCTATGGAACGTCGAAAGAAATTTTAAAAAATATTAGTTTTGGTGTACATGGCAGCCTACGAGCGAAAAAGTATTTTTTGTCCATAATTTACTTCTACACCCCAGAATCAAACATTTATGAATAACTTTACAAGGGAGCGTCCATAACCAAAGCCACTATTATGCCAGATGTGTATCTAGTGGACACACCTTTCCCCAAAATATGAGCCTGATGACTACTCTACCCTAAATGACGTTTTTCTGCCCATTTAGGCAAAGCTGTATACACTCAAACCCCGATGGTTTGACACCAACTGTTGTCAAACGAACGGACTCACTTTTTAGTTTGACACCCCTTTCACACGGAGTTTACAAATAGATCAATTCCAGCTCAAATCAGGATTTTTTCTGGTACTTTTGTACCCGACCCTCTCCGATTTCAATGAAACTTTGTAGACATGTTATCCCAGGCCTATATACGTCATTTTTGTGTATATGGAGCCAATAGTACTCGAGAATAACATTTGAGAAGGGCGTAAGTTATTTAAATATTTTGGTATTTTGCAATTTAAAAATTACTGTATCTCGAAGCCGTTGCGTCGTATCAAAAAGTGGTCAAAGACAAACTTGTAGGAAATTGGACGGGCTTTCTGATAAAAATACACTGAAACAAAAATACACGCCACTTTTATGTCATTTTTCAATTTTTAAGTTTAAAAGTTAAATTTGAAGGTGATGTCACGATTTTTTTTCGCTCAAAATTTTTGAGAAAATACCCTAAGATGTTACCAAAAGACTGACGAAAAATGCAGGATGGTATGTCTCTCTTTTAAAACCGGTAGTGGGAATCGATTCCCCAGATAATTTTACATAAAAGTCTCCATATTAACCATTGTCCTATGTCCAATCCGTGGGAAGATACAGCGGTTTTAAAAATAAAAATGTTGAAAAAACGGGATTTATGGTGGTTTTTGACAATTTCTATATGACAGACTTGGTTTTTCAGTCTCGTAAATATTTTTACCGGAAAGCTCGTTCAATTTCCCATATGTTTGCCTTAGACAGCTTTTTGATTTATATCGTTTTTATATTTACCCGAGCAGACGGAAATAACGTGGGAATAACATTTTTTGTTATTTGAAAATACTAGGCCAATAACATTTTATGTTATTTATAACAAGATTTGTTATTCGCCGTTATGATTTTTTTGTTATTGGATTGTTATTGTAATAACAGACTAATAACATTTTGCGTTATTCTACGAACAAATCTTTGTTATTCTTTTTTGTTATTTTAACAACTAATCCGATCATCCCAATAACAGTTGGAGTTATTCTTCCTTAACAAAAAATGTTATTCCCAAGTTGTTTTGACTTTCAACCAATATCTGACCAATAACAAGTTTGGTTATGATAACATAAACTGTTATTAGACTCTTATGCAATAATGGATTTTGCAAGAATATTCCATAACATTTTTTGTTATTTTAACAGTATTTGTTATTGCAATGGCATGAATTTTGTTATTACCGTCTGCCCGGGTACATAAGGCTACCAACTGTACGGATTTTTTCCTTACCATACGGATTTTCGACCCTCTTCGCGGATTTTTATCAGGCCGGAATTTTTGTAGGGAATTTCACGCATAATACGGATTTGTACGGAATTTTAACAATGTTTGAACATTGAATTGCTTTTTTGATTTGGTCAAAGCTTTTGTCAATTAGAAATTTTAATTTAACTGTGAGTTTGATTTAAAAAGTGTTTTCCGGGTTTTTCTCAATTCAAACTTGATTATTTATTTTAATTTTTTTCTTTCATATGTTAATAGGACCTTTTAAAAACATTCTAGAATTGTTGTTTTAGACATTCCTTACTAAATATATTTATCCATTAAAGATCCAAAGGCTTTCTAAAACTTGTGAAAACTTTTGAACATTTGAATTAACAAATCTAGAGTTTTTTTTAAAGGTCCTATAAACTGTTGTGTTTCACATTTTATAGGACCTTTTCAATAAAAAAAACTCTGGAAAAGTGTTCGTGAAAACATTGAGAACGATATCATTCGTAAAAGCAAACTTGGCATTTCGTAAACTTTTACACGTTTTACAACAAAAAAATGAATACCATAATGATTTGATTCAAATCACGGTTTATTTTATGAATACTTTTTGAACGTGCAAGCCATAAGCACTCTGATAGCATTTTGTGAAGTTTGTTAGCTGTAAAAACGACACAGTTTTATGCTTGTTATTCTCAAATTTATTTAATTTAATTTATCTAAATAATTCTTTGACAGTTTTTGTTACACATGGTGTCATATCGGCAAAGTGTACGGATTTTTGCCCAGCAAGAGTTGGTAGCCTTATATTTACATAATCAAATTTATTATCCTGGTTTCTACCACACTGAAAAAAATATTCTATTTTCAGTTATAAGCAATGTAATTAAGCTTATATCTGTAAGCTCTTACATCCAATTGAAATGCTGTTAAAGGCAAACTTATGGGAAATTGGACGAGCTTTCCGTTAAAAATATTTACGAGACTGAAAAACCAAGTCTGTCATATAGAAATTGTCAAAAACCACCAAAAATCCCGTTTTTTCAACATTTTTATTTTTAAAACCGCTGTATCTTCCCAAGGATTGGACATAGGACAATGGTCAATACGGAGACTTTTATGTAAAATTGTCTGAAGAATCGATTCCCACTACCGGTTTTTAAAAATTTTGACGTTGAGACCACTTTTCAAAAAACAGTTTTAGTAAATGATTTTTGTATTTTTTTAGGAAAGACATACCGTCCTGCATTTTTCGTCAGTCTTTTAGTAACATTTTAGGCTATTTCCTCAAAAATTTTGAACGAAAAAAAATCGTGACATCACCTTTAAATTTAAGTTTTAGACTTAAAAATCAAAAAATCTCATAGATGTGGCGTGTATTTTTGTTTCAGTGTAGAAAGCCCGTCCAATTTCCTACAAGTTTGTCTTTGACCACTTTTTGATACGACGCAACGGCTTCGAGATACAGTAATTTTTAAATTACAGAATACAAAAAATATTTAAATACCTTACGCCCTTCTCAAATGTTATTTTCGAGTACTATTTGGTCCATATGCACAAAAATGGCTTATATAGGCCTAGGATAACATGTCTACAAAGTTTCATTGAAATCGGAGAGGGTCGGGTACAAAAGTATCAGAAAAAATCCTGATTTGAGCTGGAATTGCTCCATACTATCAAACGTTTGATTTGATAGTGTGCGCAAGCTCCGTGTAAAAAGTGATAGTTCGTTACTTTTTAGTTTGACTTTGACCAACCAACGGGGTACAAACTAAAAAAGTGTCAAGCGAAAATATGACCAACCACTGGGGGTTGAGTGAAATTTTGTTTTTCATCTATGGGTAATTCTCTACCAACTCACACGAAATCGGGAAAAGTTGCCCCGACCCCTCTTCGATTTGCGTGAAACTTTGTCTTAAAGGATAACTTTTGTCCCTGATCACGAACCCGAGGTCCGTTTTTTGATATCTCGTGACGGAGGGGCGGTACGACCCCTTCCATTTTTGAACATGCGAGAAAAGAGGTGTTTTTCAATAATTTGCAGCCTGAAACGGTGATGAGATAGAAATTTGGTGTCAATTTGGCGTACTCAGAATCCCGAAAAAACGTATTTTTCATCGAAAAAAACACTAAAAAAGTTTGAAAAACTCTCCCATTTTCCGTTACTCGACTGTAAAAAATTTTGGAACATTTCATTTTATGGGAAATTTAATGTTCTTTTCGAATCTACATTGACCCAGAAGGGTCATTTTTTCTTTTGGAACAAAATTTTTCATTTTAAAATTTCGTGTTTTTTCTAACTTTGCAGGGTTATTTTTTAGAGTGTAACAGTGTTCAACAAAGTTGTAGGGCAGACAATAACAAAAACTTTGATATATAGACATAAGGGGTTTGCTTATAAACATCACGAGTTATCGCGATTTTACGAAACAAAGTTTTGAAAAAGTTACTTTTGGCGTTTCTCTTTGTTTCGTCGTCCGTGTCTGTCGCGGGTGACCATGAACGGCCATGATCGATGACGACCAACTTTTTCAAAAAAAATTCTGGTAAAATCGCGATAACTCGTGATGTTTATGAGCAAACCCCTTATGTCTATATATCATAATTTTTGTAATTGTCTGCTCTACATTTTTGTAGAACATTGTTACACTCTAAAAAATAACCCTGCAAAGTTAGAAAAAACACGAAATTTTAAAATGAAAAATTTTGTTCTAAATGAAAAAATGACCCTACTGGGTCAATGTAGATTCGAAAAGAACATTAAATTTCCCATAAAATGACATGTTACAAAAATTTTTACAGTCAAGTAACGGAAAATGGGAGAGTTTATAAAACTTTTTTAGTGTTTTTTTCGATGAAAAATACGTTTTTTCGGAATTCTGAGTACGCCATCAAATCGGGCGTCTAATTTTATATAAAAGTCCCTTTGACACCAAATTTCTATCTCATCACCGTTTCAGGCTGCAAATTATTGAAAAACACCTCTTTTTTCGCATGTTCAAAAATGGAAGGGGTCGTACCGCCCCTCCGTCACGAGATATCAAAAAACGGACCTCGGGTTCGTGATCAGGGACAAAGGTTACCCCTTAGGACAATGTTTCACGCAAATCGAAGAGGGGTCGGGGCAACTGCTGTGTGAGTTGGCGGAGAATTACCCCTATGAGTTATTTGGACTAAAATACTTCTATTTTTAGTAAGTTTCAAAATTACAAAAGTATACCCTTTATACATTGGATTTAGAAGTAAAAATATGAACAAGATCCAAATTGTCTCATATGAATCAAATAATTGCATCATTTTAAAATTTATAAAAAAAATTTTTGATTGAAAATTTGTTTTGCATTTTTGAAATTTTGTTGGATAACATTGTCGATTTCTTTCTAAAACCTTTTTTTTTCCAAAAATCTCTGGTAGCACATTTTGCACCATCCTTACCTCTAGCGAAAAAATGCCTTGTTTAGTCTCAAATAAATGTCGAAAATGAAAAACACACAATTTTCAATACACATCATTTAACTGATAAAAACTCAAATAAAGTAATCAGAAGAAGAGTTCCGGTGCATTAGTATTTAAATGAAAAAATAAGTAAATAAATAAATAAAAACTTGCTACTTTGCCGAAGCGCCAAATCGACTACACTCAACCCCCGGTGGTTGGTCACTTTTTCGTTTGACACTTTTTTAGTTTGTACCCCGTTGGTTGGTCAAAGTCAAACTAAAAAGTGACGAACTGTCACTTTTTACACGGCGATCACGCACACTATCAAAACAAACGTTCAATAGTGTCTGTGAACTCCGTGTAAAAGGGGTGTCAAACTAAAAAGTGACCCCGTTCGTTTGACACAATTGGTGTCAAACCATCGGGGTTTGAGTGTAGTAAACTTCTTCTCGAGATAAATACTGAATGCCTATTTTGTATGATAAGGCCCTACAATGGAGCACTTCAATTCGAGCAGTTTTTGCTTTTTTCTACAATGTATTTCTTATGGAGCAAACTGTCAAAAACTGCTCGACTGCGGGTGCTCCATTGCAAACCTCTTTTTACACCTTAGCTTCCATCCACCCCGGGATTCGAACTGACGACTTTTGGATTGTGCGTCCAACTGCCTACCAGCGACTCCACCGAGGCATGTCCCAGGGAGACGGCTCCTATACCTGAATTGAGCTAACGACCTAACCTCTAGGTTAGAAGTTAAATAGGGACGTGGCGTTACATCGTGCTGCCACCTGGTTTTTTAAAGCGCAAGAGTGGAAAATTGCTGAGTCATCGTCTAAAAATAGACGGCGTCCTATCTCGCCCAGCAAAATGTAGTCGATAAAGTAGTCGGTTTCGATGAGAAAAAGTGGAAAACGTGGTCTAAAAATAGCGACGCCATCCCTCTATAAAGATCATCAACAACAACAATCCTTTTATCTTGAGAAGGATTGTTGTTGATTTTATTAGGGGAATTTTATACCGTTGGGTCATAGGGACGTGGCGTTACATCGTGCTGCCATCTGGTTTTTTTAAGCGTAAGAGTGGAAAAGTGCTGAGTCATCGTCTAAAAATAGACGGCGTCCTATCTCGCCCAGCAAAATGAAGTCGATAAAGTAGTCGGTTTCGATGAGAAAAAGTGGAAAACGTGGTCTAAAAATAGCGACGCCATCCCCCTATTCGCTCCCGTATCTTGAAAAGGAATCTTCAATAAATTTAGTGTGCTCGACAATGATTAGGTGTTGGTTAGAACTATTTAGAAAAAATAGTCAAACTCTAAAAAAAAATGCCCATTTTTGTTTAATATTAACACCCAAAAGGCCATGCTCTCTTAGAAACAACATTTGAAAATGTAAAAAATCATATCTCCGGTTGGTTTCAACCAATTTTGATGAAACTTTCAGAGCAGGTCCAGTTTTTAGTATCGTTTCAAATGAACTTTGAGTTGGGTCAGAATTTCGGATTGTTCCGGATTTATCGCAGATTCCCTTGGGGTACCTTTGTTTTGGCCAGTGGGGTCACTTTATGTTTACTTAATATTTTTCTTCAACAGTATAAAGTTTTAGTGGAAAAAACTGAAGTATTATCAAAAACAAATACTCCTATGCGTATATGGCATATGATGACCCCTCCACATAGCCCTGGGACCACCGGAACCGGTTCCGTAGTACAGCCGTGGGGGACAAAATCTAGAAGTCACAGAAATATGTCATGCGACATGTCAAAAAATATCTACTGGCTCTGAAAAGTTGAGTGCTACCCCTCAAAAGAGTGTCCGAGGCCATCTGGACACTTTGGCCACCTGGAACCGGTAAATCCGGAGCATGGTCCATGGTAGAAAAATGTGATCTGTAATTCCCATAGTGCGACATGTCAAAAAACATCTACTGGTGAACCCGGAACATGGTCCATGGTAGAAAAATGTTATCTGTAGTCTGTTAGTCTTTTAGTTCCTGCGACAAGAAAATAATGAAGCTTTGTAAATGTCACTTAATTTTTAATTGCCGATATCCAGAACTATTGGTTCGATTTTCAATGTCAAAAATGAATCATTTGTAAAATGTACTTATTTCTTTAAAAAAAACTGCTGCATATATTTTTTTAGTCTGTCATCTTGTTTGTTTAGTAGGTATTTCGGAATGCTTAAAAAATGTAATATGCATTTGTCCTCGAATTTTCTAATTTCTCGTTGAATTATCATACTCTTTTTCATCACTAAAATTAACCGTTAGTAATTGAATTTTACAACCCACAACACAAGCTTCGAGCTGTCCTCAATGTAAGCCTGTACTCAATATTCAAACCATTCCCAGAATACTCTCCGCGTCCGGTCTGTAGTGGCCACAGGTGGGGAATCCGGGCGGGGGCTTTTTCATCTGGTCGACATCTCCCACCTGCAGGATGAGGGACATTCCGATGCCAAGGTGCCACTCGAAATGACAATGCACCAGCCAGAAGCCTGCAAAAATGACGCGAAATGTTCAAAAAGTGACACAAACTTGCACTCACTCGTGGTGGCTGCTCAACTAACCTGGATTATCGGCGCGGAACCGAACTCTGGTGTAGCCCCGGCTCGGGATGGACACGGTGTCCTTGTAGGGTGGATTATGGCTGTCCGGCATGCCACCACGACGGGGGGCTTGGGCCTTTAACCACGCAAACTTGTCCACCTGGCGTCGCGTCCCGGGTGGCACCTGGCCCTGGCCCATCACGATGAACCGGTGGCCGTGCAGATGGAACGGGTGGTACAGTTCACGAATCTGGTCGGCATCGTCGATGAGTGACATCTCGACCACGTCGTTCAGCGCCACCTGGAGCCGGTGGGTGCAGAAGCAGGCCCGGTCGGGCAGGCAACGGGCCGGTTTGGAGGTCGAGTTGCAAAATTGGTCCTCCACCGTGGCCAGCAGGTCCGGTTGGGTCAACGGCGGAAACGGCAAGTTCACCATGCTGATGTTGTTCGTGATGCCAATGTTGTTGAACGTTAGGGCCACAGCTGGGAGAGGGCGAGGGAGAAACAAGAAATTCGTCATCCTTTTGAGTCCTGCCAGAGTCCCTTTTCGTGACTTGGACGGACTGACCGACTGACCGGTGCCAGATTGATAATGAATTATTCAAGCTGACCTCGGCAGTAATGATTTGGGAGGGATTTCTACCTGCCTAATTATGAATAATCTAAACGGTGCTAATAAGCGGAAAACTGAATTCAAGCTTAGGTACAGAAGGATTACATTGTAAGAAGGCTAAATTTACTTAATTGTACGCAATTTAAAAATATATGGTTAAATATACCAATAATGATGTGGTGTGGTGTGGTGATGGTATCCAGATTTTTAAACGTAGATGGCGCGTGAAGGGGGGGGGGGGGGAAGGAGGTTCTGAGATTAAAAAAAATGTCCACGTGGTTTATGGGTGGTCCCTTGCTGAATAGAATGCCGTTATTCGTTTTTGCAAAAAAAGTTATGCCATTTTTTTGCACCCGTTTTATATTTCGTGACGTTACATCGCAGATTCTTACAAAAAGGGTGTTCTGCTTGCGTAGTAACGTCACGGAAGTTCTCAATGCTGTATCTTTGCGAAAAATTTACCAATTTCGATCTTACCAGTTGCAATTGACGGGAAATTAATCCTTTTCAGGACATGATTGGCTTTGGAAAAATGGTTCCTGACCACCGGAGATGTCTCGGATTTCCGGAGGTGGTTTTCAAGTGTTTTTTTTCTGAATTAGTTGCTTGAAAACATGATATTTCGGTTTACTGCAGTTAATACAGTCATCCCTCATATTCGGAACAGTTTACAGATCTGTCAATGTTCAACAAATCATAGAAAATCGATAATTGAACATAATGATTTGCTTTTTCCTTCATAAGAAAGCTTTTCTTGCGATGTTTCGATTGAAGTATAGACCTGCTGTACATTTTTACGTTTTATATCAAGTTTTTAAAGAAAAACATTGACCCTTGAAATCCACAAATTCGGAACACTTTTTTCTTACGATGTAAACAAACTTTTTTTTCTCTCCAGTAGTACTGCCCAGTGCTTTTACTGCTCTGGATAAAATAGTCTTGAAATGAGTTTTTTTTTAAAGTACTATTTTTACTAGTGAAATAGGAAGAGAATGTACAAATAAAGGTCATAAAAATAGCAGGGACGACAGAAAAGTTACATTTTGCATCCTATTGACAAATTACCACAAAAGTGTTCCGAATTTGTGGGTGTTCCGAATATGTGGGATGACTTCAGAAAACATCATTGAAAGTTGTAGTAGTTGGTTTTAGAAGCCTGGAACTATTTAGAATTCAATTACAACATCTATTTTTCCAATATATTAAGTTTAAACCACTTGTATACTAGCTCGGAGAATGTGTCTATAACACCTAAAAAAAAATATGCTTCACTCAAATTTATATAGAAAATAGTAATATTAATCTTTTCAATATTCAATCAATTTAACTTCATTTTTAAAAGATTTAGAAATGGTTTCCAAGTATTCATAATTGATGGGCACATTGGAAAGACATAATTTTCATCGAAATATTCGAGATCCATCTTTGAAAACTGTCACCATATCACCAGAGGTGAAATAGAGCCTTTCTTACAAAATGATGAAACGACAAATATATTGGTGCAATTATTTTTTCCAGAAGCATAATGATGCCACCCAGTGAGAATTTGACCTAAAGCTTCATATATATTTTTTAGGGCGTCCAATTTTCCCGGGTTTTGAATTTCCCGGGAAACGGGAAAAATATTTTTGAAATCCCGGGAATTCCCGGGACCCCGGGAAATTTTTGAAACACTCATAAAATCTATGTTTTCATTTTATTGATTATATTTTCATAGAATAAGCTCAAAAATATTGGGTAATTCTCTACCAACTCACACGAAATCGGGAAAAGTTGCCCCGACCCCTCTTCGATTGGCGTGAAACTTTGTCCTAAGGGGTAACTTTTGTCCCTGATCACGAATCCAAGGTCCGTATTTTGATATCTCGTGACGGAGGGGCGGTACGACCTTTTCCCTTTTTCGTACATTCGGGAATTCCTGGCGAATTTTTTAAGATTTCTGAGAAAAGCGTTTTTCCAAAAGCAAACCTCAAACTTTTCTTTTGTAAGAAATGCAAAAAATATTTGCAACGACCTAATGTACCTAATGGAGAACAACTATTTTTCCATTTTTGTCTGCATTCAATTCGTCTAAATTGGGTACTCCGATAAATGAATTGTATTCCGTTTAAAAGCGTCACATAATAAAAAAAGTTTTTCGCGTAATTCCATTCGACAAAAAGCTGTTGTCACTTGCTGGTGTAAAACCGGTATTTTGTTAATTCGAGGTATTTGCAGCACCATTGTTCGTGTACAACGTACTTGCGCACAATACGCTGCCAATGGTTTTATTTACCAAGCTTGAAACGACAAAAAAAAACATCCCACTTACTCATGTAGCGGACGTATCCATTTTCCGAGAACAGCAGGTTGGTGTCCGCCTGGAACGTGTCAAATGCGATGTAAAACTTTTTGTCCGGCTTCGCATCGATCAGGGCATCGTCCCGGTGAACTTCGTGGGATTCCAGGTCAGCGGCACACACGGACTGATCCCCAGGCTGGTAGCAGGTGGTGTTTGGGTGGTTCAGGATCTGACCGAAAGAAAAAAAAAAAAACAAAATAAATTGAAAATTTGAGACCCCCGGTGTGACGGTTTGTTTATGATAAATTGCTTTGGATGGAATCAATTTGGCTTTAGTACTCAGTACATACAAGACCGAGCCACGTAGCCCAGTGGTAACGCTTCCGCTTCGTAAGCGGTAGATCGGGGTTCAAATCCCGGCTCGGACCAACACAACTGGTGATCTTTTCCCTTCTGGAATCGATTGCTTAGTAAAGGGAAGGTAGTGTATCGTCACAAACTGGACCTTATCACGACACCTTAGGGAGGCGACCTATGGAATGTTAACATTAACCTTAACATGTTAACATTAAGTTGAGAATGAAACTGCCACTGAATCCGCTTTGTAAATGCCGGCCCCGATACTCTTCAAGGGTGTTCCCCTCAGGAACTGGGAAAGATTTACTTACTCAGTACATAGAGCCTTAATGGGGCCAGCAAAAAGTGTTTTTTTGACAATGTTTCTAAATGATAAAAATATTGTTGTAGAACTATGTGTGTAAGTATATAATTTCCTAATAGAACATCAGCCGAGTTTACTAGGTCAGTGTGACAATTACAGTTTCAACAGGATTAACCAACGGTTCTGTTCCACTTACCACACCAACCGGATACGGTTCGTCCCAGCCAGGAGGTTCCACCGTCGGAAAGGCCAACTCTTGGTCGCTGACGTCGGCCGGTGACGAGTACGAAAGGACGGCATACTCCTCCTTCCGCTGGATGTCACAAAAGCCGATGGCTCGTACTCGTACCCAGTAGTTTCCTGTTTGGACAGAGAAAAAGGACACACACACACAAATGAATCAATGATCGCATTTTGGGATTACAAAGTGGTGGTGGGTCGGTGTTTGTCGAAGGCCCCGTGTACGGACCTGGTTTTTGGTCTGCCGAAAGGACGAAATCGTACCGTTCGCCGGACGTCGAAACGAGCGTGTCCACGACCAGCGGTTGGACGGCGCCACCGTCTGTCGAAATGATTTGCATCCTGTGGTGTTCAATCTGGAAGAAGCGAATTAATTATTCAGACGCTCACATCCGTGATTGGTCCAGATCGGAGTGGTTTACCGCTTTGTTACTTACTTGTAACTGAAACGGACAAAACTGGCTACCGCTGCTGACTACCCGGAAACGGTAGCGTTTGCCCTGCTCTACGCGGTAAACCGTCAGTGGAGACTGTTGCAGCTCTTGGTCTTCTTCCTGGAAAATGCATTATTTGGTAATTGTTGCTTGTTTGTATTATATTGGTTTGTGGTCGATCACATTGAATTTGCAAAACAATAGATCTTAGAATTCAGATTCACAGCAATCCACTGTTTTGGTTAAATATTTCATTATTACCTTTTTTAAGTACACAGTTTTTTTTTGAATTTTTAGAAAGTAATCAAAGTGAGCGTCCAATTTGACATATAAGTCCCCTTGCAAATAAATTTCTAAACCATTCAAATTTCATCCTAAAATTGAGCAATTCTCTGATATTTCGGTCATTCGTTTTTTTTCTATTTTTTAATCCGGCTGAAACTTTTTTGGTATCTTTGGTATGCCTAAAGAAACCATTTTGCAACATTAGTTTGTACATATACTTTTCCACACAAATTTGGCAGCTGTCTATACAAAAATGATTTATGAAAATTCAAAACTCTGTATCTTTTGAAGGAATTTTTTGATCGATTTGGTGTCTTCGGCAAATTTGTTGGTATGGATAAGGACTACACTGATACGCGGTAATAAAAAACATTATTTTTATTTTTTTTTATTTTCTGATATGTTTTAGGGGACATCAAATGTCAACTTTTCAGAAATTTCCAGAATGGGCAAAAAATCTTGGCCCGAATTTTTGAATCAAAACTGATTTAAAAAAAAAAAAAAATATTGGTCGCAAAAATTACTCAACTTCATTTTTCGATGTAAAACCGAATTTGCAATCAAAGAGTATTTTAGTGAAATTTTGATAAAGTGCACCGTTTTCAAGTTATAGCCATTTTAAGATAACTTTTTTGAAAATTGTCGCAGTTATTCATTTTTTTTTAATTAGTGCCCGTGTTTGCCCACTCTCGTGGGTCTCGTGGCGCAGGGGTACCTGAGCAGGGGTAAATAACACGGGAATACCAAATTTTGGTATTACTTGGGCAAATAACAGCGACCAAAATGTGCCCTTGGTTGCCCAGTAATAGATGGTAAAATACCATGAAATCATACCAAAAGCTTGTATGTGGAAGGGCACAACAATACCATACCATGTTATTCCAAAGGTAAAATAATACCACAAAATAAAATCATTTCAATACCAAGTTACGGACTTCTGGATTTTTGAACATTGCTTGAATACCAAAACTTGGTATTGTCATGGTTTTAATTTTAGGTATTCCCGCGCCCTTGGAAAATCATATTTTGGTATTCCTGTGGTCTTCCACAAACATAATATTGGTTTGATTTCATGGTATTTTACCATCTATTACTGGGCAACCAAGAGCACATTTTGGTCGCTGGTATTTGCACAAGTAATACCAAAATTTGCTATTTTCATACCATTTTTAGTGCAGCAGTTGCAGTTAGTGAAAAAAACGTACATGATCCTTATGCAACAACCAAATCTACTCACCTGATGATTCCATGTTGTTTTTAGTGATATTCTTCACCACACCGAATGCATTTGTCATTGATGAACGGCTGTACTTGAAGTTCTTGAAGCTTCTGAAAAATAACAAGATTGAAAAATAAGTATTATTAAAATGAAACTGGATTGAAATTCACCAAAATTCAATAATCTGTTGATTGACTCGTTTTTCAAAGTATTTGGCTATCCCAACTTAGAAAAATTTCAACGTTTTTGAAAAAAATATTAGTGAGTATATCACAAAAAAAAATTAAATCAGCTTTAACATTTTTGGGTTTCAAGTCAAGTTAGCGCAAAATTAATTATCTCGTCAAAAATTTAAAAAAATCCATTGTTTCAGAGAAAATTGATGAAACCTTTCAATACCAAAATAATACCAAAATGTGGCATCCTGACTTAGAAATTTTTCCACAATATCAAGTCATTTCTGTAGGGGGTATATCAAAAATGTTTAAAATCAAGTTTGAAATTTCCGGTTTTCAATGAAAGCATTCGCTTTGAGACATCATTTTAGCGCAAAATTAATTATTTTGTCAAAATTGGTCAACATTTTCCCATAGTTTCAGAGGAAATTGATAAAACACCTTAATACCAAAATAACACCAAAATGTGCCATCCTGACTTAGAAAATTTTCCACAATTTTAAGTCATTTCTGTAGGGGGTATATCAAAAATGTTTAAAATCAAGTTTGAAATTTCTGGTTTTCAATGAAAGCATTCGCTTTGAGACATCATTTTAGCGCAAAATTAATTATTTTGTCAAAATTGGTCAAAATTTTCCCATAGTTTCAGAGGAATTTGGTAAAACACTTTAATACCAAAATAATACCAAAATGTGGTGTTCGACCATTGACAAATTCTGCAATTTTGCAATATCAAAACAATACCTTAAATTGGTATGATACCAAATTTTGCTCTTGCATAATCCTTAAGACAAATTTTTAAGGGTCCAGGAATACCAAAATTTGGTATTGATACCAGAGAAAGGTATTATTACGCATTTCCCTTGTTATTTACCCATGCTCGGGCTTAGTTGCTGAGATATTGCCATACAAAGATTTTAAAACAGAAAAATTTATGTTTTCTAAGTCTCACCAAAACAAATCATCATTGCTAATGCCGATATCTCAGCAACTTATGGTTCGATTTTCAATGTTAAAATATGAAACATTCGTGAAAATTTGTGAACTCTTCGAAAAAAATGTTTTCAATTTCATTTTAAACTTTTTGAATCAAGACCAGCATATCAAAAGGCCCAACCATAATACGCCTTTTTGAATTCGATTTTATATCGAAAAATGAAGTTGAAAACTTTTTGCGACCAGTATTTCGATTTTTTGAAAAAAATCAGAATTCAATTCAAAAATTCATAACTCGGTTAAAGATTTTTTGCCTATTTTGGAAATTTCTGAAAAGTTGGAATTTTATGTCCCCTAAAACAAAACAGAAAATAAAATTTGGATGATCGTGGAAGCGGGAATGAGAGAGAAAAGGAAAATGTCAATCGCGAGTGTGTAAACACGAAAACGTGTTCGGCTATCTTCTGCGCTGAGAGTTTCAATAAGGAGAGAAGAGCAGTTGTATTTGAGGCATGAATATTCAGGCGGGATAATTGTAGTTGCTGAGAGCTGATAATATTATATTTTAACAATACTGCGAATAACATTTATAAATAAATTGATAAAAAAACCGTCAAATTCAAATTGAGTTATCTAAAAATAGACACCGATAGACATGGAGATATATTCAGGAAATGTAGTTGAAAGTGCATTGATCGGTTCACTCTTTCAATCACTCAATAACTCACTATCTGGCTTGCTCGTTTACTTTCTTCGATCGTGCTATCTTGACACACTCTAAAAATTGCGACAACTGACCAAAGGGAATTTAGACAGAAGCTGTTTGACACACGTACATGCCCGACTTCTGTACACATTTTTAATTATAACTCAAGATCTCGGCAACCTAATTCAACCATCCTTCGGGACAATGCTCAGAACATTTTTCATTGCATGTTCTAGTTCATTTTAGTCAAACATTAAACAACTTTTTCTCGCAACGTCAGAAAACGACGCTAACGCCAAAGTGCTGCCGTTTTAACTGTTGAATTTCGCAACGTTCTTCAGAGTGGAAGAATATCTGCACTCTCTTCGGCAAAGTTGGAATATAAACTATAAGCTCATGAGGATTTAGATAAATTTAAATAAATCCAAATTGAATGAACTTATGTTTGGTAAAAACCAATCATTTATAATTTCAGACCCGGAGCGACAACCAATTAAGGTCATATTTGAGATTAGAGCTCAGTACATCCAAAAGATGATACTCACATCGAAATGCCTACCCCGACCGTTGATCAAAATCGAATCCATCTGGATGGTGCTACTCTGCAGCCCCGGAACGTACTTCTCCGCCATGTCCAGCGTCCAGTCCGCAATAATAATTATGTGCTCGGTCAGATCCGCATCGTACAACTCCCTGTTCAAATCACTCGGATTTCGCACAATCAGCGACCCAAAGTGCCCGTTGGCCTTCTGGTGTCCGGCGTGCGAATGGTAAAACTGCGTTCCCGGCTCGCTGGCATTGAACACGTACCGGAAGATGTCCCCGAACGGAATCGGACACTGCGTCACCATCGGGACGCCGTCCATCCAGGGCGTCTGCATCTGGTGCATGCCGTGCCAGTGAATCGCACCGGCCGAGCCCTCCATGTGGTTCAGCAGGTCCACCACGATGACGTCGTTCCGACAGACGGCGATCGTGGGTCCCGGGATTTGCCGGTTCAGCGTCACCACGCTCCGTTCCATGCCGTCGGCGGTGATGCACTGCGGGTGGAAGCAGTCGGAATGGTTGCCCCATCGGCATTCTTTGCAGGCCCTGTCGGAATGTTTATGGAAGTTATTCCAACTTCATAAACTCTGTTTTCGTTCAAGGGAACCGAAATTCTTTTATTTCAATCATTTTAAACTTACGATCCCATTGCTGCGTAACTCTCGGCAATCCACTTGAAATAACAAATGCGGGGTGCTTCGGTGGCACTGCAAACCCGGTCACACTCTTCCCCGGCGTAGGTCTTCATCTTCGCCGTCAACGGAACTAGGATGGGCCGGGTCTGCTGCTTGGCCCATAG
Source organism: Culex quinquefasciatus (assembly GCF_015732765.1). NCBI lineage: Eukaryota > Metazoa > Arthropoda > Insecta > Diptera > Culicidae > Culex > Culex quinquefasciatus. The sequence continues at coordinate 140,556,763 of NC_051862.1, read as the reverse complement.
CGAACCTTCAAATTAGATATTAGTTATTCTCATGTAACGTGTCATGCAGTTGTTAAAACATACTAAAATCTAATTTAAACGTTAGAAAGCCATCGATTTTATTGCTAAATAATGCCACAAGTATAATAACTACAATTTTTGCAAACATTGTTAGCTTCATAGTTACACTCTTCACCTCTATCTACTCTTGTTCAAAATTCAAGAACATGGTTTCAAATCAAACCTCCAATGATGACTGACAAAATTTTTCTGGCAAAACCTAACTCTTCTCTACACGAAAGCTTGTGTCTATGGTCATGAACTGATAATCCTACATCGGCAATATTTTAGATTGCATTAGACACCCGACCTTGGAGTTGAACTCCTCTGCCGTTGAATCGCACACAACCCAAAACAGTACAATTTCCCGATTCGTTCAATTCCGTCGGATTTTAATGGCGCACCAACATTTGATTAACGGCCGTCGATGGCTCGGGGCAGTGTAATAAATATGTCTCGCGTTCTCCGTGACTTGCAGCCTGGATGCTGGCTGCTTTTGGGTAGAACAACCTACAGTGAGTGTTGCCGGTGTTTGCTTTCTTGGAACCTGCGGCGGCGGTAGCGGCTTAGTCGGATGTTTTTGATAAGAGTTGGAAAGTAAACAGGCTTTTTTGCTGGTGCCTGCGGCAATTTTGGTTGTGATGGAAGATTATTTTTTCCTGGTTTTAGGGTGACAACGTGGAGAGAGTTAATCTGCTGTCGCGTTATCGTGTACGTTTTGACAATACTTAAATGTTAGAAGATTTGAAACGCAAATTGTGTGTTTTGAACGTTCTCGGTTGGTTTTTATCAATTCATAATCGAATAAATTGTTTGCATTTTTGGTTGAATAAATTTTAGTTTCAAATTTGATAAAAACATGATTTGAACATTTAAATCGCTCTAGCCGGGAGCGCTCGCGAGCGCCTCGTGCTAGCCGTTCGTTCCAAGCAATCAATTTGTTTATCAGGCTTTTGAATGCGAACGATGCAATGGTAAAGATGTGTAACTTCAATCGTTACGTTGTTTGTTTCGTTTCCAACACGTTCTACTTCTCGGCTCGCGAGCTAGCCCGTGCGCGAGAGGAAGGGAGCACGGGGAGCTCTTGACTAGCGACGAGAACTCGAGAGCGAGAAATATTTCTCGCGAGAGCGCGAGAATACCAACACTGGTTTACCTAGACATTTGATTGCGAATATTTTGCTATTCAAAATTACTTGTTTAGAATAATAAAAATATCAATAGCTTTGTTCAGATATAAGAGAGATTGTTTGAAAACAGAAAAAAATATTTCAAAAAGCAGTACATTTCACAAAGTTGTAATTTTTCAACAATGAAAATCGAATCAATAGTTTTCGAGATATCGCATGTTGTAAAATGAGGGCTAGTTAGATGACACTGGGAAAAACTATTTTATTCAAAAAGCTATGAAGCCTGGACTACAATAGGAAACGCAGGATCGCAGATGTATGTGCAAGTTTTAAACTCATGCAAATCATTCTGATCTTCAACAATGACAATGCTGCGGTGTTGCGATTCTGTACTAAACTCGCAGACCGCAGGTCGCAAGTTCTAAATTTTGAAATAAACGAAAATTTTTGGAGGATTTATGCTTCGACAGTTCCAAATGGGAAATCCAACTCGTTGTAGATAGCAGTCCGATTAACACATTTTCAGCTTATTTTAGAACAGAATAATTTGAAAACCGTGTGTAAAAATATGGCAGGTGACACATTAACGCCATCTCGTAAACTATTGCTCCTTGCAAGAATAAGCCTGGATGTAGACTGCAGTGCACTACAGCTTTTGCAGAAGCCGCTTTCTGATTCTCACCAACTAAATTTTGATGAAGTTATTTTTTTAAAATAAATATACATTTTTGATCTGAAATTATCTAACGGTTATCTTAAGCGATACTCGACATTTCTTCTTTCGGCACTTCAAAACTATTTTTGATTTACATATCAATTTTCTCGACGAAACAAGGAATGAATCTTTTGTTCAGTACAGTTGAGAGCCGCGCGGGAGGGTTATCAAATCTCCTTTGCGACGACAGCGCCACAAACGGCTTGCCATTCTCGATAAAACCGTTGCATGGTTTTACACAAGATGGCGATTGAGCCAAAATGTCTGTTGTCTGTGTTAGTATGCTTATTATTTAAACATGGTGCAACAGATAAAAAAAAAAGTTCGATAATATTGTAGTCAGCGCCGTACCTAGGGGTTGGCGCAGTTGGCGACCGCCAAGGGCGCCAGCTCCTGGGGGGGCGCCGAAATCGATGAGAGTACAACATTTTCATGTCAGTTATAACATTCTCATTAGGTATTTGCAACAGAATGGGTGCCAAATTATAAAGTAGAACTATAAATAACTAGATAATTTGGTTTAAAATATAAAAAATATGATTTAGGTGCGTTAAAATCAATTATATGAATATTTCTACCGAAGTGTTTTTGAAAATTTATTTTTTTTATCAAAGATAGGGCGCCCGATGATGCTATGAGACGCGGGTTCGATTCCCGCCTTATCCACTGAGCTTCTATCGGATGGTGAAGTAAAACGTCGGTCCCGGTTTCTCCTGTCTCGTCAGAGGCGCTGGAGCAGAAATCCCACGTTAGAGGAAGGCCATGCCCCGGGGGGCGTAGTGCCAATAGTTTCGTTTTTTAGGGCGCCAAGTGGCAGAAAGTTCAAGGAGTTCTAAAAGAGCTTCTCAAAATGAATACAGCATTAAAGTTTGGAACATTGTATAAAGAAGTTTAAGTAATACCTTCCAGACTACAAAAATTTACAACTATATGTTATTTTAATTGGGATGTAAATCACAATCAGCCAAAAATCATGGTCATATTTCGAGCTTCTTCGAAATTGGAATTATTTTTACATTTTAGGCCGTTACAAATATTTTTCAAAGTTTATGTCGCCCCCCCCCCAGCTTTACGAACAGCAGAACAAAGGAAAGGGAGCGTTTTTTTGGGCTCTTATTCACCCTCTCTGGCTTGCTTTCGCTGCCGCTGCTGCCCATTTGAAATTTCTCCTTCCGAAGTGCATACACCGCTTTTAAATGCAAATTCGTGCATTGAAATTTGCCTACGCTTTTTTCAAAATACTAGTGTTTTGAAATAGGAAAACTGCTTTAAATTTTCAATAATAAGACCAACATTATTTTTTCAAGAAAAAAATATTTTTCAGAGCATACAAAATGATCTAAACATCACTTTTTCAGTTTTAGCTTAACCGGTGTTGTTTACTTTTTTAATCGTCTAAAAAGCTTTGGTAATGAGAAACGATTCAAACTTTTTTTTTTCAGTTAAAAACAAAAAAAAAAATTTTTCAAGGTTTGAAAACATTAATATAGCTTTGCTTAAAAAAATAATTTTCTGAAACATAAAATTTAATATCACTAATTAAAAATATACCGATCAAAAAAATCAATGCAAAATATAATTATAAATATAAAATTATGATAAATATTCTCAAGCCTCGTATGGGCGAATCACTTAAAATGAATAAAAATTTCTTATCTTGATATTTTTGCCCAAATATTAAAATAAGTTTCATCATGAATTGCGCTGGATTTTGAATGATCTTAAATTGATTTTGACGAAATATGGTTCTGCCGCTGCATGTTGAAAAATTATACTTCGATGTAGGTTTGCTCTTTTGTACTAAGCTTGCTGGGATTCCTATCTAGATAAAACAAAAGAGGACACGGGCATCGACTAATTATTTTTTTATTTTGAAGAAAGATTTTTTTCTTTTTTCTAATTGCACCAAAATGAAATCCAAAGCCAAATCAACTAATTATTTTACGAATCCGGTAAAGTTCTTTGCTTATACAATAAATTTAATACTAGATCAGATTTATACAGGCTTAGAAAAAATATCAAATTTGCCAACAAATTAAAGCAACATTTATAGTTCAATTCTGTGCATTTATCTGAAAAATAAATTAATAAAAAACAAAACCTAGCTTTCCTTATCGTGTTATGAAATCTGAGAAAGATTCAGCCAACGCAATTCCCACAATGAATTTTCAAATCAACTTGTCTAATATTATTTAAAAATTAAACATAAAAATTAATAAATAACTGTGTTTCTGAATTTAACCATATTAAGGTCTCCAATTGCAATTATAAAATCAAAACTCATTGAAGCAATCATTGAAAATTAACCTCAATTTCAAATTTCTTGTAAATTTGGGAGGGGCGCCAAATTGATGCTTCGCCAAGGGCGCCGTGGACCCAAGGTACGGCTCTGATTGTAGTACTTTTTTTTCAAAAACAACATTAAAAACAAATAGCTTCGTTACCAGCTTAAAATCAACCGCAAATGATGCCTTGCTTAGCCCCATAAAACAAATCAAAAATATTCGAACATTTGGAAACATGTACGTATTTTAAGAGGTTTTTAGTAATAAAATATGAAATAAAACATATTTTTTCTGTGTTCCTATTATTCTGAAAAGTCCCAATTATAACCTACGACTTTACCGGAGACAACAAATCGATCAGAAAACCCCTCCTCAAGATTTTTGAATATTCACATGCTCATTTGGTATGACCAGTTCTTGTGCGAATAAAATAACAATGCCAAATGGCTTCTTTTGACAAAGGAAATACATGGTCAAAGTTTCATTCAAATAAATAATTTAAAAAAATCGATTTGGAAAAGGGTCACAGTTACTGAATAATGAAGGTAACATTTTCAAACAAAATGAAATCTGGAGTTTTTTTTAAAGGTCCTATAAACCAAATTTTCAGATTTTGCTTTTTGGATGTTTTTTAATACCCCTGAACCAAGGCGGTTTCAAAAACACCCAGAAAGCAAAAACTGAAAATTTCGTTTATTGGACCTTCAAAAAAAAAAAAACTCCAGAAATGAATATCAGAACAGTTACAAATTTAATTACTTCAACATTTCCCAACTCCACAAAACAACACCGTCTATAATGTCAAAACAGTAGTTTATCGGACCATTAGTTCGATTTGCAACCGTGAAAAAAAACCCCACAATCCGAGAGCCGATGGCGCTTTCGATCGAGTAATTTATGGACATTTTATACTTCTTTTTTTTCTCCACTCACTGCTGCTGAACCATGTGTTCAAGCCCACTCCGGATAGTGTTTCCTGTTCCGAGGAGCAAGGTCGAACGGGTTTCGCAACAAGTTGGCAAATTTTGTGCTGGCTGGCCACTGTGTGCTTTTGGGTGAGCAGCCCTGATGAAAGTTTGGGGTAGGAGAGTTTTCCGGGTGTGTGTGATAAATATGGCTATTTGTCTGACACTGGCCGTTAATATATGGTACGTGTGTGTGTGTGTGTGTGTAAACATGTGTTTGTATGTGCAGTTGGGGGGAGAAAATATGTTGTTTAGAATACTCTTGTTTAATGATGTGGATGATAGCGTCTGCAAGTTAGGCGATGAGTGTGGCTAATGATGTGAAAATGATCAACATGTTTCTTTTTTTCTTTGTTCTGAATTTTGTGGAAGCGATGAATATCAATTGGAAAATTTATGGAAATTTTATCGATGCTTGGAAAAGGTCAGTGGATTGTGAAATTTCCCACGATTTGAATGCGAAACTGTTTTCAAAACCTTTGTTTCGATTTTCACCCTTATTATTAGTTTTGGGTAAAAGTAAAATGATACATTTAGCTGCATAATGAAAAATTGGAATGAATATGAGGAAAAATGTGTAGCGTCGATACACAGTTGCACAATCAAGGTAGATGGGACTCATCTGGCAATTTTTTGATATTGACATTTTTATCATGTCAGTAAAATGTCATATAATCATATTTTTTGAATAATTTTGAGTGGGAACGAGTTGTTGTTAATTACTTATTCGAGCGAAAATTATTTTTGTCTTATTTCTTGTCATTTATCCTACCATCTGTCTATACCATATATGAACAAATTGCATAAACTAACGATACTTACAAAACTACACACAAAGAAAAAATACTATAAATTTAAATAGATCGTTCGTTGGATTAAAAGTTCGCGTTGGTAAATACTCGTAGAAAGTTCAAACTGTTTAATTCAAAAGTTGGAAAGTTGTTGATACTATTACGCATTTCTGGAACAAAATCGTTGTATCGGTAAAAGTTTTTTACTTTTAATATAAGAAAAAACTTTTTATGGCAAGAGTAAATTCCATTTAACATTACAGTGATGATTTCCGAAGAAGGTGATGGATTTTATTACAATATTTTAATATTAAAACAGTATGTTTTCGATTTTTTTCGTATTTCACGCGTCTGCTTATGATTGGCCAACTTCCGCGCTCAAGCTGTACCGATTCTTACGGTACGCCCCCGGTCACGTCCGGCCTTCATTTTGGAGCGCGACAGCGATGTAGAGAACAGGGTGGTCTCGTTGCCGGCCATCATTTGGACAGGCTTGGAGGAGTTGGCCATTGCTTGTTGATTCGGGAAGGGAAGTCGAAGTTTTCCGGCTGGGAAGTGAAGCGGTTGAACCAATAGTTGCCGATCACTTCGTCCTCCTTCGAGATGATACAGATGTTGCCAACTCGCCGTCAAAGCTCATCCGGCCGAAGCTGCGCCGGCGCGAGATGAGCGTTTGCCGGCGGGAGTTGCTGAAAGAGTTTGAAAGTAAATTAAATTGGCTAGACACTGAACACATTCTCAATACTCACAGGTGACTTCTTCGGTATTCCAGGTAGATGTTTTTGACCAAGTTCGTTGGATCTCGCTCGAACCTTGTAACCTGCCTGCTGCAGTTTACCATCGCAACAGTAGGAGTCTGCGAATAACAAGAAGAATGCCCTAAGCCATCCCAATCAGGGCAAAATTTAATCTTTTGTCTTCTAGAATTTTTATAAAACCACTACACTTACAACACAAACAAGAAGCCAAGAACCATCATCATCATCGATCGCGGCTTCCCAGCAGCCGATCGATGCCGATTGCGCGCTTACTCTCGCGAGTGCGTGATCTCCCAGCTAACCGTACGCACATAAGGCACGTATGCACTAGATATTGGGCAATTTCAAAACCGAAGGCCGATCGTTGGATGATTACCTAGCACAAAACACAACATGCACATCCACCGATTATGTTTATGCTCATCATCACATCAACATACCGGACCGACATCAACCATGCCAGCATCAAACTAATTTCCCGTTGGGGAAATCAAGTCGAGCAGCCACCCTGGCGACGCCCCGGTACTCACTCTCCAATCTCTTATCGGCCGACGCCAACTAGAGCCGTGAGTGATAAAGCGAGGCGCGATCGGTCAGGCAATATAGCCGATCGTCGCCCGCGGATCATCATCAGTCACTGGTTTATCGTAAAGGAGACCGCGTCGATCGTCAACCCGATATATTTTCCGCCAGACGATCGACCTGAAGAAGAAGTTTAGTTCGAGGAATTTCTGTGGTGAAAACCGTCTCACCAGTGTAATTTTTTGCGGATTTTGTGATGTGAGCGTAAATTTAAATGTAATTTTGATTGTTTCGCCTAGGAGGAAGAACAAGGCGTGGAATAATAACCGCACTGGAGTGCGAGGTGCCGCGACACCGTAAATTGGTCGTGGTGGAGAGGTAGAGTGGCGACCCTCCCTCGTGTGCTTAATTGGTGTTAATTTGAGTTTTTTTGTACTTTTTGTGTGCTAGTGAGGTGGCGTCTACGATCAGCATGGAAAGCATGGCCATGCTGGAGTAGATAGGAGTACTTGAGATCGGTAAGAAAAAGCTGCTAAACCGTCTCTAAAATAAGTCCCAAAATGTGCTTCGTCCCTGAAATGTGTGCTAATTTCTATTGTCTGCCATTGTGCAGGCCTTCATTTCCTGTTTCACAAGCTGAATTCCCGAATCATCAAAATCAAAACCATCCAAAGATAAGGAGAACAAGAAGAAGGAAGATGAGTCAGGGAAGAAGAGTAAGAAGAAATCGAAATCTAAAGATGATAAGGGAGGTGCACCTGATTTAGACCTTGATAAGCCACCTAATTTAGATGATGTTAAGCCGGATGACTCTGAAAAACTTTTGCCACCTGGATTTAACATAAAATCAGCTTCTTTTGATAATGTTAACTTTTCAAATAATCCGTTGTTTTACAACATGAACACTTCTGGTAGGGCGAATAAGAAGACTTTACCAATTTCGCAGTGGCCCATCAAATACAGTGGCACAGACAATGGTATAGGGTTAAATTTGTTTTTGCGCAGAGTAGAATTTTTTGCTCATTCTGAGCGGGTGACTAAATCAGAGCTTTTTGAGTCAGCACATTTGTTACTGGTTGGGCCAGCTCAGGATTGGTTTGTCTCGAAGTGGCCGACTTTTAGGAATGAAGATTGGGATTTTTTCATTCATGCTTTGAGACATCAATACCTACCGAACAACATTGATCATTACATCAAAGTGAGATCGTTTTCTATGTCACAAAACAAAAATGAAACTTTTTCAAACTTTTTGGTCAGGATGGAGCAGTTCTTTTGTGCCGAACTACACCACTAGCTGAAGAGGACAAATTTGATATTATTTGGCACACCATGAAGTGGCACTACAGGGACAGGTTGGCGCTAATCAAGAGAAAGGGAATGAGCATCAATGAGCTGGAAGATCTGTGTGGCAGAATTGATAATTGTAATGAAGGGTTGATGAATCGTCTTGTACAGTCGTTTGATAACCAAAATATTCACGAAATCATTACGGAAGGACCATCTACGAGTTACAAACCGCAAGAACCTCATGAGCGTAGGAAAAATCAACAAAATCAGAGCCAGGTAGTTAATCAAAGTCGTGAGAATAGTCATGTAGGTCAATCAACAACAAGAAATGATCAAACAAATCAACAAAATAGTAACCGATACAATCAAACAAACCAAAATGCCACAAGAAATAGTCAGTTTAACCAAAATCAATCAAATACAGGTCAGTCAAGTTCATACAATCAAAACAACTATAGAAACAACCAGCAACAACAACAAAATTACCAGAATACAAACAGAAATCAAAGTACTCAAGAAAGAGGAAGAACGCAAGAAGAGTTCTATCCAGAGAATGGTTGGAGATCGTTGAATAGGGAACAAATTTTGCACTATTACAAACAACCTGATGGTCGTATTTGTTTAAATTGTCGTAAGTTTGGACATCATTTTAGTACTTGTTATTCTCGTCGTAATGTTTTTGTTGTATTTGTGGTTTGCCAGAATTTCATTATGAGGAGTGTCCGTTCTGTGAAGAAAAAACAGGCGAAGGGAAAATTGAAGGAGGTGGTTTTCCCCTCCCCCGCAAATCCTCCAGTTTGTAGAACTGAACCGATGATAGATTTATTTCAGCAAATAGCAGATGAAGTTGATGTGGGTGGAGAGTGTGCATCTGATTCAGAGCATTCTGATAGGGAATATGAAAGGACATTTGAAAGTGTGAATGAAGTTTGTGTTGATTTTAGTGGCGATCAGCGATATTTTCTAAAATTCAATGTTTTAGGGTTGCAACTGCATGGATTGTTAGACAGTGGTAGTAATGTGTCAATTGTAGGAGAAAATTTTGGAAATCTTACTAGCTTTTTGGAGATTCAACCGTTAGAGAATGAGATTTCAATTTCGACAGCGAGTGGTGATCCGATGGATGTTTTAGGTTTTGTTGATGTACCTTTTAATGTGGATAGAGTTACTAAAATTTTACCTTGTTTAGTTGTACCAGAGTTAGACAACAGGTGCATACTAGGGATGGATTTTTTTAAACTGTTTAATATTACTTTGTCATTTTCTGGTTGTGATCGTAATAATGTGTGTTGTATTGAGCAGTCAACTTATTTTGTTAACAATACTGAATCTAGTCAAAATCTAAATCCCGATTCTCATGTCCTCACTGCTGAGCAAGCAGAGCAATTGAAAGTAATCTCTGATTCATTTAAGGTGTCAAAACCAGGGACTTTAGAAACGTGTAATGTAATGGAACACACAATTGAACTTAGTGATAGCACTCCAATTCATCTTAATCCACACCCATTTTCACCTGCGATTCAAAAGAAAGTTTATACAGAAATTGATCGTTTACTTAAGATGGAAATTATAGAACCTTCAAGATCTGACTGGGCTTTGCATGTTGTTCCAGTTCAGAAAGAAAGCGGTGAAATGAGGCTGTGTCTTGATGCTAGAAAATTAAATGCAAAAACAATTAGAGATGCTTATCCATTGGCTAGTACGATGAGAATAATTAGTAATTTAGGCAAAAACAAATACTTTTCTGTGATAGATTTGAAGGAGTCGTTTCTGCAAGTGATGTTGTCTGAGGAGTCTAGAAGATTGTGTAGTTTCAAAATAATAGGAAGAGGTTTATACCAATACAAACGATTACCATTTGGACTAATAAATAGTAGTGCAACTTTGTCCAGGATTTTAGATAAAGTTTTGAAAGAGGGAATGTTCGAGCCATATATTTTTCCTATCTCGATGACATTATTGTTGCGACAGAGACTTTTGAAGATCATGTGAAGTATTTAAAAATTGTGTCCGAGTGTTTACGTGAAGCAAATCTGTCTGTGAATATTGATAAATGTAAATTCTGTCTGCGTAAAATCAAATATTTAGGTTTCATTCTTTCTGAAGAGGGCTATCAACCCAACCCTGAGAGAGTAGCAGCGATCTCCAAGTTTGTTAGACCGCAAACTCCAAAGGAGATTCGCAGATTTTTGGGAATGGCAGGATATTATCGTAATTTTATTCCAAATTTTGGCGGGATTTCGGCCCCAATCTCAGATTTGCTCAAAGGTAAACCCAAGAAGGTTCAGTGGAACGATCAGGCTGAGCATGCTTTTATTAAACTAAAAGAATGTCTCATGTCTGAACCTGTTCTCGCTAATCCCGATTGGTCGAAAGAATTTAAAATTCAAACTGATGCAAGTGATCTTGCCATTGCAGGTATTTTAACGCAAGAGGTTGAGGGGAAGGAACATATTATTGCCTATTTTTCCAGGAAGTTGAGGTCGTGTGAGAAAAAATATGCTGCGACAGAAAAGGAAGGATTAGCTGCACTTGAATCAATTGATCATTTTAGAACATATGTTGAGGGTTCACATTTTGAATTGATTACAGACTGCTCAGCGGTAACATACATTCGAGATTCTAAGTGGAGGCCAGGGTCACGGTTGTCTCGCTGGTCAGTGCAACTGCAAGGCCATGCGATGACCATTAAGCATAGGAAAGGTAAGGAGAATATTGTCTGTGATACTTTGAGCCGAGCGGTATGTGCTATCTTCACTGTTTCCACGTCAGCTTGGTTCACAAATTTGAAACAAAAAGTAACTAGCAACCCCGAAGACTACCCGAATTTCAAAATTGAGAATGGAGATTTACACAAATTCATCGCGGCAAGATCAGACTTTGAAGGTAACCGGTTTGAGTGGAAGTTAGTTGTTCCACCAGACAAAGTCACACAGTTAGTCATAGAACAACATGAGCAACTAATGCACCTAGGAACTGATAAAACGTTAGAAAGAATCAAATTAAAATATTACTGGCCAAAAATGAAATCAGATGTGAAACGAATTTTGTCTAAATGTGCTAAATGTAAACAAGCAAAATATCCAACTGTTGCAACTGTACCGCCGATGGGGAGCATAAAAATGCTACTCGTCCTTTTCAAATGATCGCGTTAGATTACATAAGTGGTTTTGTTCGTAGTAAACATGGTAATATGGATTTGTTAGTTTGTTTAGATATTTTTACAAAGTTTGTCAGATTATTTCCTGTGAGAAAGATAAGTGTTGAGAGTTTAACTGAAATTATAGAAAAGAATGGTTTTAAAATACGGTTCTCCGCAAGTTGTGATATCGGATAATGCTGTGACGTTTCTAGGCAACAAATTTCAAGATTTATTACAAAAATATCATGTTCATCATTTTAAAAATAGTCGGAGACATTGTCAAAACAACCCTGTAGAACGCGTCAACAGAGTTATATTAGCTTGTATTAGAACGTACTGCCAGGAAGATCACCGAGTGTGGGATAGTCGCTTATCAGAAATAGAATTTGCAATTAACAATACAAAACATTATTCAACCGGATTTACACCTTTCTTCTTAGCGCATGGTTTTGAGTCGGTTCTAGATGGGAGAGATCATCATCAAGGTGGTCAAACTTCTGACCCATCACCTGACCGATTTGTCCAGCAGAGAAGGGCAGTGCTTGGTCCGTTGTATGAAAAAGTGATTGAAAATAACAGAAAACAATTTGATAAATACAAAAAGAGTTATGATAGCAAACATAAAACTGTACCGCAGGGATTTAGTGTTGGTCAAAAAGTGTATAAGAAGAACTTCAAAATTTCAAGTGCCCCAGATAATTATGCAGCTAAATTGGGCCCAGTTTATGTTCCATGTAAAGTGATTGGGAGAAAAGGCGCTTCATCTTATGAGCTAGCCGATGAAGAAGGAAGAAATATTGGTATTTTTGCTGCTCAGGATTTAATACCCGCATAGATTCGTACTAACTGATTAGGTTTCAATTTTAATGTGTTGTGATTATTTATTTAAGTGAAATTAGTGTGATGTAGGATGATTGATAGTATAAATGAGGGTTGGCCACCCAATTAATGAGTGAGATTGTTTGATAGTGAGAGTGATTGGATAAAAATGATTGAAGTGATTTAGTGTTGATTTTAAAGTGTGTGAAAGTTTAATTTATTATTTTAAAGTGTTGCATGAACGACTTTGAATGAATGGGATGAATTCAATTTTACCTAGGAATTTTTGAAAGACTGTGTGTACCAAGAATGTATTTATCGAAACCTAATTGAATGTACTGAATCAAGAATCCAATTTATGATCAATGAACAAATGGACTATCAAAAAGAAAAGAACGGTATCATAATAAGACACTGGGATTGTTTTAACTGTGAGTTTATTAAATTGGATTCCGCTTGTCTGTTGTGGGAGAGTGGGTTACGAGGAGTGTCTAGCGACCACAGCAATACTGGTCTTAGATATCTTCCTTTGGTTGATACTAATCCCATATTTCTGTCTGGTGTGGGGGTATTGTAACCTGCCTGCTGCAGTTTACCATCGCAACAGTAGGAGTCTGCGAATAACAAGAAGAATGCCCTAAGCCATCCCAATCAGGGCAAAATTTAATCTTTTGTCTTCTAGAATTTTTATAAAACCACTACACTTACAACACAAACAAGAAGCCAAGAACCATCATCATCATCGATCGCGGCTTCCCAGCAGCCGATCGATGCCGATTGCGCGCTTACTCTCGCGAGTGCGTGATCTCCCAGCTAACCGTACGCACATAAGGCACGTATGCACTAGATATTGGGCAATTTCAAAACCGAAGGCCGATCGTTGGATGATTACCCTAGCACAAAACACAACATGCACATCCACCGATTATGTTTATGCTCATCATCACATCAACATACCGGACCGACATCAACCATGCCAGCATCAAACTAATTTCCCGTTGGGGAAATCAAGTCGAGCAGCCACCCTGGCGACGCCCCGGTACTCACTCTCCAATCTCTTATCGGCCGACGCCAACTAGAGCCGTGAGTGATAAAGCGAGGCGCGATCGGTCAGGCAATATAGCCGATCGTCGCCCGCGGATCATCATCAGTCACTGGTTTATCGTAAAGGAGACCGCGTCGATCGTCAACCCGATATATTTTCCGCCAGACGATCGACCTGAAGAAGAAGTTTAGTTCGAGGAATTTCTGTGGTGAAAACCGTCTCACCAGTGTAATTTTTTGCGGATTTTGTGATGTGAGCGTAAATTTAAATGTAATTTTGATTGTTTCGCCTAGGAGGAAGAACAAGGCGTGGAATAATAACCGCACTGGAGTGCGAGGTGCCGCGACACCGTAAATTGGTCGTGGTGGAGAGGTAGAGTGGCGACCCTCCCTCGTGTGCTTAATTGGTGTTAATTTGAGTTTTTTTTGTACTTTTTGTGTGCTAGTGAGGTGGCGTCTACGATCAGCATGGAAAGCATGGCCATGCTGGAGTAGATAGGAGTACTTGAGATCGGTAAGAAAAAGCTGCTAAACCGTCTCTAAAATAAGTCCCAAAATGTGCTTCGTCCCTGAAATGTGTGCTAATTTCTATTGTCTGCCATTGTGCAGGCCTTCATTTCCTGTTTCACAAGCTGAATTCCATCATGGCTGGAGCCGTGGTGTGGAGCAGTGCGCTGCTGTGCATTCCTGCCGACTGGACGGCGGGGCTAATGCACCGGATGGCCGGCGTTCTCGCCGGTGACCAAGCTGGGTTCTGCCCGGGCAGCAACGTTGTTCCGGATCGTCGAGGGATACACGGGGATCACACACACACACACAGGTTTACACCCGCAACTCTAGTTTTAAGGACGCCAACTAGGTTTAATTCGTCAATATAGATGTAAGTACGCTAAAATCCCTCTTTTATTTCTGTGTAGGTTGAATTTATCCTTGTCTTGGGAGGGCTGGTTGATTATCTGGGATTCTGTTGGAATTCGACCCATTTTTATTGTTTGCTGTGTTCTTTTGCATCTGTGCAGGAAATAGTACTCCTGCTATTCAATAGTCCTCCATCTTGTCTCATGCTCGCACTTTCCCTGGAAATGGGAGGTGACAACCTCTGGAAGTAATCCGAGTACGACAGCTCCAGGACCTGCGGCTTTCGTAAAGACGGTCCTTCCAGAACTGGATGTTTAGGTAATACTCGTCAAACATGTCCCGCAACGAGAAATGGACTGCGAACCCTAGGGACATCCCACACTGTCCCATCATCACTTCCGGCACATAATGCTGCTGATGGTCGTAAACCGCCGACATTGAGTGCAACATGCCGCTTCTCGTCGTTTTCCTCTTCTGTTGGATCACTCTCCTCACCGTTTAAATTAACTTTATCGTACTTTTAATGTAGCAAATTTTGACCACTTTTTCTTTCAAGAGTAAGTTACTTTTGACATTACAGTAATATTTTTTTGTGTGTAGCAATGGAACCGTCTGGAGCATTTGTATTTTAACACTGGAACGCCCAACGCATGTCAAACTTTCACGGACGCCCGAGCCTCCAAAAAAATGGAAAGGTAACTTCTGGATTTTTTTGAAAAGGTCCAATAAACCAAATTTTCAGTTTTTGCTTTTTGGGTGTTTTTTAATACCCCTGACTCAAGGCGGTTTGAAAAACACCCAAAAAGCAAAAACTGCAAATTTGGTTTATTGGACCTTTTCAGAAAAAAAACTCCAGACTTCAACTTGCTGGTTCTCCTCTGGGATGGGACTGGGACATTGTATTTCCACGAATGCCCTGGACACTATTTGCCGTGGTTATAGCGCCACAACTCGCTCTCACACGGGTGAACTAGTTACACAAAATGGCTTCTTTGGTCATGGGGAAGGCCTCCACAAAGTTTGAGCCAAATAAAAAATACATTTAAAAATCCACTTTCGGGTTTGTTGGAGAATTGCTCTCCTTATAATTTTCTTAAATTTAAAAGTTCTTCTTTTTAATGCTTCTTTAAGATCAATTTTGTACATCGAAGCCCGCCAAAATGCGGGGTTGTATTGTAGAGATTTCAATGCTCATTACTGAAAAATATTTTGAATTCAATTAGCTTTAGAGAAAAACAAATGAAAAATCGTGACGGCTTTTATGGACTAATGCATCAGTTCGCAATATATTTCTTTCAAGATATCTTTAATCGCGGCGCAGCGAAGAATTGCTTCATCTTCCCGATGTCGATCTTGCTTTACGGTGAAATTAGTCGCTCGCAATTATGTGTGGAATCAATCATATAAGAGCAATTCTAGCTCAAATCAGGAATTTTTCTGGTACTTTTGTACCCGACCCTCTCCGATTTCAATGAAACTTTGTAGACATCCTAGGCCTATATCAGGCATTTTTGTGTATATGGAGCCAATAGTACTCGAAAATAACATTTGAGAAGGGCGTAAGGTATTTAAATATTTTTGTATTTTGCAATTTAAAAATTACTGTATCTCGAAGCCGTTGCAACGTATGAAAAAGTGGTCAAAGACAAACTTGTAGGAAATTGGACGGGCTTTCTGAAAAAAATACACTGAAACAAAAATACACGCTACTTCTATGAGATTTTTCAGTTTTTAAGTTTAAAAGTTAAATTTGATGGTGATGTCACGATTTTTTTTCGCTCAAAATTTTTGACGAAATAGCTTATAATGTTACAAAAAGACTCACGAAAAATGCAGGATGGTATGTCTCTCTTAAAAAATACAAAAATCATTTACTACAACTGTTTTTTTGAAAAGTGGTCTAGACGTCAAAATTTTTCAGAATCGATAGTGGGAATCGATTTCCCAGACAATTTTACATAAAAGTCTCCATATTGACCATTGTCCTATGTCCAATCCTTGGGAAGATACAGCGGTTTAAAAAAAAATGTTGAAAAAATGGGTTTTTTGGTGGTTTTTGGCAATTTCTATATGACAGACTTGGTTTTTCAGTCTCGTTAATATTTTTACCGGAAAGCTCGTCCCATTTTCCATAAGTTTGCCTTTGACAGTTTTTCAATTTGACTTGTCTTATTATTTACGTAAGCTTATTTACTATCCAGGTTTCTACCACACTGAAAAAAATATTCTATTTACAGTTATGAGCGATGTAATTAAACTTATATCTGTAAGCCCATACAAATTCCTGATTTGAGCTGGAATTGCTCATAATTTGTATAGAGACGAGTTTGCATTTTGCAAAAACGCTCAACCAAACCACAATAATATGATATTCGAACTTTACGATTCGTGAGCTTGAATAAAAATCTTAAATTTGTTTTATGGTAAATTGAATCATCTGACAATTTTCAACTGGGCAGACCTGTTTCAAATCACAACCAAAAGTAAACGTCCTTTCAACTGGCTATGATGATGTCCATGAAGTTGGACTCTCCTCCCAAAAAGGACCATTTCTTCAAATTCCCTCAAGAGACAACACAGCTTGCTCAAAGTTCCTGTGGCAAAGTTTAAAAGTTACGCCGATAAAATTCCCCTCCCTGTAACCGTCCCCTTAGGTCCTCCTCCCGAACTCATCCCACGGGAGCAATGGTCTGTAATTGTGTGCACACAGAAATTCAACCTCAGGGAGTGTGGGCTGTGGTTATGTTTTGTAATGTGCTGTAAAAAAAAGAGGGCTCTGAATTGGGTGAAATTAGATTTGGCTTGTCAATTAAGGGGTGCGCGCGCCCGTGTACGTGACGAAGAGGGTGAAATTATCCTGGTTTTGTGCGGTTGCAAAAGGGATTAATTCGTTTTGTGGCACGTTAAAACTCAAACAACCCTAACGCTGTCCTTCTGGGGAATTGCGAAGGGGGACCCGGCGGCGATGACTTACGACGTGAAATGGACTAATTTGAATTGCTCCTCTTTGAGCGATGCTCGAGGGCACAATGTGGTAAATATTAGCCTTTTTATTGTTTCTGGTAATTTACATCTGGTACGATTGTCTTTTTTAGAAGATATTAAATAAATTTTAATATTTTGGAAAGTAAAAAGTATTTTTTTCGGGCCCGTATTTACAAAACGGGTTCAATAGCTAATTCTTGGTTTTATCCCTTATCCCCGAATCCCACTTTCCCGAATCCCATATCCCCGAAAATCATTTCCCCGAAAATTCCACATCCCCGAAAATCATTTCCCCGAAAGTGCCACTTCCCCGAAAATCATTTTCCCGAAAATTCCACATCCCCGAAAATCATTTTCCCGAAAATTCCACATCCCCGAAAATCATTTTCCCGAAAATTCCATATCCCCGAATGTCATTTACCTGAATGGCCATTTTACCGAACTGCCGTTTTCCCGAATTTACATATACCCGAATGGTTACTTTACCAAAATATCATTTTTTCCGAATGATGACCTACATATAAACTAAATTGTTATTTAGGGTTTTTTATAAAAATATGACGTTAATATTAAATTCTCCTACGTGTTTTGTAAGATTAAAAAAAAACAAATAACTGTAGAAGGCCATTAATAAACCACGCGGACACTTCAAGAGTGCGGGGTATTGAGATCATCCACGCTCCATAAAAAAAGATTTTTTTTGTAGCGGCCATTTTCAGCAAAGGACAATTTTCCAAAACGGTATCTACGTGGTAAGGATAGAACAGCAACGATAGCTTCATGCGACGACTCGATGCGCAGGATTCAGTTTGTTCTAGATTTTGTTTATCTGAACTAATTTGTCTTTATCAATTTTGGCTAGATGAAGGCTTTGAACAATTATTTTTTATTTTTTTACGTCCAATTCGAGTTCTGCGACCAACACTTTTAATCAAATCTAAATAGTAAATTATTGAATTACAAAAAGCATTTTTTGAATATTTCATCACCGCCATTTTAGATTTAAAATAACTAAATCACTTTAAAGTAGTTTAGGGGCTATACTTAAGCTCGACAGCTGATTTTGGTTGCCAAGGTCCCGAGTAACAATTACAAATTTTTGCGGTAGTCGGGCCTGAACGTGTGTCAAACACGTTCTGACCTGAAATCCCTTTGGCCAGTTGTCGCACTTACATCAATTTGAATATTCAAAATTCAAGTGAAGCTCGGAATTTTTTGAACGTTCAATAGAGTAATCAACGTTCGTTTGTATTGCGTGTACGTACACAAAAATTGAGTGAGGTTAAATTTTGTCTGCCATCAAAATAAAATGGTGCACTAGTGTGCGTACGCGAAACGTCATAAAGCTCTATTGTGGACATGATACTTTATTGATCGCTACTTCCCCGAACCCGGTTAGGCGGGTATGGCCGTTGTCCAGAACCGCGCGCGGTTCTGGGCAACGGACATACCCGCCTGACCGGGTTCGGGGAAGTGGCGTTCGGGGAAATGGCCGTTCGGGATTATGGTCCTTCGGGAAAATGGTTTTCAGGGATGTGGAAAATTAGGGGAAGTGGCCATTCGGGAAAATGGTTTTTAGGGGAAGTCGCCATTCGGGGATGTAGCCGTTTGGGGAAATGGATCGTTCGGGGAAATGATTTTCGGGTAAATGACATTTCGGGAAAGTGTCTTTTCGGAGATGTGGCATTCGGGGAAATGTCTCTTCGGGAATGCGGGTTTCGGGGAAATGTCATAGATTCCTAATTCTTAACTTAATGTTAACATGTTGAGGTTAAGGCTATCGGGCAGCAAATCCAAATTTTTTGGGAGAATATTTATTTCTCGAATTCTAAGATGTTTTTCAAAAAACCGTCTTTAACATATGTTGACAACATCCCAAAGTATCTCTGGGTAAAATTTGAACATGATTCATTGAGTTTTACGTAAAATATTGGCTATTTAGTGGCATATTTTGGTAGTATGTCGAATTCGCATGAATATTTTGTACATATAAAACACAAATTTAGGCATGATATTTTATTAGGTTGTAGTCGAGATAATTCCCTACAATTTGGTGTATAGAAAGTCATAGTTTGCCTAACAAATATTTGCATATTTGGCTATTTCCGAAAAAAATTTGAAAGCAAATATTTCCACGTGTTTTTGCACTCTCACGCTCTCTCCCGCTTTTCTGCTGTTGGGTCCGATTACAGTGATGCCAGAATAATTTCTTGTATTTCTTCGTAAAAGTTTATGGTACAATATTTTTATTTTGAACATAATATTTGGTGAAACTATTTTTGGGAAAGTCGACAAAATAGCATGTGACCACCGGCATGTTATGTCAGTTATGTCGATTTCTTGTTATGTCGACTAAGGGTTTTGTGATCATGGTATGTTGATTGTCGAAAAATATTTTATCATCAAACCTTCGGACATCTACTAGTATGAGGTATTTTCGACTTGGAGGTCATGCTTGCGTAGCTTCAGGGTGTCTCGGGAATTTTGTATGTAGTGATGTTTTAGGTCATCCAAAGATACTCTATTGTTCCTGTAGAGATGTTTGAAGTTCTCCAAGAACTTCCGGAAGTTACGGCCCAAGGATCTACCGTCGTAACAAGATAGAGGTGGTTGGTTCCTGACCTCACGTCATATACGGATAGCCTCAGGGAGGTTCAGGGACTTGTCAACCGATACGTGGTGATGTTCTGGGTCTTCTATAGAGTCCCGGAGTTACGGCCCATGGATCTACCGTCGTAACAAAGTAGAGGTCGGTAGTTTTTGACCCCAGATCATATCCGGATATCTTCAGGGAGACTCAGGGACTTGTCTACCGATACGTGGTGATGATCTGGGTCTTCTGTAGAGTCCCGGGAGTTACGGCCCATGGATCTACCGTCGTAACAAAGTAGAGGTCGGTAGTTTTTGACCCCAGATCATATCCGGATATCTTCAGGGAGGTTCAGGGACTTGTCTACCGATACGTGGTGATGCTCTGGGTCTTCTGTAGAGTCCCGGAATTACGGCTCATGGATCTACCATCGTAACAAGGCAGAGGTCAGTGGTTTTGACCTCAGATCATATCCGGATAGCCTCAGGGAGGTTCAGGGACTAGTCTAACGATATGTGGTGATGTTCTGGGTCTCCTGTAGAGTCCCGGGAGTCACGGCCGATGGGTCTACCGCCGTAACACGGCAGAGGTCGGTGGTTTTGACCTCAGATCATATCCAGATAGCCTCAGGGAGGTTCAGGGGCTAGTCTACCGATACGTGGTGATGTTCTGGGTCTTCTATAGAGTCTAGGAGTTACGGCCCATGGATCTACCGTCGTAACAAGGCAGTGGTCAGTGGTGTTTGACCCCAGATCATATCTGGATAGCCTCATGGAGGTTCAGGGACTTGCCTACTGATACGTGATGATGATCTGGATCCTCTGTAGAGTCCCGGGAGTTACGGCACATGGGTCTACCGTCGTAACAAAGTAGAGGTCGGTAGTTTTTGACCTCAGATCATATCCGGATATCTTCAGGGAGGTTCAGGGACTTGTCTACCGATACGTAGTGATGTTCTGGGTCTTCTGCAAAGTCCCGGGAGTTATGGCCCATGGATCTACCGTCGTAACAAGGCAGAGGTCGGTGGTTTTTGACCCCAGATCATATCCGGATATCTTCAGGGAGGTTCAGGGACTTGTCTACCGATACGTAGTGATGTTCTGGGTCTTCTGTAGAGTCCCGGGAGTTATGGCCCATGGATCTACCGTCGTAACAAGGCAGAGGTCGGTGGTTTTTGACCCCAGATCATATCCGGATATCTTCAGGGAGGTTCACGGACTTGTCTACCGATACGTGGTGATGTTCTGGGTCTTCTATAGAGTCTAGGGAGTTACGGCCCATGGATCTACCGTCGTAACAAGGCAGAGGTCGGTGGTTGTTGACCTCAGAATCATATCCGGATATCTTCAGGGAGGTTCACGGACTTGTCTACCGATACGTGGTGATGTTCTGGGTCTTCTATAGAGTCTAGGGAGTTACGGCCCATGGATCTATCGTCGTAACAAGGCAGTGATCGGTGGTTTTTGACCCCAGATCATATCTGGATAGCCTCATGGAAGTTCAGGGACTTGCCTACTGATACGTGATGATGATCTGGATCCTCTGTAGAGTCCCGGGAGTTACGGCGCATGGGTCTACCGTCGTAACAAAGTAGGGGTCGGTAGTTTTTGACCTCAGATCATATCCGGATAGCCTCAAGGAGATTCGAATACTAGTCTACCAAAATGTAAAGGTATTTTTGATTTTCTGTAGTGTCCCAGGAGTAAACAATATAAAAATACAAAAATACAAAAAAAACAAAAATACAAAAATACAAAAATACAAAAATACAAAAATACAAAAATACAAAAATACAAAAATACAAAAATACAAAAATACAAAAATACAAAAATACAAAAATACAAAAATACAAAAATACAAAAATACAAAAATACAAAAATACAAAAATACAAAAATTTAAAAATATAAAAATATAAAATATAAAAATATAATATAAAAAAATAAAAATATAAAAATATAAAAATATAAAAACATAAAAATATAAAAATATAAAAATATAAAAATATAAAAATATAAAAATATAAAAATATAAAAATATAAAAATATAAAAATATAAAAATATAAAAATATAAAATATAAAAATATAAAAATATAAAAATATAAAAATATAAAAATATAAAAATATAAAAATATAAAAATATAAAAATATAAAAATATAAAAATATAAAAATATAAAATATAAAAATATAAAAATATAAAATATAAAAATATAAAAATATAAAAATATAAAAATATATAAATATATAAATATATAAATATAAAATATAAAAATATAAAATATAAAAATATAAAAATATAAAAATATAAAAATATAAAAATATAAAAATATAAAAATATAAAAATATAAAATATAAAAATATAAAAATATAAAAATATAAAAATATAAAAATATAAAAATATAAAAATATAAAAATATAAAAATATAAAAATATAAAAATATAAAAATATAAAAATATAAAAATATAAAAATATAAAAATAAAAAAATATAAAAATATAAATATATAAATATATAAAAATATAAAAATGTAAAAATATAATAAATATATTATTATTCAAGAAAAAACTAATCTGATGTAATATTGAAATAAATTATTCGGGAATGTAACAGGTAATCACCAGCTCAACTAATTTGAGGTTGCTATACTCAAATATGACTTCAAAAATACCCCAAAGCACACAGAACGACGCCATCTTGGATTACACATTCCCTGTGTACTCTGGAGTATTTTTGAGGTCATATTTGAGTTTAGCGACTCCAAATTAGTTAAACTTCAGATGCTGATTGCTTGCTAAACTTCTGTATAAACATTTCCAATATTCTACTACCACCATATTGGACGCCATCTTGGATTACACATTCCCTGTGTACTTTAGAGTATTTTTGAGGTCATATTCGAGCTCAACGACCCCAAATTAGTTAAATTTGAGATGCTGATTGCTTGCTAAACTTCTGTGTAAACATTTCCGATATTCTACTACCACCATATTGGACGCCATCTTGGATTACACATTCCCTGTGTACTTTAGAGTATTTTTGAGGTCATATTCGAGCTCAACGACCCCAAATTAGTTAAATTTGAGATGCTGATTGCTTGCTAAACTTCTGTGTAAACATTTCCGATATTCTACTACCACCATATTGGACGCCATCTTGGATTACACATTCCCTGTGTACTTTGGAGTATTTTTGAGGTCATATTTGAGTTTAGCGACCCCAAATTAGTTAAACTTGAGACGCTGATTGCTTGCTAAACTTCTGTATAAACATTTCCAATATTCTACTACCGCCATATTGGACGCCATCTTGGATTACACATTCCCTGTGTACTTTGGAATATTTTTGAGGTCATATTTGAGTTTAGCGACCCCAAATTAGATAAACTTGAGACGCTGATTGCTTGCTAAACTTCTGTATAAACATTTAAAATATTCTACTACCGCCATATTGGACGCCATCTTGGATTACACATTCCCTGTGTACTTTGGAATATTTTTGAGGTCATATTTGAGTTTAGCGACCCCAAATTAGTTAAACTTGAGACGCTGATTGCTTGCTAAACTTCTGTATAAACATTTCCAATATTCTACTACCGCCATATTGGACGCCATCTTGGATTACACATTCCCTGTGTACTTTAGACTATTTTTGAGGTCATATTCGAGCTCAGCGACCCCAAATTAGTTAAATTTGAGATGCTGATTGCTTGCTAAACTTCTGTATAAACATTTCCAATATTCTACTACCGCCATATTGGACGCCATCTTTGATTACACATTCCCTGTGTACTCTGGAGTATTTTTGAGGTCATATTTGAGTTTAGCGACTCCAAATTAGTTAAACTTCAGATGCTGATTGCTTGCTAAACTTCTGTATAAACATTTCCAATATTCTACTACCGCCATATTGGACGCCATCTTGGATTACACATTCCCTGTGTACTTTAGACTATTTTTGAGGTCATATTCGAGCTCAGCGACCCCAAATTAGTTAAATTTGAGATGCTGATTGCTTGCTAAACTTCTGTATAAACATTTCCAATATTCTACTACCGCCATATTGGACGCCATCTTTGATTACACATTCCCTGTGTACTTTAGAGTATTTTTGAGGTCATATTCGAGCTCAGCGACCCCAAATTAGTTAAATTTGAGATGCTGATTGCTTGCTAAACTTCTGTATAAACATTTCCAATATTCTACTACCGCCATATTGGATGCCATCTTGGATTACACATTCCCTGTGTACTTTGGAATATTTTTGAGGTCATATTTGAGTTTATCGACCCCAAATTAGTTAAACTTGAGACGCTGATTGCTTGCTAAACTTCTGTATAAACATTTCCAATATTCTACTACCGCCATATTGGATGCCATCTTGGATTACACATTCCCTGTGTACTTTGGAATATTTTTGAGGTCATATTTGAGTTTAGCGACCCCAAATTAGTTAAACTTGAGACGCTGATTGCTTGCTAAACTTCTGTATAAACATTTCCAATATTCTACTACCGCCATATTGGATGCCATCTTGGATTACACATTCCCTGTGTACTTTGGAGTATTTTTGAGGTCATATTTGAGTTTAGCGACCCCAAATTAATTAAATTTGAGATGCTGATTGCTAGCTAAACTTCTGTATAAACATTTCCGATATTCTACTACCGCCATATTGGACGCCATCTTGGATTACACATTCCCTGTGTACTTTGGAATATTTTTGAGGTTATATTTGAGTTTAGCGACCCCAAATTAGTTAAACTTGAGACGCTGATTGCTTGCTAAACTTCTGTATAAACATTTCCAATATTCTACTACCGCCATATTGGATGCCATCTTGGATTACACATTCCCTGTGTACTTTGGAATATTTTTGAGGTCATATTTGAGTTTAGCGACCCCAAATTAGTTAAACTTGAGACGCTGATTGCTTGCTAAACTTCTGTATAAACATTTCCAATATTCTACTACCGCCATATTGGATGCCATCATGGATTACACATTCCCTGTGTACTTTGGAATATTTTTGAGGTCATATTTGAGTTTAGCGACCCCAAATTAGTTAAACTTGAGATGCTGATTGCTTGCTAAACTTCTGTATAAACATTTCCAATACTCTACTACCGCCATATTGGACGCCATCTTGGATTACACATTCCCTGTGTACTTTGGAATATTTTTGAGGTCATATTCGAGCTCAGCGACCCCAAATTAGTTAAATTTGAGACGCTGATTGCTTGCTAAACTTCTGTATAAACATTTCCAATATTCTACTACCGCCATATTGGATGCCATCTTGGATTACACATTCCCTGTGTACTTTGGAGTATTTTTGAGGTCATATTTGAGTTTAGCGACCCCAAATTAGTTAAACTTGAGACGCTGATTGCTTGCTAAACTTCTGTATAAACATTTCCAATATTCTACTACCGCCATATTGGATGCCATCTTGGATTACACATTCCCTGTGTACTTTGGAGTATTTTGAGGTCATATTTGAGTTTAGCGACCCCAAATTAATTAAATTTGAGATGCTGATTGCTAGCTAAACTTCTGTATAAACATTTCCGATATTCTACTACCGCCATATTGGACGCCATCTTGGATTACACATTCCCTGTGTACTTTGGAATATTTTGAGGTCATATTTGAGTTTAGCGACCCCAAATTAGTTAAACTTGAGACGCTGATTGCTTGCTAAACTTCTGTATAAACATTTCCAATATTCTACTACCGCCATATTGGATGCCATCTTGGATTACACATTCCCTGTGTACTTTGGAATATTTTTGAGGTCATATTTGAGTTTAGCGACCCCAAATTAGTTAAACTTGAGACGCTGATTGCTTGCTAAACTTCTGTATAAACATTTCCAATATTCTACTACCGCCATATTGGATGCCATCTTGGATTACACATTCCCTGTGTACTTTGGAGTATTTTTGAGGTCATATTTGAGTTTAGCGACCCCAAATTAGTTAAACTTGAGACGCTGATTGCTTGCTAAACTTCTGTATAAACATTTCCAATATTCTACTACCGCCATATTGGATGCCATCTTGGATTACACATTCCCTGTGTACTTTGGAGTATTTTTGAGGTCATATTTGAGTTTAGCGACCCCAAATTAGTTAAACTTGAGACGCTGATTGCTTGCTAAACTTCTGTATAAACATTTCCAATATTCTACTACCGCCATATTGGATGCCATCTTGGATTACACATTCCCTGTGTACTTTGGAGTATTTTTGAGGTCATATTTGAGTTTAGCGACCCCAAATTAATTAAATTTGAGATGCTGATTGCTAGCTAAACTTCTGTATAAACATTTCCGATATTCTACTACCGCCATATTGGACGCCATCTTGGATTACACATTCCCTGTGTACTTTGGAATATTTTGAGGTCATATTTGAGTTTAGCGACCCCAAATTAGTTAAACTTGAGACGCTGATTGCTTGCTAAACTTCTGTATAAACATTTCCAATATTCTACTACCGCCATATTGGATGCCATCTTGGATTACACATTCCTGTGTACTTTGGAATATTTTGAGGTCATATTTGAGTTTAGCGACCCCAAATTAGTTAAACTTGAGATGCTGATTGCTTGCTAAACTTCTGTATAAACATTTCCAATATTCTACTACCGCCATATTGGACGCCATCTTGGATTACACATTCCCTGTGTACTTTGGAATATTTTGAGGTCATATTTGAGTTTAGCGACCCCAAATTAGTTAAACTTGAGATGCTGATTGCTTGCTAAACTTCTGTATAAACATTTCCAATACTCTACTACCGCCATATTGGACGCCATCTTGGATTACACATTCCCTGTGTACTTTAGAGTATTTTTGAGGTCATATTCGAGCTCAGCGACCCCAAATTAGTTAAATTTGAGATGCTGATTGCTTGCTAAACTTCTGTATAAACATTTCCAATATTCTACTACCGCCATATTGGACGCCATCTTTGATTACACATTCCCTGTGTACTTTAGAGTATTTTTGAGGTCATATTCGAGCTCAGCGACCCCAAATTAGTTAAATTTGAGATGCTGATTGCTTGCTAAACTTCTGTATAAACATTTCCAATATTCTACTACCGCCATATTGGACGCCATCTTGGATTACACATTCCCTGTGTACTTTGGAATATTTTTGAGGTCATATTTGAGTTTAGCGACCCCAAATTAGTTAAATTTGAGACGCTGATAGCTTGCTAAACTTCTGTATAAACATTTCCAATATTCTACTACCGCCATATTGGATGCCATCTTGGATTACACATTCCCTGTGTACTTTGGAATATTTTTGAGGTCATATTTGAGTTTAGCGACCCCAAATTAGTTAAACTTGAGACGCTGATTGCTTGCTAAACTTCTGTATAAACATTTCCAATATTCTACTACCGCCATATTGGACGCCATCTTGGATTACACATTCCCTGTGTACTTTAGACTATTTTTGAGGTCATATTCGAGCTCAGCGACCCCAAATTAGTTAAATTTGAGATGCTGATTGCTTGCTAAACTTCTGTATAAACATTTCCAATATTCTACTACCGCCATATTGGACGCCATCTTTGATTACACATTCCCTGTGTACTTTAGAGTATTTTTGAGGTCATATTCGAGCTCAGCGACCCCAAATTAGTTAAATTTGAGATGCTGATTGCTTGCTAAACTTCTGTATAAACATTTCCAATATTCTACTACCGCCATATTGGACGCCATCTTGGATTACACATTCCCTGTGTACTTTGGAATATTTTGGAGGTCATATTTGAGTTTAGCGACCCCAAATTAGTTAAATTTGAGACGCTGATTGCTTGCTAAACTTCTGTATAAACATTTCCAATATTCTACTACCGCCATATTGGACGCCATCTTGGATTACACATTCCCTGTGTACTTTGGAGTATTTTTGAGGTCATATTTGAGTTTAGCGACCCCAAATTAGTTAAATTTGAGATGCTGATTGCTTGCTAAACTTCTGTATAAACATTTCCGATATTCTACTACCGCCATATTGGACGCCATCTTGGATTACACATTCCCTGTGTGCTTTGGAGTATTTTGGAGGTCATATTTGAGTTTAGCGACCCCAAATTAGTTAAATTTGAGATGCTGATTGCTTGCTAAACTTCTGTATAAACATTTCCAATATTCTACTACCGCCATATTGGACGCCATCTTGGATTACACATTCCCTGTGTACTTTGGAGTATTTTTGAGGTCATATTTGAGTTTAGCGACCCCAAATTAGTTAAATTTGAGATGCTGATTGCTTGCTAAACTTCTGTATAAACATTTCCGATATTCTACTACCGCCATATTGGACGCCATCTTGGATTACACATTCCCTGTGTGCTTTGGAGTATTTTGGAGGTCATATTCGAGCTCAGCGACCCCAAATTAGTTAAATTTGAGATGCTGATTGCTTGCTAAACTTCTGTATAAACATTTCCAATATTCTACTACCGCCATATTGGACGCCATCTTTGATTACACATTCCCTGTGTACTTTAGAGTATTTTTGAGGTCATATTCGAGCTCAGCGACCCCAAATTAGTTAAATTTGAGATGCTGATTGCTTGCTAAACTTCTGTATAAACATTTCCAATATTCTACTACCGCCATATTGGACGCCATCTTGGATTACACATTCCCTGTGTACTTTGGAATATTTTTGAGGTCATATTTGAGTTTAGCGACCCCAAATTAGTTAAATTTGAGACGCTGATAGCTTGCTAAACTTCTGTATAAACATTTCCAATATTCTACTACCGCCATATTGGATGCCATCTTGGATTACACATTCCCTGTGTACTTTGGAATATTTTTGAGGTCATATTTGAGTTTAGCGACCCCAAATTAGTTAAACTTGAGACGCTGATTGCTTGCTAAACTTCTGTATAAACATTTCCAATATTCTACTACCGCCATATTGGACGCCATCTTGGATTACACATTCCCTGTGTACTTTAGAGTATTTTTGAGGTCATATTTGAGTTTAGCGACCCCAAATTAGTTAAATTTGAGATGCTGATTGCTTGCTAAACTTCTGTATAAACATTTCCGATATTCTACTACCGCCATATTGGACGCCATCTTGGATTACACATTCCCTGTGTGCTTTGGAGTATTTTTGAGGTCATATTTGAGTTTAGCGACCCCAAATTAGTTAAATTTGAGATGCTGATTGCTTGCTAAACTTCTGTATAAACATTTCCAATATTCTACTACCGCCATATTGGACGCCATCTTGGATTACACATTCCCTGTGTACTTTGGAGTATTTTTGAGGTCATATTTGAGTTTAGCGACCCCAAATTAGTTAAACTTGAGACGCTGATTGCTTGCTAAACTTCTGTATAAACATTTCCAATATTCTACTACCGCCATATTGGATGCCATCTTGGATTACACATTCCCTGTGTACTTTGGAGTATTTTTGAGGTCATATTTGAGTTTAGCGACCCCAAATTAGTTAAACTTGAGACGCTGATTGCTTGCTAAACTTCTGTATAAACATTTCCAATATTCTACTACCGCCATATTGGACGCCATCTTGGATTACACATTCCCTGTGTACTTTGGAATATTTTGGAGGTCATATTTGAGTTTAGCGACCCCAAATTAGTTAAATTTGAGACGCTGATTGCTTGCTAAACTTCTGTATAAACATTTCCAATATTCTACTACCGCCATATTGGACGCCATCTTGGATTACACATTCCCTGTGTACTTTGGAGTATTTTGAGGTCATATTTGAGTTTAGCGACCCCAAATTAGTTAAATTTGAGATGCTGATTGCTTGCTAAACTTCTGTATAAACATTTCCGATATTCTACTACCGCCATATTGGACGCCATCTTGGATTACACATTCCCTGTGTACTTTAGACTATTTTTGAGGTCATATTCGAGTTCAGCGACCCCAAATTAGTATAATTTGCTTCTTGATACCAACAATAAGCACCTGTTTTGAATTCGTGTCTTGCCTATAGTGTAAAACACACAGTCTGGCAGCACGGCACAGCAACGAGAGAGTTTTCGTCGCATTCGCCGCTCGCGCTGAGAGCGACAATAACGTAAACAAAAAAGCGAAAAAATCGCCCCGCCGGCCTGACCTCAAGCCTTAATGCTAACATTCCATAGGTCGCCTTCACTACACAGTAAAAAAAATCATGATAAAATTTCATCTAAAAAGGCGTACATCTTTTATGTAAAAAAGCTTTAATTTTACCTCTAATAATGTGTAAATTTACATCTGGCAGACGCTAGGGAAAAATATCTAAAAAAATCAAATCAAATTATTCGCTCTACAGCATTGCCCTGGCGTTCTCGATTGCGAGATTGTTGAGGCAATTGCAAACCTCTTTTTACACCTTAGCTTCCATCCACCCCGGGATTCGAACTGACGACCTTTGGATTGTTAGTCCAACTGCCTACCAGCGACTCCACCGAGACAGGGCCCAGGGAGACGACTCCTGTACCTGGACTGAGCTAACGACCTAACCACTAGGTTAGACCGGGACCAACATTTACTTCCCTGTCCGACGGAAGGCGTGATCAGACAAATCTCGTCTCAAAATTTACCACCGGGACCTTCTGGGATCAAACCCAGGCCGACTGGGTGAGAGGCAACCACGCTTACACCTACACCACGGTCCCGGCCCTATATGCAGTAAATATAGTATACAATGTACGGAACACATAGAGCTACATTGGCTTTAATCGTACAGATTTTCACAGCGGCGAGATGGCCGTGCGGGTTGGGGCGCTCACATTATTAGAGGTAAAATTAAAGTTTTTTTCTGACATAAAAGATGTACTCCTTTTTAGATGAAATTTTACCACGATTTTTTTTTACTGTGTAAGGTGTCGTAATAAGGTCCAGTTCGTGACGATACACTACCTTCCCTTTACTAAGGAATCGAATCCAGAAGGGAAAAGATCACCAGTTTTGTAGGTCCGAGTCGAGATTTAATCCGGATTTTCAGAAAGATTGGACAATAATCTGAAAGAGTTTTTGTTTCTGCAATGTAAGGTTGACTTATCATTGCCTTGTAAAACAATTCTGATTTTTCTCGTATATTTATCATTTATCTGTTTTGATTTAATTACAAAATTGGCACATTGAAAAGTAAATCAAATTAACATACTTATTTGTTAGATATAAATTTTGGTATGAAATTTAACCACTTCATTCCTCAAATTCGTATCACCTTTTCCTTACAGAATAACAAACTGATTATTGTTGATCATCCTTTGTGATACATATGTTTATCAAAATATCAACCATTACCATTTTTTTCAAATCTCATCAAATATTGTTTGACGAGATTATTAATTGGAGCCCATTTTTTCCTCGAAATTAGCATGCTGAACAAAAGGTTCACAAATTTCACGGACCATACGGCAATTATTGATGGTGCATTGATTGTTCGGTATGGCATCTGTCTATTTAAATTCAATTCAATCAACTCAATCAATACGAACAGAGGCTTCATTATTGGTCAAATATTTAAAACGTGGTCATCATTTTCGGTAATAACAACCCACTCTTTTGGTTGATCTGAATTTTATTGAGCTCACTCATTCTTCACATTTTTTTTTGATAGTTCATATAATCCCACGAAATACCCCATCCGAGCCTAGGGCAAAATACCACTCACTGTCGCTCCAGTACGTCCGGCTTGAAGTTGCCGCAGCGGGGAAAATCGGCAGGCGGTTTCGGCATTTGGTCCACCTCGCCCACCTGGAGAACCAGGCCCATGCCGGTGGCCAGATGCCACTCGAAATGGCAGTGCACGAGCCAGAATCCTGCGAATGACAGTTGGTGAAGATTTTTAGTGGAAAATGATTTATTTTGGGGTTGAGTGCCGTTTGTTTACTATGTAAAATACTATGACTTTAGTTACACGTACTAATTGCTGTCTTTGAAAAAAGGTCTTTTTAATCCAGAATCAAAATATTTTTTATTAAATCCTTTATTTAAAGCTTTGTATGTAGAAATTTTACAAAAACCATACATTAATTTTGGACTAGGTTTTAACTGTGCACGCCATTCATACACATTGCAAAGAATAGTCGTATTCAACTCAGAAGTACCTACATACAACAATCCGATTTAACTTGGCATTGATAGGATTACCACGGCTCGAAATACAAACAAATTATACCTGTTACTATAGGAACATGAATTTTGATTGTGATTGTCATTGATTGAGAAAGTGAAAAACAAAGACATGTATAAATATGCCTTTAAAGAATACTTAACCAACTTTAAACGTATCTTCTGCGAAATTAGATGTAAATCAAATTAGCTTCACTCAATAAGGTTTAAAAAGCTAAGGGTTACGAAATAATAGTACACATAAAATCCGCTTTTGATGCAAGCTTTCTATGATCCGTTTTTATGAGCGGTTATGTTCGATATCAGGTAAAGCTTTTAGTATTATGGTTAATTAATGCGGATGAGGTGGCGAGTGTTGGTTAATACGCAGTCCAGATTTGATTTTCCGGGCGGTTTTAGAAAAGCTCAACATCGACTCATTTTTATTGCAGGTTCTAAATTCAACAGGAGGTCTTGATCTTGATACACGGTAAAAAAGTGGTTATTTTTAATTTAACTTTTTGTCACTTAAACTTGATTTGTAAAAAAACACTATTTTTATTTTTTTTTATTTTTTGATATGTTTTAGAGGTCAAAAAATGCCAACTTTTCAGAAATTTCCAGGTTGTGCAAAAAATCTTTGAGCGAGTTATAAATTTTTGAATCAATACTGATTTTTTTTAAAAATCGAAAAATTGGTCGCAAAAAATTTTCAACTTCATTTTTCGATGTAAAATCAAATTTGCAATCAAAAAGTACTTTAGTGAAATTTTGATAAAGTGCACCGTTTTCAAGTTACAGTTGACTCTCTGGTTGTCAATATCCAAGGGACCGTCGAGGAAGTTTACAGTTTACAGAACGATGCAAAATGAAGACTCGATTGAAATAGTAGTTTATGCAACAAGCTGCAAAAAGATGTTTTTTCAGAACGAGTCGTACATTTATCCAACGAGGTTCACCGAGTTGGATAATTACGAAGAGTGCTGAAAAAATCAAGTTTTGCAACGAGTTCCATACAACATTTTTTGCAATTCCAAAAAACACACACTGAGTGGAATTTTATGTCAAATTTTCATGTATTTTGTCAATAAATCGTTTAAATCAAAAAAATGTTGAAAAGTGTTACTTTTCGAAACAAGTGCTGAAAAGTCCAACTTTTCAGCACCCATTTGAGTGCTGAAAAGTAGAACTTTTCAGCATTTATTTTGAAAAGTGTTGCTATTCGATTCTGCTATTTTTGGTACAGAAAAGTAGTCTATTTCGTCGTTCAAGAAAGACAGGAAAAGTAAGTAGTTTCACGACGGAATTGCAAAAATATTTTTTCTTGATACCCAGCTATGGGAAAGAAGCATGGCAACGTCCATCAAACAAAAACAAACTAATGTCAAACACCCTTCAAAGCTTCGTTTCGCCAAGAAAAATCTCTATGCAAGCCATAAGAAAGTGAAATTATTGACAACCGGAAGAGATTTTTAAAGCAAACAGAATCCAAGGGACCGTCGAGGAAGAGATCCTTCAAGCAAGGGAAAATATCGAGGAATGAAGATAATTGAAGTATGCAGATTGAAGGGACTGAAGAATTCATCGATAGATGGAGAATTATTGATATCGAGAAGATCGACAGCCAGAGAGTCGACTGTAAATCCATTTTTAGGTGACTTTTTTGAAAATAGTCGCAGTTTTTCATTTTTTCTTTAAATTAGTGCACATGTTTGCCCACCTTTGAAAAAAAAATTTGAAAAGCTGAGAAAAATCTCTTTATTTTGCATTTTTGAACTTTGTTAATACGACCCTTAGTTGCTGAAATATTGCCATGCAAAGGTTTAAAAACAGAAAAATTGATGTTTTCTGTGTCCCACCCAACAAACACACCATTTTCTAATGTCGATATCTCAGCAATTAATGGTTCGATTTTCAATGTTAAAATATGAAACAATGGTGAAATTTTTCGATCTTTTTGAAAAAAATATTTTCAAATTTTTTAAACTGAGACTAGCATTTCAAAAGGGCCAAACATTCAATATTACGCTCTTTTAAAATGTATGTCTTGGTTTAAATTTTTTTTAAATATTTTTTTTCGAAAAGATCGGAAAAACAAATGTTTCATATTTTAACATTGAAAATCGGACCATTAGTTGCTGAGATATCGACATTAGAAAATGGTGTGTTGTTTGGGTGGGACTCAATTTTCCTGTTTTTAAACCTTTGCATGGCAATATCTCAGCAACTAAGGGTCGTATCAACAAAGTTCAAAAATGCAAAATATAGAGAATTTTCTCAGCTTTTTATTTTTTTTCAAAGGTGGGCAAACATGTGCACTAATTTAAAAAAAAATGAAAAACTGCGACTATTTTCAAAAAAGTCACCTAAAAATGGACTTAACTTGAAATCCTTGCACTTTATCAAAATTTTATTAAAATACTTTTTGATTGCAAATTTGATTTTACATCGAAAAATAAAGTTGAAAAATTTTTGCGACCAATTTTTCGATTTTTTGAAAAAAAAAAAAACAGTATTAATTCAAAAATGAATAACTCCACATCGGTAGAACTTGAGATTCAAAAAGAGGGATTTATACAGTGCTGCCTCTAGCGGTGGAGAGCTCCAACTTTTATAACAGATTTTATAATAGATTTAACCGAGGGGTTGATCAACAGCACGATTTTTTCTCCAGCCTGAGCAAATAACTCGAAACACAACTTTAGAACCCCTTGACTGATAGAAACTGGAATAAACTGTTATACACATAAAAGAAAACAACATCGTAGCTGGCCATGCAAAAAAAAAAAAAAAAACAATTTTCTAATGTTTACAAATTTCCGTCCATCTTCAGGAACCATTTCCGTTCATATTCCATTGCGTCCTAAAAGAAACGGATCTCCATAAAAAAAAATTGATGAAAAATGTTTAGTGTGAACATCATTTAATCGAGAACCGGAGAAGTGCCATCTGAATGGATTATTTTCCGGTGGTTGGGGATAGTTGGATTTGTTACGAGCATTATTTTTATGAATCTTGTACAAAGAAGACATTAGTTGAACTGAAATAAACATTACGCTTGAAAGGAACGGTAGTTATTTGAAAACAAGTGGTTCAATGAAGCAATTTTAAATATGCCTCCAAGTGATCACTTCTGTTGTCTTAGTTGATGTCACCAGGCCAAGTTTTTTTTAACTTTCAATCTGTACTCTTGTTAAGATGGTTGTTTATGGAAGACGCAAAACGCAAAACGCTTAACATTGCGTGTGATGGCCAGTTTAACGGAAACACATTTTTACTCAATTTTTAGTTAATAAAATGTTGCAAATCGTGATGAGCTTGTTTGTTTTGATTCGTTGCCACGAATGTCAGTCTAACTGGTATACATTTTCTTTTATGAGATCGTAGTGTGCTGAGAAATCATCCAGGACAAATTTATCGTAGAACACTAATGAACTGATTTCTCGTCACACTTTTTGAGCAGAAATTTGTTCAGAGTTCCACGGATGTATAACTCGCTCAAAGATTTTTTGCACAACCTGGAAATTTCTGAAAAGTTGGCATTTGATGTCCTCTAAAACATATAAAAAATAAAAAAAATAAAAATAGTGTTTTTTTGCAAATCAAGTTTTAGTGACAAAAAGTTAAATAAAAAATCACCAATATTATTATTTTTACCGTGTATCATTTTTTCCAGTGTAGTCCATATCCATACCTACAACTTTGCCGAAGACACCAAATCGATCAAAAAATTCCTTCAAAAGACACAGATTTTTGAATTTTCATGCATCATTTTTGTATGGCCAGCTGCCAAATTTGTATGGAAAATTAATGATGCAAAATGGCTTCTTTGGGCATATCGAAGGCACCAAAAAAGTTTCAGTCGAATTAAAAAATACAAAAAAAAAATCGTATGACCGAAATCTGAGAGAACTGCTCATTTATAGAAAAATCTGATCGGCGTAAAACTTAAATTGCGTAAGAAAAGCATAATATCGACATGGTCTGCTTTGTCTGTTTCAACATCATGTTGTGGTATTTTATCAATACTTGTCCGCCCCTCGCCCAGTGCACACATACATACCGGGATTATTGGCTCGGAAGCGCGTCCGGACGAAGCCCTGGTTCGGTATGGACACGGTATCCTTGTACGGTGGGTTGTAGTCGGTGCCCGGTTTGCGGGCGTGCTTTCCCTGCTTCAGCCGCTGAAGTCGCTCGTGCAGTCCTAGCTGGGGCAGGCGGCCCATGTCGGTGACGATGAACCGGTGTCCGTGGATGTGGAATGGGTGGTAAAAATCTTGCGCATCTGTCCGAATGGAATTTTCCAAATTAGGGGGTCGCCGACGTATAATGCTTGTTTGCTGGAATAAAACCACTTACACGGTGCCGTGTCGTACAGCACAATCTCGACAATGTCGTTAAGGTCTACCTTCAGCAGGTGGGTACAGAAGCAGTGCGTTCGGTTTGCGCATTTCGGTGGGAGATTTGTCTCGTTGCAAAATTGTTGCTGTACGTCCGTAATTTGCTCCGGCTGGGTCAACAGGGGAAAGCTGGGTGGCACCAAGCTGATGTTGTTCGTCACGCCAAACACGTTGAACGCATCGCGTACGGCTGAATGAAAGTTAAATTGAGTAGGAATTTGACGAATCGATAGCCTGAAATGCACTTACTGGTAAACCGAACGAATCCCTCGTTGGAGAACAGCCAGCTGTTGTCCGCCTCAACGATAGTGAATCCCCAGTAGAACTGCTTGTCCGGCACAGCGTCAATCAGCGCACTATCCCGATGAACTTCGTGAGATTCAAGCTTTGAGGTGCAGATATTCTCGTCCTTGCCTCGGTAGCAGGAATCCGTGTGACGGTTTAAGATTATACCTTCTGGATATTCGTGCTCGTACTTAGGAGGATCTTCCTCGGGATAGCTGAGCGCTTCCGTCGAAACACTTGGATCGGCGTAAGACAGCACCGCAAAACCTTCGACCGGGTTCTTGTTACAGAACGCAATGCCACGAACTCGGATCCAGTAGTTGCCCGGTGGTTGATCGGCCGTCAGTACAAAGTCGTACCGTTCACCGGATAAGGAAATCAGGGTGTCCACCATTTGGGGTTGGACCGCGCCTCCGTCCGTGGAAATGATTTCCATCCGGTGTTTCTCGATCTGCATCTTGAACGGGCAGTACTGGCTGCCTCCGCTGATCATCCTGAACCGGTAGCGTTTGTTCGGTTGTACTCGGAATACCGCCAACGGGACAGCCGTGGCCCACTTCTTGGTGTAGTTCTGGAATATTTTGTTTTACGTTTTTCACGGTACGTTTTGTATTATTAATTATAAAAAAATGACGGGCTGTTGAAAATTTATGGTGATTCTATAAATGAACAGCATAAAAATATATTTTTTTCTGACAAAGGGGATCCTCGAAACTATAGTATACAATCAATAATAACGGCAAGAAAGACCTTGGGTCGTTCTAACCATAAGTCCTTTCAGGATGCTTCCTTCGAGTTGGCTGCGCTTATGTCCAATAAGATTACTAGATTGATGAAGATTTCATTGTATTTATTATACCTTTTTCAACTTACATTATAGTGCCGCCCACGTCCATTGATCAATATGGAGTCCACCTTCAGTGCCGAGCTCTGCTGTCCGGGGATCCAATTTTCCACCGTATGTTCCGACCAGTCGGAAAGCAGCATCACGTGCTCGGTCAGATCGTAATCGTACAGGTTTATGTTCACATCGTGGGGATTCCTCACGACTGCCACCCCGAGATGTCCGTTAGCCTTCTGGTAGCCGGAATGCGAGTGATACCACTGAGTTCCCGGGTCCACTGCCTGGAACCGGTACCGGAAGCTCGTTCCCGCCGGAATTGGACACTGCGTTACCATGGGGACACCGTCCATCCAGGGTGAGTCGAGCTGGTGGAATCCGTGCCAGTGAATGGCCGTCGCAAGGCCGTCCATCTCGTTCGAAACGTCCACCACGATGGTGTCGTTGCGGCAGACCACGATCGGTGGACCCGGCACCTTCCGGTTAATCGACACGATACCACGCTCCCGACCACTACCAGTTACGCACTGTGCGTGAAAGCAGTGGGCACGATTCCCGCGAATACAGTCCCAGCAAGATCTGCAAGAAGTATGTTCAGCAACATAGTCTCGACACAAAACCGTTCCATCTTACGATCCCATTGCGGTGTAGCTCTCCATAATCCAGTGGTAGTAGCAGATCCTGGGAGGTTCGTTTGGATCACAAGGTCGGTCACACTCTTCCCCGGGGTACTCCAAAGGATGGTTGACGACCAGGACACTGGTGGGAATCAGCAATTCCCGCCATAAATACTCTAAGGACCATTATCAGGTGAGATTCTTCAACGATTCTTAACAACATTAAAACAAAACTCACTTGGTTCGGTAATCAGTGGGAATCCGAAAAATGATTCAACATCCTTGCTCAAAACGGTTAATCCTACAACATAAACTAGCAAGTTCATGGCGACACAGCGCCGTACTCGCGGCTCGAGAACAAAACAATGACTAAAGCAAGTGGAGTGATTTGTTCTTGGGTAGTCGTTTTTTTCTACCGATAATCAGCTTCCCGAATTTTTGGCTTATCGCGTTGTCTTACATTTCATAACGTTAGGAAACCCAGTCATACAGTCTATATGGGAAGCTGTGACCTTCTCAACGTTGGAAAACGTAGAGATTTCATTCTTAAATCTGATTGATAGTACTTACTAATTACTGAGTAGAATGGCAGGGTGGTCATTTGGAGTTCACATTATTTCCGGATCGTGTGACATTTTTTAAAATTTTTATTCTATGGCTCTGGTGATTGTTCATATCGCTTTGATTTTAAATTCTTTCGGTATTAACTTGCGTGTACTCTTCACATCGCGTCTCGTTTCATTTAGTTTAACAAATAGTTCAAATTTAATCAATATGAATAGAAGGAATGCAAATTGTTTCTAAATGGATATTTTCCAACACAGGTCGTGAGTTTACACAGCATGCCCCTGCTGAGTAAGATAAGTACGATGACAACAACATCTTTTTCGATCCTGAAAAAAAAAATCTTTGAATCGTATCGTAAATTGGTTGTCGAAACTACCGACTTTTCATCGATTTTCAGCATCCATTTGAGATTACTTTTCAGTAGTTTTAACGAAAAGTAATACTTTTCGATGGGATTTAGGACTTATTTTGAAGGCAAACAGCATTAAAGTAGGGACACAAACGTTTAACTGAAAAATCAAATTGAAATGGAATTTTCCGGAATTGCAAAAAAAGGTGTTTCAACTCGTTGCAAAACATGATTTTTCAGCACTCATCGTATTTATAATAAAATAATTACAGAGGACAGATAAATTACAGAGGATTTTTTTTATTTTAATTTTTATATTTTTCAATCCTGCTGAAATTTTTTTGGTGCCATCGGTATGCCCAAACATGCCATTTTGCATCATTAGTTTTTCCATATAGGGACCATCCATAAACCACGTGGACACTTTTTTGGGAATCTCTTACCCCCCCCCCCCCTTCGTGGACAATTGTCCATACAAAAAAAACTTTTTTGTATGGATCGTAGACAATCGCCATACCCCCCCCCCCTCTAAAGTGTCCACGTGGTTTATGGATGGTCCCATACTTTTCCATACAAATTTGGCAACTGTCCATACAAAAATGATATATGAAAATTCAAAAATCTGTATCTTTCGAAGGTATTTTTTGATCGATTTGGTGTCTTCGACAAAGTTGTAGGTTTGGATACGGACTACACTGAAAAAAAATGATACACGGTTGGTGATTTTTTATTTCATATTTTGTCACTAAAACTAGATTTGCAAAAAAAAAAACACTATTTTTATTTTTTTTATTTTCTGATATGTTTTAGGGGACATCAAATGCCTGCTTTTAAGAGATTTCCAGATCAGGCAAAAATACCTTTGACCGAGTTATAAACTTGTGAATCAATACTGATTAAAAAAAAAAACAATTTTACAGTCGCAAAAATTTTTCAACTTCATTTTTCGATGTAAAATCTAATTTGCAATTAAAAAAAAGTTTAGTGAAATTTTTATACAGTGGACCGTTTTCATGTTAAAGCTATTTTTAGGTAACTTTCTTGAGAATAGTTGAAGTTATTATTTTTTTAAATATGTGCCCATGTTTGCACACTTTTGAAAAAATATTTTTGAGAAGCTGAGAAAATTCTCTTTATTTTTTTTTACTTTGTGGATACGACCCTCAGTTGCTAAAATATTTTTTTATTTGAAGAAATCAGTTTTAATTCAAAAATTCATAACCATTCTGAAAATTTCTGAAAAGTTGGAATTTAATGTCCCTTAAAATTTTTATAAAAAAAATAGTGTTTTTTTTGCAAATCAAGTTTTGGTGACAACAAGTGAAATTAAAAATCATCAAACAATTTTTTTACCGTGTATCTTCTTTTTCAGTATAGTCCTTATCCATACCTACAACTTTGCCGAAGACAAAAAATCGATCAAAAAATACCTTCAAAAGATACAGATTTTTTGATTTTCATGTATCATGCTGCCCAATTTTTATGGAAAATTATATGGACAAGCTAATGATGCAAAATGGCTTCTTTGGGCATACCAAAAGCTTCAAAAAAGTCTCACAGAATTGCTCAATTCATCACTCTTGGACGATGGAAAGCAGGCTATTTTGTCACTTAGGAAGTACAGAAAAATAAGTAGTTTCATAGAGGAGTTGCAAAAAATATGTTTTTGCAATTCTGTCGTGAAACTACTCGCTTTTTTTTCGGTGAACCTTGTTGGATAAATGTACGACTCATGCTGAAAAAATCCTCTTTTTGCAACTTGTTGCATAAACTACTATTTTTTTTTGCAGATCCATTGCTTTTAATTTTCTTTTTTTTTCTTCTTTTCATATATTGGGTCACTTGAAGTTTGTTTTTTTTTGTGATTTATATTAGGAACAATCTCTCTTAATTTGATTGGTCTTCTCGTTCCTGAGATACACATTTTTTAATAAAAAGTAACAATAACTGCGAAAAATACTTTGCCCGTACTCTCTAGAAATATAAAAACAATTTTAAGGCTGTGAAAGGCATCATTGCATATCGTGATTATTTTTGTATTTCTATTTAATATTTCTGGACCCTTGTTTCTGAACCATCAGTCAAAACCCCAAGATTGAAACACTTTTTCTACGACTTTAAAGTGCGGATTTTTGGAGTTCCATTTTTGAGTAGTAGTTTTTCGGAATAGTTTTTTTTATTGGATTTTTTTTTCTGGACAGGATTAATTGATGTCTACAATTTGTCAAAGATACCAAATGAATCATAAAATGTATTTTTTTAAACAGTCCGGAAAGCTAAGAACATTTCACAGAAAAAATGATGGCAATATTCTTAAGGAAATTGTGGCAGAATTTGTGTCCAAAAAATGTGTAATATTACATCAGGAATTGGTGAATTTTCATCAGTATCTGATGAATATTCATCAGGTTCACATTTTTACTCTTTTTTGTAGTAGTACTAAAAAAATGTGAAATATTCAACCAACCAAGTTTACAACATCCCAAAACTCAACATTTTTTTGCAGTGTTGTTATTCATCGTCTCGACAACAACATCAGATGTTTGCCTTGAGAGAAATAATCAAAACCCTAAATAATTAAACGAAATTGTCTTGACAACAGCATTCGATTGTAAGCCTTGGAAAAAACTCGCACACTATGATAATGATCGCAACCTGTCGCAACGCTTGCTTAGAGTATATCCCAGACCTATTACCTTCACAGAAAAAAATGATGGTGATATTCGTCAGGACATGGTGACAGATTCTGTGTCAAATTTTTTTTATAAATTTTACCCCAGAAAATGATGAATTTTCATCATTTTTTGAGGGCATCGTGGCGCGGTGGTTAGCGGCTTCGGCTGCCGATCCCTCAGTGTCTGGGTTGATTCCTGCCTTATCCTCATGGCCTTCTATCGGATGGGGAAGTAAAACGTCGGTCCATTTGGGTGACTCACCACACATAACCTTCGGATGCCTAGAAATGAGCAGAAACTTGCAGCAGAGCCCACAAAAGACCTGGGGGTTGTTAAAGTGGATTGCTTTGCTTTTTTTTCGTCAGGTTCACATTGTTACACATTTTTATGTAATATTATTCAAAAAAGTGGTAATATTCAACCAACCAAATTTTCAACATTCCAAAATTCAACTTTTATTTCTGTGTTTCCAAAAACTGTACAACTCCAAGCAATGCTTACTAGGTGATACCAAGAAGAAATTCCCTTATCCCCTTAAAAAAGCGGAACATTAACACTTCTTGTCTTCCAACTCCTTCTCCTTGTCCATGGTGCGCGGTGAAGATGGGAGCGGTCGGCATTGAAAGGCAGTCAAGGTGGTGAGAATCTGGTTCAGGTGGAATTGGTGTTATTCCTACACTCAAAAAAATAAGTTCGCGTAAACGTGATCAGAATTCATGCCACCGGGAACCAGGAAGAAAACTGTTCAACTTTTATAGTGCATTGCACCATGAAAGTGAACAGTTTTCTTCCTGGTTCCCGGTGGCATGAACTCTGTTCACGTTTACGCGAACTCATTTTTTTGAGTGTAATTGTCGATTCCTCGGCAACATGGGCTTAGATAATCACCACATCACATGGCGAAATCCTGTCTGCAATCCGCTAAAATCACCGTCTCCTAGCGAAGCAAAATTGCTGAATAAAAATTTGGTGTTCTACAGATTTCACAATAAAAAAATGGGGGCAATTAAAATTGTGTCGCGAGGTTTTTTGACAGTGCAGTGCAATGAATTTCGGACAGTTTAGAAATGAAAAATACATCACCTGGCTGTATATGAATAATACTAATCCGGTACTTCAATCTTTATTTTCTCTTGATTTTGTCATACACTTTTCATTATTGACTTCGATTGATGAAACATTTGCACTATCTAATGGTTACATATATATATATATATTTTTCTCTTTACTTCAAACAATATAAGTCTCATTTTGTTAGTAACACAGACTACAGG
The DNA here is from genome assembly GCF_015732765.1 of Culex quinquefasciatus. Taxonomy (NCBI): domain Eukaryota; kingdom Metazoa; phylum Arthropoda; class Insecta; order Diptera; family Culicidae; genus Culex; species Culex quinquefasciatus. The sequence goes on along the minus strand of NC_051862.1, from coordinate 140,513,704 downwards.
ACAGGGCGAGGAGGATCTGATTACTGCACAGGGGAAAATTGCACCAGTTTTATTTTTTCAAACTTCTCTTCAACAGACTTTTTTAAACGGAGTAACTTTTACCTCTTCCGCAGATAAAAGGGCGGTTCGAAAAGAAAAACTATTTCAGTGGAGAGAGAAAGTTCCTTTTTACATGGTTAAAAAACGCTGCATTGGTAGAAACCTAAAATTAAATTTACATTTCACTTTGCCTCTTTTTCACATTCACTTCCTCGCTTCTTTTCTCTCCCGTTTGTGGAAGGGATGCAGCTGCTGAGCTTTGCCTTCTGTTAGTGTTTGCCATTTGTCGTGTAACCGGGTCAGCATCCTGCCTGCTGGGCTTGAGCTTTCGGGGCCACGTGGCACGGTGCCTTCATTGAGCATCACCGGAGGGAAACCAACCTGACGTGGCAGTTTTTTTCCGGCTGTGATGGTGCGAAAGGGAATTGGTTTGATGTCATTTTGTTTTTGAGCGCCGAAAAGTAAAAAAAAATTAAAAAGTTTAAAACAATGAAGATCACAAAATATTAAGACTTTTTATTATTAGGTTCTATAAACATATAAAACACAATAGCTTAAAGGATCTTCAAAAAAACTCCAGATATGACTTGTTGCAAAAATGCAATTATTTGATCTGTAAGTGTTAAGTGAGTATTTTGGCCTTAGGCATTCGTATTTTGTATTTTTTGTATTTTTGTATTTTTGTATTTTTGTATTTTTGTATTTTTGTATTTTTGTATTTTTGTATTTTTGTATTTTTGTATTTTTGTATTTTTGTATTTTTGTATTTTTGTATTTTTGTATTTTTGTATTTTTGTATTTTTGTATTTTTGTATTTTTGTATTTTTGTATTTTTGTATTTTTGTATTTTTGTATTTTTGTATTTTTGTATTTTTGTATTTTTGTATTTTTGTATTTTTGTATTTTTGTATTTTTGTATTTTTGTATTTTTGTATTTTTGTATTTTTGTATTTTTGTATTTTTGTATTTTTATTTTTGTATTTTTGTTTTTTGTATTTTTGTATTTTTGTATTTTTGTATTTTTGTATTTTTGTATTTTTGTATTTTTGTATTTTTGTATTTTTGTATTTTTGTATTTTTGTATTTTTGTATTTTTGTATTTTTGTATTTTTGTATTTTTGTATTTTTGTATTTTTGCATTTTTGTATTTTTATATTTTTGTATTTTTTTTGTATTGTTGTATTTTTGTATTTGTAATGCTTTTAACATTTTTATTTTTTTTTAAATTTAAGATTGTATATCATGTGTACTAGCGTATAATGTGCTTTGCGAATTAAATAAAAAAAATAAAGGTTTTTTTCTCCGTTTATTTTTGTGGCAATTTGCGAAAACGTTGAGAATTATCATCAGGTTTGTTGATTGAATTAAACCAAAATCTGGTGATGCTTGCACCTCGACACCGTGGCACGTTCCGAATCTCAATCGCTAGTGTAAATTGATTTGCGTGGGTTTCCCAGCTACAAACAATCGTTCCATTCACACAATATAATGCTAACAATGGTAACTTATTCCTACTCCCACTCATCTACTCTCTCACACATACACTCACACACACATACACACATGTACAATTTCGTATTACATTTTGTTTTCACTGTTTAACCTAATTTGGCTCCAGGAGCTGGCTGGCGCCACCCCAGCTGTGTGTTCCGTCGTTTTGTGCATCAATCCGGGCCCGCCGCTCCGCCTTCACCGGCCCACTTTCACCTGGTTCACCTCCGGGTGGTCTCAGCCACCGGCGGGAAAGCTCGCGCCAACTGCCATCGGCGTGGCAAGTGGCGACTTTCGGGTTGCGCCAGTGCCAGCAACAGTAACAGCATCAGCAGTAGCAACTGGCGCAGTGCCGCGGCCGTGGCCACCACCGGGGCACTGCCGCTCGTGGCCGCCGCTTTGGTGGCCGGATCCGCTGCCTGGTCCAGGTTGCCACCGCCGCCGCCGCCGCCGCCCTGACTTCGGTTGGCGTGCTGCATCGCGGCTGGCTTTTCACCTGGAGCGGGGAAAAAAAACGAGTTGAAAGTTAGTGGAGTTGTTTTTTTTTGTGGAGTGGGAGGGAAATTAAATTTTTATGTGCAAATAGTTGAGGTGTGCTGCATGCTCCCGCAAGGGAACGAGTTGAGAGTTGGGTCGTTGTTAGTCAGTCAGCGGTGATGGAGGAGGTGGCGGAAGTGGTGGCTGGTTGGCAAATGGAAATTTATGAAACACTGTAATTAGGTTATTTTGGGAGAGTTTTCCAGCGTACTTGTGGACCACTTTGTGCTGCTCAATTCAATTTCAATTTTACATTTAGTTGGGGGAGATTGTTGTGGGGAAGCGTGGTGGCTTGGTGGCAGCTGCAAAAAAGATCAAAAGATTGCTACTCAACTCAAGACTTTTTTTTTAAATATTGTCCAGGCCTCGTGGCGCGGTGGTTAGCGGCTTCGGCTGCCGATCCCTAAGTTGCTATGGGGCGCGGGTTCGATTCCCGCCTTATCCTCCTGGCCTTCTATAGGATGGGGAAGTAAAACGTCGGTCCATTTGCGTAAAAGAGGTTTTGGGTGACTCATCACACATAACCTTCGGACCTCAATCGCGATACCTTAGGTAGATAGCCATTGGCGTCGCGAGCATTGAAAACTTTGAAAACGATATAAACGATGAAAAGCTTAGAAAGCTTCTATTGGAATCCGATTAAACCTGTTAAATAAACTTACGAAATCACGACAAAATGAAGCCTACTTAAAGGCGATTTAAGGAGCACACGGGTAACAAATTATTTGTAGCCGGATGGAATGTCCTTTGTCACAAAGTTTTTGCATGAACATTAGACAGTTATCCAAAAATGGAAAGGGCAAAAGAAACCGAAAAGCTACGATATCTTACATGTTGTAGGAAACATCGGTAGACAAGCTACTGCAAACGAGTATATCTCGAGCCACAAAATATATGCGCCAGTATTCGAAGCTCAACTTGATAACTTGGCGACGAAGCGTTGAAAATCGATGCAGTGTGATTTTTTTTGGCGATTTTTCCGATTAAAATTCATGCTGATTCGTAATATTTACGAAGATGAAAATGTTGTCCAGCCACGATTATGGGAACTCTTTTTTCTCCGTATAATCTCATCTAATTTAATGAGTAGTGCGGTGCCTGTCCTGTTTTTTCGTGCTATTTTCCGTCTCTTTTGTGTCGCTGTTCGAGTGCATGGGGTGATTGGTCATTATAATTAAATAATGGCATCAGTAGTGCGGTGCCTGTGTGGACGCGCAGTCCTGTTTTTTCGTGCTATTTTCCGTCTCTTTTGTGTCGCTGTTCGAGTGCATGGGGTGATTGGTCATTATAATTAAATAATGGCATCAGTAGTGCGGTGCCTGTGTGGACGCGCAGTCCTGTTTTTCGTGTTATTTTCCGTCTCTTTTGTGTCGCTGTTCGAGTGCATGGGGTGATTGGTCATTATAATTAAATAATGGCATCAGTAGTGCGGTGCGTGTGTGGACGCGCAGTCCTGTTTTTCGTATTATTTTCCGTCTCTTTTGTGTCGCTGTTCGAGTGCATGGGGTGATTGGTCATTATAATTAAATAATGGCATCAGTAGTGCGGTGCCTGTGTGGACGCGCAGTCCTGTTTTTTCGTGTTATTTTCCGTCTCTTTTGTGTCGCTGTTCGAGTGCATGGGGTGATTGGTCATTATAATTAAATAATGGCATCAGTAGTGCGGTGCCTGTGTGGACGCGCAGTCCTGTTTTTTCGTGTTATTTTCCGTCTCTTTTGTGTCGCTGTTCGAGTGCATGGGGTGATTGGTCATTATAATTAAATAATGGCATCAGTAGTGCGGTGCGTGTGTGGACGCGCAGTCCTGTTTTTTTTGTGTTATTTTCCGTCTCTTTTGTGTCGCTGTTCGAGTGCATGGGGTGATTGGTCATTATAATTAAATAATGGCATCAGTAGTGCGGTGCCTGTGTGGACGCGCAGTCCTGTTTTTTCGTGTTATTTTCCGTCTCTTTTGTGTCGCTGTTCGAGTGCATGGGGTGATTGGTCATTATAATTAAATAATGGCATCAGTAGTGCGGTGCGTGTGTGGACGCGCAGTCCTGTTTTTCGTATTATTTTCCGTCTCTTTTGTGTCGCTGTTCGAGTGCATGGGGTGATTGGTCATTATAATTAAATAATGGCATCAGTAGTGCGGTGCCTGTGTGGACGCGCAGTCCTGTTTTTTTGTGTTATTTTCCGTCTCTTTTGTGTCGCTGTTCGAGTGCATGGGGTGATTGGTCATTATAATTAAATAATGGCATCAGTAGTGCGGTGCGTGTGTGGACGCGCAGTCCTGTTTTTCGTATTATTTTCCGTCTCTTTTGTGTCGCTGTTCGAGTGCATGGGGTGATTGGTCATTATAATTAAATAATGGCATCAGTAGTGCGGTGCCTGTGTGGACGCGCAGTCCTGTTTTTGTGTTATTTTCCGTCTCTTTTGTGTCGCTGTTCGAGTGCATGGGGTGATTGGTCATTATAATTAAATAATGGCATCAGTAGTGCGGTGCCTGTGTGGACGCGCAGTCCTGTTTTTCGTGTTATTTTCCGTCTCTTTTGTGTCGCTGTTCGAGTGCATGGGGTGATTGGTCATTATAATTAAATAATGGCATCAGTAGTGCGGTGCGTGTGTGGACGCGCAGTCCTGTTTTTCGTATTATTTTCCGTCTCTTTTGTGTCGCTGTTCGAGTGCATGGGGTGATTGGTCATTATAATTAAATAATGGCATCAGTAGTGCGGTGCCTGTGTGGACGCGCAGTCCTGTTTTTGTGTTATTTTCCGTCTCTTTTGTGTCGCTGTTCGAGTGCATGGGGTGATTGGTCATTATAATTAAATAATGGCATCAGTAGTGCGGTGCCTGTGTGGACGCGCAGTCCTGTTTTTCGTGTTATTTTCCGTCTCTTTTGTGTCGCTGTTCGAGTGCATGGGGTGATTGGTCATTATAATTAAATAATGGCATCAGTAGTGCGGTGCGTGTGTGGACGCGCAGTCCTGTTTTTTTTGTGTTATTTTCCGTCTCTTTTGTGTCGCTGTTCGAGTGCATGGGGTGATTGGTCATTATAATTAAATAATGGCATCAGTAGTGCGGTGCGTGTGTGGACGCGCAGTCCTGTTTTTTTTGTGTTATTTTCCGTCTCTTTTGTGTCGCTGTTCGAGTGCATGGGGTGATTGGTCATTATAATTAAATAATGGCATCAGTAGTGCGGTGCCTGTGTGGACGCGCAGTCCTGTTTTTCGTGTTATTTTCCGTCTCTTTTGTGTCGCTGTTCGAGTGCATGGGGTGATTGGTCATTATAATTAAATAATGGCATCAGTAGTGCGGTGCGTGTGTGGACGCGCAGTCCTGTTTTTTCGTATTATTTTCCGTCTCTTTTGTGTCGCTGTTCGAGTGCATGGGGTGATTGGTCATTATAATTAAATAATGGCATCAGTAGTGCGGTGCCTGTGTGGACGCGCAGTCCTGTTTTTCGTGTTATTTTCCGTCTCTTTTGTGTCGCTGTTCGAGTGCATGGGGTGATTGGTCATTATAATTAAATAATGGCATCAGTAGTGCGGTGCCTGTGTGGACGCGCAGTCCTGTTTTTCGTGTTATTTTCCGTCTCTTTTGTGTCGCTGTTCGAGTGCATGGGGTGATTGGTCATTATAATTAAATAATGGCATCAGTAGTGCGGTGCGTGTGTGGACGCGCAGTCCTGTTTTTTCGTATTATTTTCCGTCTCTTTTGTGTCGCTGTTCGAGTGCATGGGGTGATTGGTCATTATAATTAAATAATGGCATCAGTAGTGCGGTGCCTGTGTGGACGCGCAGTCCTGTTTTTTCGTGTTATTTTCCGTCTCTTTTGTGTCGCTGTTCGAGTGCATGGGGTGATTGGTCATTATAATTAAATAATGGCATCAGTAGTGCGGTGCCTGTGTGGACGCGCAGTCCTGTTTTTCGTGTTATTTTCCGTCTCTTTTGTGTCGCTGTTCGAGTGCATGGGGTGATTGGTCATTATAATTAAATAATGGCATCAGTAGTGCGGTGCGTGTGTGGACGCGCAGTCCTGTTTTTTCGTATTATTTTCCGTCTCTTTTGTGTCGCTGTTCGAGTGCATGGGGTGATTGGTCATTATAATTAAATAATGGCATCAGTAGTGCGGTGCGTGTGTGGACGCGCAGTCCTGTTTTTTCGTATTATTTTCCGTCTCTTTTGTGTCGCTGTTCGAGTGCATGGGGTGATTGGTCATTATAATTAAATAATGGCATCAGTAGTGCGGTGCGTGTGTGGACGCGCAGTCCTGTTTTTTTTGTGTTATTTTCCGTCTCTTTTGTGTCGCTGTTCGAGTGCATGGGGTGATTGGTCATTATAATTAAATAATGGCATCAGTAGTGCGGTGCCTGTGTGGACGCGCAGTCCTGTTTTTTCGTGTTATTTTCCGTCTCTTTTGTGTCGCTGTTCGAGTGCATGGGGTGATTGGTCATTATAATTAAATAATGGCATCAGTAGTGCGGTGCGTGTGTGGACGCGCAGTCCTGTTTTTTCGTATTATTTTCCGTCTCTTTTGTGTCGCTGTTCGAGTGCATGGGGTGATTGGTCATTATAATTAAATAATGGCATCAGTAGTGCGGTGCGTGTGTGGACGCGCAGTCCTGTTTTTTTTGTGTTATTTTCCGTCTCTTTTGTGTCGCTGTTCGAGTGCATGGGGTGATTGGTCATTATAATTAAATAATGGCATCAGTAGTGCGGTGCCTGTGTGGACGCGCAGTCCTGTTTTTTCGTGTTATTTTCCGTCTCTTTTGTGTCGCTGTTCGAGTGCATGGGGTGATTGGTCATTATAATTAAATAATGGCATCAGTAGTGCGGTGCGTGTGTGGACGCGCAGTCCTGTTTTTTCGTATTATTTTCCGTCTCTTTTGTGTCGCTGTTCGAGTGCATGGGGTGATTGGTCATTATAATTAAATAATGGCATCAGTAGTGCGGTGCCTGTGTGGACGCGCAGTCCTGTTTTTTCGTGTTATTTTCCGTCTCTTTTGTGTCGCTGTTCGAGTGCATGGGGTGATTGGTCATTATAATTAAATAATGGCATCAGTAGTGCGGTGCCTGTGTGGACGCGCAGTCCTGTTTTTCGTGTTATTTTCCGTCTCTTTTGTGTCGCTGTTCGAGTGCATGGGGTGATTGGTCATTATAATTAAATAATGGCATCAGTAGTGCGGTGCCTGTGTGGACGCGCAGTCCTGTTTTTTGTTATTTTCCGTCTCTTTTGTGTCGCTGTTCGAGTGCATGGGGTGATTGGTCATTATAATTAAATAATGGCATCAGTAGTGCGGTGCCTGTGTGGACGCGCAGTCCTGTTTTTCGTGTTATTTTCCGTCTCTTTTGTGTCGCTGTTCGAGTGCATGGGGTGATTGGTCATTATAATTAAATAATGGCATCAGTAGTGCGGTGCGTGTGGACGCGCAGTCCTGTTTTTCGTGTTATTTTCCGTCTCTTTTGTGTCGCTGTTCGAGTGCATGGGGTGATTGGTCATTATAATTAAATAATGGCATCAGTAGTGCGGTGCCTGTGTGGACGCGCAGTCCTGTTTTTGTGTTATTTTCCGTCTCTTTTGTGTCGCTGTTCGAGTGCATGGGGTGATTGGTCATTATAATTAAATAATGGCATCAGTAGTGCGGTGCGTGTGGACGCGCAGTCCTGTTTTTCGTATTATTTTCCGTCTCTTTTGTGTCGCTGTTCGAGTGCATGGGGTGATTGGTCATTATAATTAAATAATGGCATCAGTAGTGCGGTGCCTGTGTGGACGCGCAGTCCTGTTTTTGTGTTATTTTCCGTCTCTTTTGTGTCGCTGTTCGAGTGCATGGGGTGATTGGTCATTATAATTAAATAATGGCATCAGTAGTGCGGTGCCTGTGTGGACGCGCAGTCCTGTTTTTTCGTGTTATTTTCCGTCTCTTTTGTGTCGCTGTTCGAGTGCATGGGGTGATTGGTCATTATAATTAAATAATGGCATCAGTAGTGCGGTGCGTGTGTGGACGCGCAGTCCTGTTTTTCGTATTATTTTCCGTCTCTTTTGTGTCGCTGTTCGAGTGCATGGGGTGATTGGTCATTATAATTAAATAATGGCATCAGTAGTGCGGTGCCTGTGTGGACGCGCAGTCCTGTTTTTGTGTTATTTTCCGTCTCTTTTGTGTCGCTGTTCGAGTGCATGGGGTGATTGGTCATTATAATTAAATAATGGCATCAGTAGTGCGGTGCCTGTGTGGACGCGCAGTCCTGTTTTTTCGTGTTATTTTCCGTCTCTTTTGTGTCGCTGTTCGAGTGCATGGGGTGATTGGTCATTATAATTAAATAATGGCATCAGTAGTGCGGTGCGTGTGTGGACGCGCAGTCCTGTTTTTTTTGTGTTATTTTCCGTCTCTTTTGTGTCGCTGTTCGAGTGCATGGGGTGATTGGTCATTATAATTAAATAATGGCATCAGTAGTGCGGTGCCTGTGTGGACGCGCAGTCCTGTTTTTCGTGTTATTTTCCGTCTCTTTTGTGTCGCTGTTCGAGTGCATGGGGTGATTGGTCATTATAATTAAATAATGGCATCAGTAGTGCGGTGCCTGTGTGGACGCGCAGTCCTGTTTTTTCGTGTTATTTTCCGTCTCTTTTGTGTCGCTGTTCGAGTGCATGGGGTGATTGGTCATTATAATTAAATAATGGCATCAGTAGTGCGGTGCGTGTGTGGACGCGCAGTCCTGTTTTTTTTGTGTTATTTTCCGTCTCTTTTGTGTCGCTGTTCGAGTGCATGGGGTGATTGGTCATTATAATTAAATAATGGCATCAGTAGTGCGGTGCCTGTGTGGACGCGCAGTCCTGTTTTTCGTGTTATTTTCCGTCTCTTTTGTGTCGCTGTTCGAGTGCATGGGGTGATTGGTCATTATAATTAAATAATGGCATCAGTAGTGCGGTGCCTGTGTGGACGCGCAGTCCTGTTTTTGTGTTATTTTCCGTCTCTTTTGTGTCGCTGTTCGAGTGCATGGGGTGATTGGTCATTATAATTAAATAATGGCATCAGTAGTGCGGTGCCTGTGTGGACGCGCAGTCCTGTTTTTTTGTGTTATTTTCCGTCTCTTTTGTGTCGCTGTTCGAGTGCATGGGGTGATTGGTCATTATAATTAAATAATGGCATCAGTAGTGCGGTGCCTGTGTGGACGCGCAGTCCTGTTTTTTCGTGTTATTTTCCGTCTCTTTTGTGTCGCTGTTCGAGTGCATGGGGTGATTGGTCATTATAATTAAATAATGGCATCAGTAGTGCGGTGCCTGTGTGGACGCGCAGTCCTGTTTTTTCGTGTTATTTTCCGTCTCTTTTGTGTCGCTGTTCGAGTGCATGGGGTGATTGGTCATTATAATTAAATAATGGCATCAGTAGTGCGGTGCGTGTGTGGACGCGCAGTCCTGTTTTTTTGTGTTATTTTCCGTCTCTTTTGTGTCGCTGTTCGAGTGCATGGGGTGATTGGTCATTATAATTAAATAATGGCATCAGTAGTGCGGTGCCTGTGTGGACGCGCAGTCCTGTTTTTTCGTGTTATTTTCCGTCTCTTTTGTGTCGCTGTTCGAGTGCATGGGGTGATTGGTCATTATAATTAAATAATGGCATCAGTAGTGCGGTGCGTGTGTGGACGCGCAGTCCTGTTTTTTCGTATTATTTTCCGTCTCTTTTGTGTCGCTGTTCGAGTGCATGGGGTGATTGGTCATTATAATTAAATAATGGCATCAGTAGTGCGGTGCCTGTGTGGACGCGCAGTCCTGTTTTTTTGTGTTATTTTCCGTCTCTTTTGTGTCGCTGTTCGAGTGCATGGGGTGATTGGTCATTATAATTAAATAATGGCATCAGTAGTGCGGTGCCTGTGTGGACGCGCAGTCCTGTTTTTTCGTGTTATTTTCCGTCTCTTTTGTGTCGCTGTTCGAGTGCATGGGGTGATTGGTCATTATAATTAAATAATGGCATCAGTAGTGCGGTGCGTGTGTGGACGCGCAGTCCTGTTTTTTCGTATTATTTTCCGTCTCTTTTGTGTCGCTGTTCGAGTGCATGGGGTGATTGGTCATTATAATTAAATAATGGCATCAGTAGTGCGGTGCCTGTGTGGACGCGCAGTCCTGTTTTTTCGTGTTATTTTCCGTCTCTTTTGTGTCGCTGTTCGAGTGCATGGGGTGATTGGTCATTATAATTAAATAATGGCATCAGTAGTGCGGTGCGTGTGTGGACGCGCAGTCCTGTTTTTGTGTTATTTTCCGTCTCTTTTGTGTCGCTGTTCGAGTGCATGGGGTGATTGGTCATTATAATTAAATAATGGCATCAGTAGTGCGGTGCGTGTGTGGACGCGCAGTCCTGTTTTTTCGTATTATTTTCCGTCTCTTTTGTGTCGCTGTTCGAGTGCATGGGGTGATTGGTCATTATAATTAAATAATGGCATCAGTAGTGCGGTGCCTGTGTGGACGCGCAGTCCTGTTTTTTTGTGTTATTTTCCGTCTCTTTTGTGTCGCTGTTCGAGTGCATGGGGTGATTGGTCATTATAATTAAATAATGGCATCAGTAGTGCGGTGCCTGTGTGGACGCGCAGTCCTGTTTTTTTGTGTTATTTTCCGTCTCTTTTGTGTCGCTGTTCGAGTGCATGGGGTGATTGGTCATTATAATTAAATAATGGCATCAGTAGTGCGGTGCCTGTGTGGACGCGCAGTCCTGTTTTTTTGTGTTATTTTCCGTCTCTTTTGTGTCGCTGTTCGAGTGCATGGGGTGATTGGTCATTATAATTAAATAATGGCATCAGTAGTGCGGTGCCTGTGTGGACGCGCAGTCCTGTTTTTTTGTGTTATTTTCCGTCTCTTTTGTGTCGCTGTTCGAGTGCATGGGGTGATTGGTCATTATAATTAAATAATGGCATCAGTAGTGCGGTGCCTGTGTGGACGCGCAGTCCTGTTTTTGTGTTATTTTCCGTCTCTTTTGTGTCGCTGTTCGAGTGCATGGGGTGATTGGTCATTATAATTAAATAATGGCATCAGTAGTGCGGTGCGTGTGTGGACGCGCAGTCCTGTTTTTTTTGTGTTATTTTCCGTCTCTTTTGTGTCGCTGTTCGAGTGCATGGGGTGATTGGTCATTATAATTAAATAATGGCATCAGTAGTGCGGTGCCTGTGTGGACGCGCAGTCCTGTTTTTCGTGTTATTTTCCGTCTCTTTTGTGTCGCTGTTCGAGTGCATGGGGTGATTGGTCATTATAATTAAATAATGGCATCAGTAGTGCGGTGCGTGTGTGGACGCGCAGTCCTGTTTTTCGTATTATTTTCCGTCTCTTTTGTGTCGCTGTTCGAGTGCATGGGGTGATTGGTCATTATAATTAAATAATGGCATCAGTAGTGCGGTGCCTGTGTGGACGCGCAGTCCTGTTTTTGTGTTATTTTCCGTCTCTTTTGTGTCGCTGTTCGAGTGCATGGGGTGATTGGTCATTATAATTAAATAATGGCATCAGTAGTGCGGTGCCTGTGTGGACGCGCAGTCCTGTTTTTCGTGTTATTTTCCGTCTCTTTTGTGTCGCTGTTCGAGTGCATGGGGTGATTGGTCATTATAATTAAATAATGGCATCAGTAGTGCGGTGCGTGTGTGGACGCGCAGTCCTGTTTTTCGTATTATTTTCCGTCTCTTTTGTGTCGCTGTTCGAGTGCATGGGGTGATTGGTCATTATAATTAAATAATGGCATCAGTAGTGCGGTGCCTGTGTGGACGCGCAGTCCTGTTTTTCGTGTTATTTTCCGTCTCTTTTGTGTCGCTGTTCGAGTGCATGGGGTGATTGGTCATTATAATTAAATAATGGCATCAGTAGTGCGGTGCGTGTGTGGACGCGCAGTCCTGTTTTTTTTGTGTTATTTTCCGTCTCTTTTGTGTCGCTGTTCGAGTGCATGGGGTGATTGGTCATTATAATTAAATAATGGCATCAGTAGTGCGGTGCGTGTGTGGACGCGCAGTCCTGTTTTTTTTGTGTTATTTTCCGTCTCTTTTGTGTCGCTGTTCGAGTGCATGGGGTGATTGGTCATTATAATTAAATAATGGCATCAGTAGTGCGGTGCCTGTGTGGACGCGCAGTCCTGTTTTTTCGTGTTATTTTCCGTCTCTTTTGTGTCGCTGTTCGAGTGCATGGGGTGATTGGTCATTATAATTAAATAATGGCATCAGTAGTGCGGTGCGTGTGTGGACGCGCAGTCCTGTTTTTTTTGTGTTATTTTCCGTCTCTTTTGTGTCGCTGTTCGAGTGCATGGGGTGATTGGTCATTATAATTAAATAATGGCATCAGTAGTGCGGTGCCTGTGTGGACGCGCAGTCCTGTTTTTGTGTTATTTTCCGTCTCTTTTGTGTCGCTGTTCGAGTGCATGGGGTGATTGGTCATTATAATTAAATAATGGCATCAGTAGTGCGGTGCCTGTGTGGACGCGCAGTCCTGTTTTTTGTGTTATTTTCCGTCTCTTTTGTGTCGCTGTTCGAGTGCATGGGGTGATTGGTAATTATAATTAAATAATGGCATCAGTAGTGCGGTGCGTGTGTGGACGCGCAGTCCTGTTTTTTCGTGTTATTTTCCGTCTCTTTTGTGTCGCTGTTCGAGTGCATGGGGTGATTGGTCATTATAATTAAATAATGGCATCAGTAGTGCGGTGCGTGTGTGGACGCGCAGTCCTGTTTTTTCGTGTTATTTTCCGTCTCTTTTATGTCGCTGTTCGAGTGCATGGGGTGATTGGTCATTATAATTAAATAATGGCATCAGTAGTGCGGTGCGTGTGTGGACGCGCAGTCCTGTTTTTTCGTGTTATTTTCCGTCTCTTTTGTGTCGCTGTTCGAGTGCATGGGGTGATTGGTCATTATAATTAAATAATGGCATCAGTAGTGCGGTGCCTGTGTGGACGCGCAGTCCTGTTTTTTCGTGCTATTTTCCGTCTCTTTTGTGTCGCTGTTCGAGTGCATGGGGTGATTGGATTTCTTCTTCTTCTTTTTTCATTTATTTTTTGTTCGCGCGTTCGTTGGCCGATGAGTTTTATTTTTGTTCTCTTTATATAGTTTTCGATACAAACGATCCGATTTTTGTTTTTTGAGACAAGCAAGTCGTATTGCTGGATTAAGTCCTTTCCATATCATCGAGGATCGGAAGGCACGTCGACGGATATGTTTTAAGGCTTATGATATAAAATAATTTTAATGAATGAAGCCCTTCCTACATCACCGTTGATCGGAAGGCACGCCGACGGAGAATTTCTGAAGAATCGCGGTCGAATTAATACTATATTTAAATCCCTAGATAGGTATCTTTCCGCAGCCGGCTGCCTAAGATTTTTAAAATTTCAACCCATAAACAAATTGCTCATGGTCGCATCACCTACCACAGTGAATCCTGACCTCATACCCATCTTACTAACCCCTCAAAACTCATGTGATACTTTGTCGGAGACGCAGTCGATTTGGCGGTCCCATCACTCAAGTATCGGCTAACATTCCCATCCACTTCCCCGTGTCTTACCACTGGTCGTGGCCGGCGTCGGTATTGATCAGCACGATAGGGACCTTTGAAAATTGCAAAGGGGTGATGATTGGTTCCTACTTTTCATCTGTGGTCCACGGAGCAATGTTTGGGGGTCCTGGTCAATAACGAAGTAGCAGCTACGGGTAGACACCAATGCTATGCTATGCTATGCGTATAATCTCATCTAATTTAATCAAACCCTACACCCAAAACTGGCAGCGCTAGTCCGAGAGAATGATGGTCTCGAGTCGAGAGAATAGTGGTACCATTCACGGACGCAGAGAACACAGCTCGAGATGGGCGATAGAACTATTCTCTCGAGGTTCATTTGCAAAAAAAGTTCATCCGTCAAACAAAAAACCAAAAGTGTCGACAACGGGAATCGAACCAGAGACCTATTGACAAACCAATCCAATGACTTAGCTGCCTCGGCCACCACAGCTTGGTGACTAAGGAGAAGTCAGAAGTCGATGTATGACACTTGTTGGAGATTTATTGATTCAACTAACGAATGAACTCATTTGTTATGATGGTGTGAGTTGGTACCATTATTCTATCGATTTTGACACTGAGCCCTCAATAAATTTTGAGAGAACGATTATCTCGACTCTGAATTTTGGGTGTAAGATGATCTAACAGCACTGCGGATGTAGGTGGGCTCCTTCCGAGATGTCTCTCGTCTGAGCGTCAACCGAAAATGTATTCATCCGCTATTGGCCTGTAGAAAATATGCGTCATATTTTCATGTGAAAAATGAAAGTATTGTAGAATTAACTTTCTACGACCTTACCCCGCCTCTAGTCGGGCTTCGATTTAGAAAAATCGCCAAAAATCTACTTTTCATTTTGCATTGGAAAGAATAACTTAAAAAAATAGAAAGTTTTAGTGTTGGAAGTTTTACTTGCGTTATGTGACTTTGCCAATGTTTAAAAAAAAACAGTTTTTTTAGGGGTCAACTATGACTGCGTTTTTTACTAACATTTCGTATATTTTAAATAGTATCCCAGACTATGCCTCGACGCATTTTTTTTCAATTTAAATGATAATAGTGTTATTTTATAGCAGAAAATGTGAAAAACAAACAAAAAATTTGAAAAGTCACCGTAAGAACATGATAAAACTATATTGGCAAAATATAATGATAGGAGGTGGTAGAATAGGCCAAATACTATCAAAAACAAACATATACTAAACAAGATAAATGCAAATTATAATACTAAAAATGAAACAAGAGAAGTAAAGTATTTCTTGAAACAAAAATGGGAGACATTGGCTATAATCTCGCTATCGGGAGCGAGTTGTGGCGCTATAACCACGGCAAATATTGTCCAGGGCATTCGTGGAAATGCAATGTCCCATCCCAGAGGGTCCCGGAGTACCAAACCTTCTCCCAATGAATACAACCACATCTCGGAGCGTATGGTGGTGTGTCCCCACGCTTCTTCCTCCCCTGTCGATTCAGAATTGTGTTGTTGTTCGAACACTCAGTGCCAGCGATGGAATAATCATCATCAAAAGAAAACCATTGGATGTTCATCGAGAGAAAAAATCCGAAGGGAGCATGCTCTCTTCTCTCGCGCACGAAAGATCGGTAAAAAGAATCTAAAAAAAATCATCATC
This sequence comes from Culex quinquefasciatus, assembly GCF_015732765.1. Classification (NCBI taxonomy): domain Eukaryota; kingdom Metazoa; phylum Arthropoda; class Insecta; order Diptera; family Culicidae; genus Culex; species Culex quinquefasciatus. Next base: position 140,498,522 of record NC_051862.1, on the reverse strand, counting down.
TTGATTATTCGGCGGAACATCTTTATCACTACTACACTTGCAAGTGTAACGTTACACGTCGAAAATTGACCTGTCACATTTTGTAGATGGGCAATGTGTGGAAACAAAGTGAAATCAATCATTTTAAGTGGTGCTGACAAGGAAATTAAAAAAAAATCAACAGCAGATTGATTTTCTGGGAGAATTTCAGGAGCGATTTTCTTTTGCTTGATTTGCCTCCTCTCTCTTTCGCGGGTGAAAAAAGTTCGCAAGAGAAATTGATTGTTTTGCGATTATTCCATCCCTGCTCAGTGCTCAAACTCAACCCAATTACGAGTCATCTCTGCGATACGGATTTGCGCAGTAGGCCTGGCTGCTTTAACGCTTGTGATGTTTCAATGCATTCTAATGCAATGGCGCACTACAAATGTTAATAAATGACAAGAAGAGTGCTAGGCGTCATCTAACCTAAGGCACTCTCCAGGATCCCTTCGAAAGATTGGATGCGCTAGGGTCTGATTAGATTAGATTAGATTAGATTAGATGGGAGACATTGGCTATAATCGTATGAAAAATCATACTTACTTCATAAATTTATATTGTTTTGGAATCGGTATGATGTTAACTATCGATTGCACTTAAGTTTTCACAAAAATACGTATTTTTCATGTCTGTTAAAAATGTAATGTTTTCGAAAAAATACTCAAAAAAATTTTTATTGCATTGAATGATCGGGATTTTTTATACAATAAGAATTTTTTTTTTGAAAATACTAATTTTTCACAAAACAACGTATTTTGGAAAAAAGGACTCAAAAATTCAGTTTTTCACAACATAGGTATCAAACGATCAGGATTTTTTCATACATTTAGAAAGTTGTAACACATTTTTTTGAAAATAATCAATTTTTTCACAAAACTACGTATTTTTGAAAAAAAATACTCGAAATTTCATGATCGTTTTTTTTTTATATATTTCGAATGTAATGAAATTTTTTTTAAATACAAAAAAATCACAAAACTACGTATTTTCGAAAAAAGTACTCAAAGTTTCAGTTTTTTTCAATATAGATAACAAATGATTGCCATTTTTTCATACATTTTGAGTATAGTATAATTTTGTTGAAAATACTAAAAAAAAAAAATGCGAAGCTACATATTTTTGAAAAAAAAAAACACCAAAAAATTCTGTTTTTTACAATATGGTCATCAAACGATCAGGATTTTTTCATGCATTTCAAAAGTTGTAACAATTTTTTTGAAAATAATCATTTTTTTACAAAACTACGTCATTCAAAAAAATAAAAAGTGCTAATAATTTTAGTTTTTCACAATATCGGCGTCAAATGATCAGATTTTTTCTTACATATCGTGTGTAATAACAACCTCCAAATTTTAAAATTTATTGCATTCGAATGTCGAATGTTTGAAAAAAAAAAAACGGATCATTTGTTACCCAACTGAAATTTTTAATGTTGTTTTCGAAAATACGTAATTTTGTGAAAATTTTGAGTATTTTCAAAAATGGTTGTTATTACTTTTGAAATGTATGAAAAAATCCGATCATTTTATACCCATGATGTGAAAAAAAGAAATTTTGACTGTTTTTTTCGAAAATACGTAGTTTTGTGAAAATTTTGAGTATTTCAAAAAATGTTGTTATTACACTCCAAATTTATGAAAAAGTTCCGATTGTTTGATACCCATATTGCAATAAACTGAAATTTTGCGTATTTTTTCGAAAATATGTAGTTTTGTGAAATATTTTAGCATTTGATACCAATACTTCAAAAACTTTAATTTTGATTATTTGTTCAAAAATACGTAGTGTTGTGAAAATTTTAAGTATTAAAAAAAATGACATTCGAAATGTATGACTAAAACACGATCATATGATACCAATGTTGCAATAAAAATTTTTCTTTAGAGTTTTTTTAGAGTATAAACGTGGCATTTTCAAAATACATGAAAAATACGTATTTTTGTGAAAATTATCATGTAACTATAATTACAATTGATTGCTGCCATCATCCCGATTCCAAAACACTATAATTTTTTGATGTTTGTATGATTTTTCATTCGATTATAGCCAATGTCTCCCATATAGTTAAAATCCCATAAGCTCTGTGCTTCAGTTATGCACGCCTCGGTTTTGCATCTCCCGTATGCGGTGCTAAACCGAGGCACGACTGTAGTAGAAATAAATCTTTTTGAGTCTTTTAAAACTTTAGGGTTGATTTGAAAATTTAAAATATTTTCATTCGAGGGTTTTTAAAAATTCCACGATACGTTCTTTTTATGACTCTGAAAATTCAACGCCGTTTTGGTGAAAACCTCGTTTTTCTTGTGTAACCTTTTTTCGGAGGCTGTATCGTTGGTCTAATCTTTAACATGGATAACGGCCATTTAAAACTTCAATGCGACTTAAATCAATTTTTAAACTAGACAGATTGTTTGCATACGGCTTATTTACCGTCTGCCAAACAGAGAAGTTTTTAAGATACGGCGTTTTTAACTGATAAGTACGTGTTTCCTGAATATATATTCTCTAGTTAAATTTGCATGGTAGATTACTTATTTTTACGCAATTTTGACCGCCATATTGGATTTAAAAATTTCGTAAGTCTGGCATGTTTAACTCGAGGCTCGAGCCAAAATTCTCACTGGGCTCAAAATATGCATTTTAATCATGTTAAAATCTGTTACAAAATGAGATTTTTCAGAAATATATTTTCTGCGTATAATCAATTTTTTTCTTGACCTATTATTCAGCGTCAAAAGTGCTCTTCTGTTCCTAACGCCGAGACTCTATCGTCACTCGGTAAACTTTTGAATGACCCGCAATTAAACTTTACACTCTATCGCGAATCGCTTTTCCTTCCCGCCTGACTGACCCAGGACAATACGATCTCCAAAAACCAACAATCTCCCCTCATTCTAAACTCACCCTGCAGCACGTGCACGGTGATGCTGGCCGGTTGCGTGTTGGACGGGGCGCACGTGTAATTTCCGGCGTGCTTCGAGTGGACCCCCTTGATTGTGAGGACGCTGGTGGCGGGCGACAAAATGCGCGAATAGGGCAGAAACGACGTTGCCCCAGTGTGGTTCCAAAGTGGCCACCCGCCATCGTCGTCCGTCTCCGCGAGCAGGCCCGAATCCGGCGGCAGCAGCAACCCTGGCGGACCCATCAGCTCGAGCGCGTTCAGGCCAAAGCTGTCATCGTCCTCGTCGGCGTTGGCGGCCGCGTCGCCGTCACCAGTGTTGTCCTCCAAGCGGCGATGATTATGGCCACCACGACGCCGATGGTGATGATAACGATGATGATGGTGGTGATGATGGTGGTGGTGGAACGACCCGAGGTGGTTCAAGTCCACCGGGACCGCTCCGACACCGTCGTCGTCGTCGTCGTCCAGTGTAGTGGTGGCAGCACCGGGCAGGGCCGTTCCCGCTGCCGGTTGGAACGGCGTCACCGAAAAGCCATTCTGTTGGTCAAAGTTAACCATGTTCTGCTCGTGGTACCTGCAACGAAGGAAGTAAGTTACGATAATATTTTAATCCAGTGGTTTTCAAAAAAAAAAAAAAAAACTATGTTTTCAACCCTTTCAAAGTTCTACGGGAGTGGCCACAATCCAGAATAACCGGGAGCCTGCAGGGATGATCCGACACAGAGAAATTTACGAACCGTGGAAGCATGGACTGTTTTGGCTTTTGGGTGTCGAAATTCAAGCTTGTAGATACTTGGTATAAAAATGGACCTGTTACAGAAGCGGCCACAATTCTGAGTATACAGATTCTTCAAAATAGAACCTTTTTATTTTTTCTGTTATCCACTAATGTTCTTTGTCATACTGGTCATGTCTGTTAAATAACAACCTGGAATCCAGCAACATTTTTAAGCCTTAGATAACGATTCAACGCAATTTCGTCGCCGTCGTGCTAACTTGTCGTACGTGCATTTTGTGCCAAATTGAGTTAAGAACGCCATTTTGTGCAGCTCACAATGCTTCACCGTTTGACCTTCAACGATCCCCAAAATTCGATTTCAATCCTGAGATATTCAACGAAATCCGAAAAAAAAACTCCGTGCATTTTTGTCACTCAACATATGAAAGTAGTTTCAAATTGCAGGGCTGCGGAGTCGGGTCATATTTCAAACGACTCCGACTCCGACTCCGATTCCGGCTTTCTGAGATAAGCCGACTCCGACTCCAACTCCGGCGTTCAGCCCCAGCCAACTCAGACTCCAACTCCGGCCTACCAACTCTAGCCGACTCCGACTCCGACTCCACAAATGGTTGGCTCCGACTCTGACTCCAGATATTTTAAAATGTTTAAAAAGTTAGTTATCTAATACTTTGAAAACATTATTGATAATAAGGATTATTTAAATACTCTCTACAAGTCTTATTTTTCTCAAGGAAAATAAGCTCAAACCACAAAACGGAAAATTAGTTTCTTGGTTACAAGTTTTATACGTCATTGAAACAGAAATAAAAAAATATCTCCAGTTTGAAGGCGTTTTCAAAAGATTAGTTTTGTAAGCAAATTTTGATTTATTTACTTAACCTCAAATTAGCATTCAATTGACGAAGAAGAAAAGACGCTTAAAGGTTCCTTTTCAAATATCCGTGACCTATAAAATATATTACCTAGGAGTTTTGATTTATAGTAATTTTGAAATTTTCTATATATTTAAATAGAGGCGCACGATATTTCTTGAACCTTCACCCAAAATTAAGCTTTACGAATGATCGTGCGCTTCCATCAAAATATATGTAAAAACTTAAAATTGGATAAAAACTAAAATTCGCAGGTAACATATTTTACAGTTCACGGATATTTCAAAAGGACCTTTTAAGCTTTCTTTCCAAAAAGATATTTTTTTTAGCTACATTGATTTGCAATATTAATCACCTTACATCATATTGGCGTGGGACATACAGTATGAGAAAATTCTTACCGGTTGAATAATATTTTGATCTATTGGAAAAATAAAATGAAATCCCATAATTCTTTACATTTTTCAAAATTAAGTACCACTGAAATCTTGAAATTTGTTCAACGATAATTTGCAACGATATCAAAATACAGTCAACTCTCTGACTGTCGATCTTCTCGATATCAATATTGCTCCATCTATCGATGAATTCTTCAGTCCCTTCAAACTGCATACTTCGATTGGCTTTATTCTTCGATATTTTCTCTTGCCTCTTCCTCGACGGTCCCTTGGATACTGTTTCCTTTAAAAATCTCTTCCGGTTGTCAATATTGTCACTATCTCATGGCTTTGCATAGACATTTTTCTTTGCGAAACGAAGCTTTGAAGGGTGTTTGACATTAGTTTGTTTTTGTTTGCTGGACGTTGCCATGATTCTCTTCCATAGCTGGGTACCAAGAAAAACATATTTTCAATCGAGTCTTCATTTTGCATCGTTCTGTAAACTGATGCTTCTCTTCCTCGACGGTCCCTTGGATATTGACAACCAGACTGTAGTTTGCTTAAAGATCAACAATCTCAGATTTTCGTTGAGAAATAGTAAGATAGAGATATTTAACATATTCAATGATTATTTTAAAACTAGTTGACAATTCTTTTGATATCTTTTCCAGTTTCAATTATTATAAATGCAACACTTTGATTCGTTTATACTTAATTATAAACAAAAAGCTCATGTAGAGTTCCAAGTAATGGATTTGCATAATCGTGTATAAAAAAACAGTGAGTTTTTTTAAATCTTTTTATGTACCTCTTTACTTTTTTCATTAAAAATGATTTACTTAAAACCTCCAAGACATTTGCTTTCGGGGTACAAGATGACTAATTGTGTACTTTTTCAGAAAGAACTCGATTAAATTTGGTCAAATTTGGATTGAAAGGGTACATAAATAAAGGCAAAAGAAAGCAAAAAAGAATTAATTAAAGTCAACCAATATGGTTTATAATTTTTTGAGTTATGATACTAAATACTTGGGTAAGAAGGGATTAACAGGTTATCATTTAGTGATCATAGTGAAATAACACATTAGGGCTTCCTTATAACAATAAAAAGATTCAACAACAAAATGGCATCTGATAAATCTTTTTGAAAAAATAAAGAAAATTAAAAAAAAAACAATTGAAAATATAAGAAATTTTGTAAATTAAACAGTTTCATAGCAAAAACTGAACAATAAAAAAAACATATTTTTTGTTGAATTTGAGATAACTCTGACTCCGACTTCAAATCCGGGTTATCAGAATTTTCAGCTCCGACTCCGACTCCAGCTGTTCGAGTTTTGACGACTCCGACTCGGACTCCAGGTCTCCAAAAGACCCGACTCCACCGACTCCGGCTCCGACTCCACAGCACTGGTTTCAATCTTGTCGTGCTATCTTGTCACTCCCTAAAAATTGATGTAAATGCGACAACTGGCCAAAGGGATTTCAGGTCAGAACGCGTTTGACGCACGTACAAGTTAGACTACCGTAAACATTTGTAATTATAACTCGGGACTCCAGCAACCAAATTCAACCAAACTTCGGGACAATGCACATAATCACATAGGTGGAACTTAATTTCAAAAAGAGAGAATCGTACGGTCCTGCCTCTAGCGGTGGAGAGCTGCAACAATTAGACAAGATTTTCTGCCAGATGGGATCGAGGGGTTTCAAAACTGTGTAAAACATTAAGATTTCAAAATCTATACCCCTCGTATATTGCTGCCCGGTGAAACTAGAGATCCTTAATAGGGAGACTGGTCGAAGTGAATTTGACGTACCCAAACAGACACGAGTTTGACGTATCCAAACGAGCATTTGCCTTTACGCCCAGCAAAACTTATCAGTGTTGCCAAGCTCAAAACATACGTTGCCAGATCGATTTTGCCAGCTTAGACCAGTCTCCCTATTTAGGGTCTCTAGGTGAAACTCTCATGGTATAAACCTGTCAAAACACAATCAAAGTAATCCATGGATGAAACTGGGACAGTCAATCAAAACGATTGACAAAATAAATAGAAATGGTTGGAAATGGAATAATCCTTAAATTGCTTTAGATATAATGCCGTTCAAATCATTTAAGTTTATTAACCTACTTATAAGTTTTCCATATTGGTTTCACGCAAGTATAAATCTAACAAAATTTGTGGAGTTGCTGCTAATGTTTTTGGTGATTGGTCATTGGACTTGTACTACAGACAGTCGTGTTTCTTCAAGCAGCTTGACGGGGTCAGCAACTTTTCCTATGTGCTTAAAGGAAGCTTCTACAGTAAGATTTCAGTAATATTACTTGCTGAAATGTTTTAGTTGAAAATACCTCTCAGCTGCGATTAAATAATACAATTTTTCGCATCCGTAAGCAGAGCTTGATTGTTTACGTTTGGTTTCTGTCTATCTGGTATAGTGAAATTTCTTTGGTCAAATGCCATGACAATGTCGTGGACAAAATCCTTATTATACCACTAGACAAATCTTTCCGGGCCCACTTTTTGAGAGAGAATTTGTACGGAGTTCCACGTATGTGACATAATGGTCAGCCAAACAAAACGTGTTTGTTATTGTTTACACTGCGTGTTTTCATTTTTACGACATGATAGCTCGACAGCAGTGATTTTAAGATGAACGACAGATTCTCTGAAATTTGTCTTAAAAAAACTCACATAAATATAAAAATCCTTTTGTGAGATAGGTTAAACACCAGAAACAACCTATTTTTTACGGAGTAAAATCTAAAAAATGTTTTTGAGTCACACAGAAACTTGAGAGCCACTGCCTACTTTGCAAGTTTGACGTTCCCTAACGAGATTGCATTAAAAGTGCTTTAGTGTTGCAGACTAAAAGCTGCATACTTCAGGTGAAGGATCTGCTGATGCTGGATTAAAGCGAAAGTCGACGATTGTGGGTTTGTAAACTTTTCCTTTTAGCCTCTTTGCCAGTCATTTGATCAGCTTTTCACACTTTGCGAGGAAAGTTTGGCCATGCTGATGGGAGGAAACTTTATTGCATTACGTGTGGAGAGTTTTGGGAATTTTGGGCGCCGCCATTGTGGGACAAAAGTGGCAAACTTTACGAACATGGAACGTATGGGCGGCGGTGCTTGCCAATCATGGTTATTACTTGGATGTTTCGTATAGGTGCTCTCCAATGCAGCATGGTCCCAAGTGGGTTGCAACTTTTGCGTAAAAAACGTTTTTATTTATTTCTATTTTAGATCGAACAGTGATTGATGATGACAAAGACCTAATATCAATCATGCCACCTATTGATTGCATGATTGATTTTAAATTTTTTGTAGGAGGATGTAGGAGTTCTGGTTATTTCAATTAAAATTTTCCAGAAAGTTATTAGGTACAGCTATATGAACATCATATTCGGTTTCAGAAGCATTCCTATGAATGTAGTTGATATAATAAGTGATGTCTTGTTTCTGTATTATTAAATTACAATGAATTTTCAGATGCATTCAAAATATCGTTCATCATGATGATTCTAAGAAATTGTATCATCATTCAGCCAACTATCAGTGGGAAAATACGAGGAACTAGCAATTACGAGACATAGTTTCCATGATGGTTTTCCTGGAATTTTGTGTGATTGCTTCAACAGCTATTTCACAACTAAACTTATTTGTAGCCCTCCCAGAAATACTGTTATTAGTTGTGAAAGAATGTGAAATTAAAACCAAACTGGATTTTTTAAAAATAAAAGTCAAGAAAAATAATGTGTGCTTTCTTTTCAAACATCAGTTGTTTCCTTTTTGGAATTTTGAAAAGAAAGGGAAGATGTTGCAATTTTTTATCACATATTTTTGTTTTGTTTGTTGAGAGAGAATGGATTTAAAATAATTAATTAGCATCACTAGTGTGCATAGGGTTGGGCAACAATGGACAACTGTCCCATCATCATCCAATTTGTCCAATTTGTAATGGTTACGAGCAAAACCCTAAATGAAAAAATGACAGTAATGGGTTATTAAAGGTTCGAAAAGTAAACTGTATTTCCCTTCAAATGACACGTCCTAATTTTTTTTACAGCTGAGTAACAAAGTTCAATTTTACATAAAAGTCTCTTTGACACCAAATGTCCATCTCATCAACACTTCAGGCTAGAGGTGGGCAAAAAAGAGCGAGCCGCTCAATGAGCCGGTTCATTAAAAAGAGAGAACGAACCATGATTTGATTTGATTTGATGTGATAACCAACAGGGCCACAAGGATGACCTATGTAGCGGATGCCTAGAATTACAGTGGCTCAGACTTAAAGGGAGCATCTTCAAATTACTGCCGTATGAAGGGCCAAAAGGGGGTGGTTGGACGCGAACGAGCAAAATCACTCACGGTGTCCTCAGGGGAAGAGAATCTCCTTCCGACAGTAAGCTCCAATAACTCCGAAAAAAGTCTGACAAAGCTGAAAAACAGGGCTCGCATCCTGTTGGGGGCTTAAAAGGGCGCGGCAGACAGCTGGAGACTGACAGAGGTCAATAGATGTAGTAATTGGACAATCCTTAAGAATTGTATAATTACTAAACCATTTTCCCCTTGTGACGTAGTTCTGGTCTTTCACTATCTACATTCAATCTCCGCCATTACAGCATACCGTCCACTGCCCTGATGCTCCCTCCCCGATCCCCGGCTTTGATTCTAACTACTAATAAAAAGGAAAATCATAGATGAGAACAGGTCAATGCGGATGGAGAGCAAATCGAGCTCAGTATCCCCTCACAAAGACTGGTAGTAAGTGTGAAAAAACAATGAAAAAAAGAAGAAAGATAAGAAGAAAATGAAAAGATAGTACGTCAATGCGGATGGATCGATGATCCCCTCACAAGGACATAAAAGAGACAGATGGTAGGAAGAGCAAAAGAAGAACAGAATATCAGGAATAAGATACATTCAATAAGGATAGAAGCAAATTGGACTCTCCTCAAAAGACATCAATATAGAGAAATATTCAACAGATTACTTCAATCTTTTGAAATGATAGAAATATTGGCGTGGATTGTCTTAAATGAAATGTGTGTATGTCAGTGTAAATGAAAGAATCTTCTGATATTTAAAAGGAAAGATCTCACCAAATCAGAAATCTTGGGCTTCAGTCCATTTGATCGTCTGAATCTTCGAATTAGATGGAATGCATTTCCTGAAGCTCTTCTGGTTCTGCACGATCGACAGCATCAAGTTGAACCACCCGACTGCACCCGATGGAAGGTCATTCCTTGGCCAATTCGTTCTGGTGGTAGGAATCGTGGCCGTGCTCAGCGCTTGTCAAACGGGAAGCATTTCTTCGGAATGGGACTGCTGAAAACATTCCTCAAGCAGTTGTTCACTGGATTCGGGCAGGATCAAGTAAGAACCACGAAATGCCTTCGCCGATGGTCACTTTGTATATTTCACATTTTCCGCTGTCTCTTCCTTTCCGCTGACGACAACCGTGAGTCACAATTTAAAAATTTCACCGAAACTACCAAACATTTCTTATTGCCACTACCGGTATGGATGGCCACCGGAACGGAGAAAGGAATTTCCGTAAATTCACTGATTTGTAATAACAAAATAAAAATTATCAGAAAGAGTTAAGAATTTTGAATCGAAGAAAAAACATGACGCAGCAAAAACTTTTCGCGCCCGCACGCACCGATTACTACGATCGGAAAAGCCCAAATTTTTTTTTCGAAAATATTTATTTTTCCCGTATTCAGGAGGTCATTTTGAGCAACTTTTGTTCTACGAAAAACTTTACTTCTCTTGTTTTATGTTTTTCTTGTTTTATTTTTTGTATTTTAATTTGCATTTATCTTGTTTAGTTTATGTTTGTTTTTGGTAGTATTTGGCCTATTCTACCATCTAATATAATTACATTTTGCCTATCTAATTTTTTCACGTTTTTACAGTCATTTTTTCAATTTTTTGCATGTTTTTCACATTTTTTGCTATAGAATGGCACCATCATTATTTAAATTGCGAAAAAATGCGTAGAGGCATAGTCTGGGACACTACAAAAATTACTGCATACTTCTTTTTACTGAAAGTATAGGAAATGTTAGTAAAAAACGCAGCCAAAGTTGACCCCTAAAAAAATATTTTTTTTAAAACACTGGCTAAGTCACATAAAACAAGTTAAACTCCCAACCCTGAAATTTTCTAAAATTTTAAGAGTTCTTCTTTTCAATGCTTTTTAAAGATCAAAAATCGGTTGGAAAATGGATTTTTGGCGATTTTTTAGATTGAAGCCCGTCTAGAGGCGGGGTTAGGTTGTAGAGGGTTAAAAAGAGAGAACGAACCATGGCTCACAAAAAAGAACCGCGGTTCTTTTTTAAACTCCGGTCTTTTGAAAGAACAGGTCCAAGATAGAATGATTTTTAAACTTGTTATAAATATATTTCATCGAATTTCGAACAAATTGCATCACACAATTTGTTTTTAAGAATTGAAAATGCAATTTTCAATTGAAAAATAATTGCTTATAAAAAATAATATCAAAAAAGGCATTGCTGCCAAACACCACTTTAAAGTTTTCAAACTCATTTTCAGTTTCCTACTTTTCTTTGAAATTCATTAAAGTACTACATTAAAGTATTATCCGAATACAAATTTGAGCATTTAAAATTGCAAAGCTTGTAAAATATTACGTAAAATCTACTAAATAGCTGAGAGATTATGGAAAAAAAATAATGCTCTTGCCTGATTTAACTTCAGTGTTTATAGACTTCATTGATTAAATCAGAATTTAGGAAAGAGTTCGCAAAATCACACAATTCTTAAAAACCCGATTTTATCCCACCTGGGGTGAGATAGAGCCTTTCTTAAAGAATATAACAATAGTAGAACTTTTTCTTTACATTCATAACAACGACTTTGTTTATTTATAACGTCAGTACAAAAGAAAGTCTAATGATGAAAGCAAAGTATTATAAATGATATGCTTTCCAAAAGAAATAAATAACGCAATTTTCACCAAAAGAATATTTCTGGAATTTTTTTTAAAAAGGACTAATAAACCAAATTTCCAGTTTTTGCTTTTTGGGTGTTTTTGAAACCGCCTTGAGTCAGTGAAAAACACCCAAAAAGCAAAAACTGGAAATTTGGTTTATTGATCCTTTAAAAAAAAACTCCAGATTTGTAATCGTACATATTCTTAATCAAACAAGAGTTTATGACAAACGCGAGTATAGCAAGCTTCCCATGCGTCAGTGACAACGCACACCGCAGCATTGAAAACTTTGAAAACGATATAAACGACGAAAAGCTTAGAAAGCTCCTATTGGAATCCAATGAACCCTGTTAAATAAACTTACGAAATCGCAAAAAAGTGAAGTCTACTTTTAGGCGATTTAAGGAGCACACGGGAAACAAATTGATTGTAGCCGAATGAATGTCCTATGTCACAAAAGTTTTTGCATAAACATTGGACAGTTATAAAAAAACGGACAGGGCAAAAGAAACCGAAAAGCTACGATATCTTACATGTTGTAGGAAACATCGGTACACTGAAAAAACCAATTCTCGAAATCGTGAATTAAGTTCACGAATGTGAGAACCACGAAGGAATTTATTCATGAGTATGGTGCATTTGCACCATAAACGTGAATATATTCCTTCGTGGTTCTCGCATTCGTGAATTTAATTTACGATTTCGAGAATTGGTTTTTTTCAGTGTAGACAAGCTACTACAAAACGACTATAAGTCGAGCCACAACATATATGCGCCAGCATTTCCGCGCCATTATTCGAAGCTCAACTTGACAACTTGTCGACTTGGCGACGAGGCGTCGAAAATCGATGCAGTGTGATTTTTTGACGATTTTTCCGATGAAAATTCATGCCGAATCGTAATATTTACGAAGATGAAAATGACGTCCAGCCATTAAGTAAACCCTATACCTTTCTTTAGTAAGAAAGGCAAAATAACCTTTTTATCATTTTTTTTAAATGAGCGAAAGAGCCGTTCAAAAGAGTGGCTCTTTTTAGTGAGCGAACGAAAATGAGCAGCTCCTAAAAAGAGCGGTTTTTCCTACCTCTACTTCAGGCTGTAAGTTATTGAACAAAACGTATTTTTTCGAATGTTCAAAAATATAAGGGGTCCGCCCCTCCGTCAAGAGATATCGACAAGACAGGGACCCCATAGGACAAAATTTCACGCAAATCGAAGAGGGTCGGGGCATTTCTTGTGAGTTGGCGGAGAATTATCCTTATAATATTTTGAAAGATTCCGAATTACAAATCCGATACAAACTTCGCCTAATCGATGCTTCATAAAATCTAGTCTGGACTGTATTATCCTTTAAACAATTGACTTTTAGTTGATCCATGGCACATAGGTTGTTTTGAAAATTTAAGCTAAATTTCAGATTCAATTTTCAGTTTTCACTTGGGAATCTTGCAACACAACGGAACATTCAATATTCGAAATGGAAAAACAGCACGGGAATCGCAACCGGTAAACTACACTAATTGCACTTACCAGAACACGTACTCCGGATACTCGGTGGCTCGTTTCAGCTTACACTCGAGCCGCAACGTGGAGCCCTCGTCGATGTGCAGATCCGGTGCCCCCACGATGTCCGCAACGGCCTCTGTGGATGAATAGAAAAGAGAGGAAAAACTTTTTTTTTTTTGCAAAGAATTGTCCTAATTATTTTTATTTTTACTTGAATTTTGTTGATTTATTTCAAAAGTAGCTCCCAGTAAATCCTGCACTAACCTAATTTAAATTTGCTGAGAAAAAAACAACCAACGCAACACAATCCAAAAAGGTTATTTCTCCCAAAAACCAATCAGCACAGCGCACAGGCCTCTCTGACCTGTGGGACCTAGGGCAAGGAATCTAAGCTGGTGGTCAGTGGGCGATGTGTCCCGGCCAAACGGATGACGAAAGAGGGAAGTCGTCAGTCGTGCGGAAAAGGGATCTAAACTTTTAACTTAGTTGAAGCCAGATACGGGACAGGAAAAGGATGGTCCTGGTTTGGACGTGTGTCTTCTGGGAGAACATTAGGGTTTGGTCCGTCCAGGGTTCAGGTCCAGTGTGTGAGTATGTGTGTGTGTGTATTTGTGGGGGCAATTCAATTAAAACGTCCATTAGATGGAGGGTTTCTTTGGGTTTGTTTTCTCTTCCTGGGATTTTTCTGGTGGATCTTTATCGTACGGTATTTGGATCCGATCTGTTGTATGTAATTCCTTTTTAAATAAGGCAGGGTTACTGGTTTAAAAAAAGAATAACCTGAAATCGTTATAATCGGTTGAGATTTCCCAAAAAAAGTGTCCTCTTGGTTTGTGGATGTTCCCTTAGCATGGTTGAACAAATCTAACAAATATGTGATTTTTTTTAGAGATGTTGATGCACAGTAGGGTGACAATAAAAAAATCGACATCTGAGATACCCTCTGACTCGATTCCTAATGCAAAAATAAGTATCTGTGCCAATTTTGAGCCAAATCGGTTAAGGCTAAGGGGTCGCTTTTCATCGTTGAAGTTTATTTGGGGAAAATCACGGAAATGTATGGAGAAAAACATCGCTTCAGGATTTTTGCAGCAGGTGGCGCAGGTCTCGCCCAAAATTGTCCAAGTGTGAGATTCTTGTAGGGAATTTAAATACCTACAACTTTGTAGAAGGGTGCAAGACGATCCGAGTTGATCCTGATGAGTTATTAGCAATGCGATGAAAAGAAATCGGCTTATATACTTGAAAGTATACAAGGGGTATATAGGAAGTATATAAGAAAATATTTTTTTCTAGAAAAATCACCAAAAATCAAAGGCAAACTTTTGGGAAATTGGACGAGCTTTCCGGTAAAAATATTTACAAGACTGAAAAACCAAGTCTGTCATATAGAAATTGGCGAAAACTACCAAAAAACCCGTTTTTTCAACATTTTTATTTTTAAAACCGCTGTATCTTCCCAAGGATTGGACATAGGACAATGGTCAATATGGAGACTTTTATGTAAAATTGTCTGATCCCAACAACTTGTTTTTAAAAATTTTGACGTTTAGACCACTTTTCAAAAAAACAGTTTTAATAAATGATTTTTGTATTTTTTTATGAGAGACATACCATCCTGAATTTTTCGTCAGTCTTTTGGTTACATTTTAGGCTATTTCCTCAAAAATTTTGAACGAAAAAAAATCGTGACATCATCTTTAAATTTAAGTTTTAGACTTAAAAATCAAAAAAATCTCATAGATGTGGCTTGTATTTTTGTTTCAGTGTATTTTTTTCAGAAAGCCCGTCCAATTTCCTACAAGTTTGTCTTTGACCACTTTTTGATACGACGCAACGGCTTCGAGATACAGTAATTTTTAAATTACAAAATACAAAAATATTTAAATACCTTACGCCCTCCTCAAATGTTATTTTTGAGTACTATTGGCTCCAATACACAAAAATGGCTCTTATAGGCCTAGGATAACATGTCTACAAAGTTTCATTGAAATCGGAGAGGGTCGGGTACAAATACCAGAAAAATTCCCGATTTGAGCTGGAACTCTCGTGTTCGGTTTTTGAAAATTTTGATGTTTAGAGCACCTTTAAAAAAAAAGTTTTAGAAAATGATTTTTGTTTTTTTAGGTGAGTTGCTCCATTCTGCATTTTTCGTGAGTCTTATTGTAACTTCTTAGGCTATTTTCACAAAAAATTTGAACGAAAAAAAAATCGTAAGCTCACCATCAAATTTGGCTTATAAATTTGGAAATCAAAAATTCTCATAAAAGTGGCGAGTTTTTTTGTTTCAGTGTATTTTTTTCAAAAAGCCCGTCCAATTTCCTTCAAGTTTGTCTTTGACCACATTTTGATACGTTGCAACGGCTTCAGATACAGCAATATTTAAATTAAATTAATTACATAAAAATGGCTTATATATGCCTAGGATAACATGTCTACACAGTTTCATTAAAATCGGAGAGGGTCCAGAAAAAGGTAAAATCCTGTTTTGGGCTGGAATTGCTCAGTGTTTTTTTGCCAATCAAGTTTTAGCGACAAAAAGTAAAATTAAAAATCATCAAAATATTCAGTCATTGAAATCGAACCCTGGCGACGAGTTTGTTGGCAAACTCGGTTTGCTTTTGAACCTTCTTTCTTGTTTGACTTTTAACACTGTTCTGTTTGAAACAGGGTTTTTGTCAGGTTCGCCGAACAATTGTTTGGACCGGTGTTTGAACATTTGTCTAAAACAAAAGATTTAAACAGTACACGAGCTTTGATTTAGCTTTAACAAGTTATTTTATTAAAATCCAAGTCATTTTTCAGACAAAAAAATGTTTTTAGCAGAGAAAACCGTGTAAACCAAACAATAATAATTGTTGTCACCAGATTTCAAACCCAAAGTCAACAAAGTTTGAAACTCTAAGTGAACTTGGATTTGTGTTCGAACATCCGCACAAAAGAGAATCGGAAAAGAGTTGCTGTTTGGACGCGGGTGAGAAAATTTTGACAGAAGTTTAAACAACAAACGGTATAGCCAATAATTGAAAAAAAAAAATATTACCGTATATCATTTTTTTTTCAGTGTAGCCCTTTGCCGAAGACTTGGTGTAGATCAAAAAAATTCTTCAAAGGATACAGATTTTTGAATTTTCACATTTCATTTTTGTATGGACTGCTGCCAAATTTGTACGGAAAATTATATGGGCAAACTAATGATGCAAAATGGCTTCTTTGGGCATTCCGAAGGCACCAAAAAAGTTTCAGTCAGATTAAAAAATACAAAAATTAAAATTGAGGAAAAAAGACCGATTTCGTAGAGAATTGCTCTAGAGCGAATTTTTTTAAAGAGTTAATCTACTAATATATTGCTAAATCTTATTGCTACAATATTTCATGTTTCAAATAATGTCAGTGCAATAAACTTTAGAGTGCATGTTTTCGTTAAGATTATAAAGTTATAAATAACATTATTTGTAACAGGCCCAATTTTAATTCCATACAATTCAATTAAAATTAACTAATTTGCAAACCCTACCCCTCCCGGACATTCAGCAAACTATTTAGAATCAAAAACGTACTAAACTCATTCCTCCAGAGTCCATTTCGGGGTAGATTCAACATTGCCATTTCGTTCTCACCTCTCTATCTCTGTGGTACGATCGGCAAAATTTAATTTGTTTCGAAACTTATTCCAACCCTCTTCCGTGACTTCCGACACCGGGACTAAATCCCGACCAAGGTGTGACGTCGGCTGGTGGGGACACGTGCTAGTCTGGCTTCTTCCGGCTCGGTGGGGACCCGAATTTTGAAACTAAGATTTATTTTATTTATACTTTGGGACCATTTGGGAGTCGAACGGAGAGGGTTTGTTCGACTGTGCAGTGCAGACTAAGTTGGATTAGGACCGGGCTTGGGAAGAAAGCGCCACACACAAAAGAGAAGCTTTGTTTTACCCCTATTGGAAAGCCATAACCGTTTAATTTGGCCCTAAATCGTACCGAAATTGGGCGGAAAGTTGTGGGATCGTGCGCACTTTTTGGGGGTGGAGATTATTTTGAAAGCCTGTTTTTCCGGGAAAATTTATGCATTCCACACAAACAGTACACACGCAGAGCGGAAAAGGACGCAAAAAGACGCAAATGGAAATTAAATTTTAATTGCGTGCCGAGGCTAATCTAACTTTGGGAATTCATTATCGCACCTTTGCCCCGTTTCGCTTTATTTGCCGCTTAATCGCGTATCAGTTGTGACAATTTCAATTGCTTTAAGTGGTTCAGCTGCGAGAGATGAGAGATTTACGATGGAAAGTAATTTGAAATTAATCAAAGGGAAGTTAATTAACTGGGTAAATGTAATTCACTGATACTTGGCTTAATTAAACACTTTAATTGGACATAATACACAACTTTATCTGAAGTCTGAATTGAATTGGAGCAATTCTCTACCAAAACCGGAAATGGATTTTATATGTATTTTTTGATTTGGCTCAAACTTTGTGGGGGCCTTCCCTACGACAAAAGAAGCTATTTTGTGTCATTGGTTCACCCATACAAGTCTCCATACAATTTTGGCAGCTGTCCATACAAAAATGGTATGTAAATATTCAAACAGCTGTAACTTTTGAGTGAATTTTCTGATCAATTTGGTGTCTTCGGTAAAGTTGTAGGTATTGTTGAGGACTTTTGAGAAAAAAATAGGTACGCGGAAAAAAAATTGCAGATTTTTTTATCAACTTTTTTTTCACTAAAACTCAATTTCCCAAAATACGTATTTTTTTATTTTCGAGATTTTTTGATATGGGCTCCGTTTTCAAGATATAGCCACCGAAAGTTTGATTTTAGCGAAATATTTGCAGTTTTTCAATTTTTAAAGATAGTGACCATGAGTGACCGTTTCTAAAAATATATTTTTTGAAAAGTTCAGGAAATTTGCTATAAAATTTCGTAAGAGACATTGAAGATTGGACTTCGGGTTGCTGAGATAGAGCCGCTTTAAGAAAAAGAAACACGAATTTGAAATTTTCTTTATCTCACCAAAATAACCCACCATTTTCTAATGACCATATCTCAGCAAATAATGGTCCGATTTTCACTTTTGATTTATGAAAAATTCGTGAAATGTTCCGATCTTTTCGAAAAAAATATTTTGAAATCACTATTTTTTCAAAAATTCATAACTCGGCGGCGGATTTTTTTGACCATGTTTCTCTATGGCTCAAAAATTGCGGATTTTTGTCCCCTAAAACGTATCAAAAAATCTCGAAAATCAAAAAATACGTTTTTTGGGAAATTGAGTTTAAGTAAAAAAAAGTTGATTGAAAAATCTGCAATTTTTTTTCCTTGTACCTATTTTTTTCTTAATAGTCCTCAACAATACCTACACCTTTGCCCAAGACACCAAATTGATCAGAAAATTCACTTAAACAGTCAAACAGTTGTTTGAATATTTACGTACAATTTTTGTATGGACAGCCGCCAAAATGGTATGGAGACTTGTATGGGTGAGCCAATGACGCAAAATAGCTTATTTGGTCATAAGGAAGGCCCCCACAAAGTTTAAGTCAAATCAAAAAATAAAAAAAAATAAAAATGGTCGAAATTGGCCGATTTTGTAGAGAGTTGCTCATTGATGCTTCTTCAATGCCGTCAACTCGTCAACTCGAGACTACAGTCTAGAATGGAACAGCAGTTTTTTGGATTCGCTTGCATAGTTTTGAATGCATTTTGTGATTACGAAAGGAGAATGGGCAAATTTGTATGGGAGCTGGTCCAAGGATGTACACGAACGGGACCAACTTTTTTCGAAAGATCTCGCCGAGACTTGAAAAAAAGTCTACTGGACCAACTCTCTAAACCCCGGGGTTCAAAAGTTACAAGTTGTTGAAGTTTGAGTATTTTGGGTTAAATTGTACAAAAAATCTAATTTTTGCTGTTTCTAAAATCATTCATAAAATCTCTGTTTCATTATGGATTTCGATTTTCTTGACTTCATTCGACGCGTATCACCGAAAACTATAAGTTCTGATATGTTTTAGCATGATTGAAACATGAATTCCGTTTGAACCGTTTTTGCAAGAGGCTTACCATAGAAACAAGCCGAAACTTGAATATTTTGAAAACGAATCCTACCCAGACTGCTTTAGTGAGTATGGAAGGCTACAGCGCAATGTGTAACAACTTATTGGGATGTTCTGAGTCTTCCGAGAACTCCTTGGAGTTAAGACCGGTGAGTCTACCACCGTAACAAGCAAGATGTCGGCGGTTTTTGACCACTGATCATACCCGTATGGCTTCAGTGAGTATGGTAGACTACTATGCTGATGTGTTGGAGTGTCCTGGGTTCTCCTAGGATTCCCTGGAGTTAAGATCTGTGGGTCTATTACCGTAACAAGCAAAATGTCGACCGGTTTTGACAACGGAACATACCCGTATAGCTTCAGTGAGTGTGGTAGACTACTTTGCTAATGTGTTAGGATGTCCTGGGTCATCCAAGGACTCCCTGGAGTTATGATCTGTAGAGCTACAGCCGTAACAAGCAAGAGGTCGACGGTTTTTGACCCCGGAACATACCCGCATAGCTTAAGTCAGTATGGTAGACTGCTTTGTTATTATGTTGGGATGTCTTTGGTCATCCTAGGACTCCCTGAAGTTAAGATATTTGGGTCACTGTAACAAGAAAAAGGTCGACGATTTTTAACCGCGCATCATAACCGCAAAGATTCAGTGAGTATGGCAGACTGTATTGCTGTTATGTTGGGATGTTCTGGACCATTCCAGGGAGTCCTTGTAACAGCCGTAAACCTACAGATCATAACTCCAGGGAGTCCTAGGATGACCAAAGACATCCCAACACATTAACTAAGAAGTGCACCATACTCACTGAAGCCGGCGATCCGGCGTCAAAAACCATCGACCTTTTGCTTGTTACGGCTGTAGCTCCACAGATCATAACTCCAGGGAGTCCTTGGATGACCCAGGACATCCTAACACATTAGTAAAGTAGTCTACCACACTCACTGAAGCCATGCGGGTATGCTCCGTTGTCAAAACCGGTCGACATTTTGCTTGTTACGGTAATAGACCCACAGATCTTAACTCCAGGGAGTCCTAGGAGAACCCAGGACACTCCAACACATCAGCATAGTAGTCTACCATACTCACTGAAGCCATGCGGGTATGATCAGTGGTCAAAAACCGCCGACATCTTGCTTGTTACGGTGGTAGACTCAACGGTCTTAACTCCAAGGAGTTCTCGGATGACTCAGACCATCCCAATAAGTTGTTACAACATTGTACTGAAGCATTCCATACTCACTGAAACAATCTGGGTCGGATCCGGTTTCAAAACCTTGAAGTTTCGACTTGTTTATATGGGATGCCTCTTGGCCAAACGGTTCAAACGGATAAAAACAAGAGAAATCATGTTTCAATCATGCTAAGACATATCAGAACTCATAGTTTTTGCTGATACGCGTCGAATGAAGTCAAGAAAATTGAAATCCATAATGAAACAGAGATTTTATGAATGATTTTAGAAATAGCAAAAATAAGATTTTTTGAACATTTTTACCCAAAATGCTCATACTTCAACAGCTTGTAACTTTTGAACCCCGGGGTTTAGAGAGTTGGTCCAGTAGACTTTTTTTCATGTCTCGGCGAGATCTTTCGAAAAAAGTTGGTCCCGTTCGTGTACATCCTTGGACCAAATTCGCCCATTCTCCTTTACCAAATTTAGCGTTTTTGCTCCAGTAAGCCTGGATTTACTTTCAATCAGCTCCGTTGGCATTTTGCAAGACGAGATTTGTCTAATCACGCCTTCCATCGAAAAATTCTATGTGTTAATACAGTAGTTGTTCGGTAATTGGGCTGCTTTATAACTGGGCGCTCGATAACTGGGCCGTAGCCCAGTTAAAAAGCAGACAAACGTCAATAAACCAAAACAAACCAAAATGACTGAGGGGTTAATGGATGCAAAAATCATATTCAATAAATAAAAAATCTTTTTTCAAGTTTTAGTTTAATTTTAAGTTACAGTTAAAGAAATATAAAAAGTAAGAATTGTAAATAAATTTTAGCAACTTTTATTTTTATATTTCATCTGGAAAATATTATTCATCGGTGGTCCCCTCGTTAATTTTTGTTCAGCCCAGTTAACGAGCAACATTCGGTGACTGGGCTACGTTCTCAGCCCAGTTACCGAACAACTACTGTATAAGTATTCGGTACCCTCTCCAAAAAATTGATTTTATTTTGAAAGCGGGAAAATGCATTTCAAATTTCTTATCAGTCATTAGACTTCTTTTCCCATTAAAATTTAGTTTTATTTTTATTTTTTGATTATATATTTTTTTGCCCCCTGATTTTTTTGACCGATTTTGAAGGGGGAAGGGGGAAAAGAAACGGGGGAGCGGCCGTGGCTGACTGGTCACGGTGTTCGCTTTGTAAGCGAATGGTCCTGGGTTCGATTCCCATCTGCTCCCAACGAGAAAGTAGAGGAAATATAAATCTTGAAACTCTGAACATGAACGAAAAATCAAAGTCGCTCGAGTCGGGGTTCGAACCCCCGTCCTTGGATTGGTAAGCAAAAATGCTAACCACTAGGCCATCGCGACTTGGTGAGCTATGATTGGAATTAGGAATACTGTTACTATCAACTATATACGCGCTGGGTCCTTGTCCATTTGACAAGGGTTCGGAAGTTCTAAATAACGTTTGAATCCGATTGGTCCAAACGTTCTTCAGGGCGGGGCTTGTCGAGAAAGCTGGAGTACCTCGCGCTCGGCTAGCCAGCGTAGAAATGGGTCACCGAAGCTCGGCAGAGCTAACACCTTCCAAATGCCTATGCGAGTTAATTGCATGTATAGAATGTATATCTAAAAAAAATACATGGAAACAACTCAATTTGTAAGAAGCGACCGCGTGGTCCCGTTTGGTTGGTTGCACACACACACCACACAGGGGGAAAAGAAACGTTTCTAAAACATTCTTATCTGACGAGTCAAACTGATAACAGTTAAATTGTTAACAAATTAACATGCTTTTTTATGCATTGTTTTCATTGATGGGTTGTTCGTCTCGTCCTACTAGTTGAGAAGAATGTAGGGGAGAGTGGGGAGACTTGATCCCCGGGGAGACTTGATCCCAAGCCTGTATCTCGTCAGCATGTGGGTAAAATAATTAGCTTTGTTCTAGAAAATTGTGCGAAATTGACTAAAACTCATTAAAGAAAACAAAGAAAAAAATTAAAAAATGTCTAGATTGAGTTACACACATTTTTCTAAGAAGTGCTGCAAAAACTTCCAAGAGATCTTTTTCTTTGTTTTAATAAGTATAGAAAACACTAAAAATTATTCAAAAAATATTTTTATACATGAATTGATTGATAAACATATCAACTCCAAAACCCTTACGCATTTGACGTTAAATTTATCGTCATACTATTTTAACAATCAGTTGCTTAAAAAGTGCGTTTAGGGAGACTTGATCCCTGCATTTTTACAGTCACTGGAATCAGCCTCAAGATTAATTAATTGAGCTGGGTTTTCATACATAGTTTCCTTTAGTATAGTTGTACATAACTTACTGCAGTTTGAACCATTTTTCAAAAGTTTTGTAAACAAAATTACCAGCTTCTGTAAACATGCTCAATTTTGGTCTAAAAAGAAAATTTTAAGTTTTTAATTATTTTGCATGCATAACTTGTTATATTTTGAACAAAAACGTACAGGTTTAATGTGAAATTGCTGTAACTTATAGAGAATTAAAAGTTTGGATGAATAAGAAACATTTTGCTTAAGATTTCTTAAAAATGTTGAAAGGGGGATCAAATTACCCCCAACATTTTGAAAATGCCGGTTTAAAATATTTTTTTAAAACGCTTGGCATGATTCGAAGAGTTTATCTGGTGAAATACCCTTATCAGCCAAACATAGTTGAATGTTTAAGCTTTCAATTCATGCAAAAAGTTTATAGTTTTGTGAGAAATTGACAGAGTTATGTGCGATACAAAAAAAGGGGATCAAGTCTCCCCACTCTCCCCTACTGAAAATCAATAATTTTTAAAATCAATTTTTTATCGTGCTAAACAGGATTTTTTAGAAACTTGTTCTATCAAAGTCTTAGTCAAGACCTGGAATAAGGTGATTATCAAATCATCCTACACATTTTTTACGTTTTTAATGAGTTTTAACGAGTATTTACTTAGCTTGTTACACTTGCAAGGTCAGGTGTATAGGTCATTTATGCGAGCATGGAATGTGTAAGATCGTTTAAGTTGGTAATACAAAAACGTCATACAAAAACGTCTGTTTAAAATTGCTTATAACTTTTCAGGATCAACTCAGATCGCAGTACATTCTTTGACAAAATTGCAGAGCGTAAAATTCTACATTATAATCTCACACGTTACAAAATTTCGACACACATTACAGCACCTTCAGGAAAAAAAAAAATAAAAAATTGCTTTTCTCCATAATTTTTTTCAAAAATTTCCATGCGACTTTCAACACTTTTTTATAGCGTCCCCTAAACCTTAATTGATTTGGCTCAAATTTGGCACGGATGATTAAGTTTGCCTAAGGAATCGAATCAGGGGGTATCCCCGAGGATTTTCCAAAATTTTCATGTTTCGTTGTCACCCTAGTCTATAAGTATATCTTGCACAGCCTTAAGCAGAATACAGTAGAGACTTTGGTGCATCGAAGTCTTTGGTAAATTAATCCGTTCTCCAAAAATAACGATACAATATATCTCAACGACATTTCGATTAATTGTTCGCGATTAGTCTTTTTCATCCGCCAAAAAAAAAAACAACGATATGCTCCCATAGATATAAACAAAATCCCTCCACCCCACTTACCGACGACTTTCAGCTCGACGAAGACGGACTGCACCGGGTGGACCGAGAGCTGGCACTCGTACAGGCCCTGGTCCTCGTCGCGGACCGTTTTGATTCGCAGCGCCCAGTGGCCCATGTGGCGAATGTGCTCCACCAGGAAGCGCTCGTCGCTGCTGTACGTGGACAGACCCACCGTGAGCAGCTGGAAGTCCCTCCGTCGGACCCAGGACACCTGTGTGGACAGCAGCAACCCCAGGTACACGAGAGAAGGAAGAGTTTAATTAAAACCTTATCTTTGTGTGTCCGCCGCTTCGGAGCAGGGACACTTACCAGGGCCGACGTCTGTGACAGGACGGTGCACGGAAGCAGTGCCGTGCCACCCTTTTGTGCCGTGACTTTTGTGTTGTTCCGGGTAGCGAAGAAACCGTGTGTTGTCACCGGAGCAGGATAGTTGGCAGCACTGGGATCTGGAAGAGAGATGGTACAATTATTGTTTAGAATCAGGGTTCAAAGTTCAGATTCTGATTTACTGGAAAAAGACTACTGGTTGCCTAACACAGAATCGAAATATCAGCTGCTTAAAAAAAGTTTTCTGTTTAGAAATTGGAAAAATTCAAATAATTCTGTTATATCAAGTAGGGGGAGAATGGCCCGCCTTAGTAAAATGCACCAAAAACCTTAGAAAAACATACAAATTTATTAATTTATTATAGGTGAAATTCTCGTCTGTTTGGCAGGTTAAGCACTCGCTTTTTGCTTTATAAACATAAGCGGTTTGCTAATAATCATCACGAGTTATCGCGATTTTACGAAAAATGGTTTGAAAAAGTTGGTCGTCGTTGACCATGGCCGTTCATGGTCACCCGCGACATACACGGACAACGAAACAAAGAGAAACGCAAAAAGTAATGGCCTATCTACAATCACTTAGCTTAGAATAGTTAAGTAAAGTAAAACTTAGAAAATGTACACAACTTACGGCCGTCATCCACAATCAACTTAGAAAATTTGCTGGGCTGATATACGTTGCTATGCAGTTGTTTGTTTACCTTTGATATGGAAACGTCAACTTACCGTAGATTTTGAAATTTTCCAAACCATACGTCAAGTTTCTAATTTTATTCTTTTTCATTGTAGAAGATCAGATTCATTTCCATTGATTCAAACTCCTAAGCTAAGTGAAATTTTCTAAGTTAAGTGATTGTAGATAGGCCATAACTTCCCTTGTGAAACTTATTACTTTTCCTGTCATTCTCGCATGGCGAAAAGGCCTACTTTTCTCTACTGAGCAATTCCATCTCAAATCAGGAATTTTTCTGGTACTTTTGTACCCGACCCTCTCCGATTTCAATAAAACTTTGTAGACATGTTATCCTAGGCCTATATAAGCCATTTTTGTGTATACGGAGCCAATTGTACTCGAAAATAACATTTGAGAAGGGCGTAAGTTATTTAGATACAGTTAAACCTCGTATAAGAGCGCCTCGCATATGCAACTTTGCATATACGAGTCATTCCACCTGATTCGGTTTTGTCGCAAGAGTTGCATATACGAGGTACAGGGCTTATAGGATTTTGGCTATATGGGAGACATGGGCTATATTTTTATAAAAAATCAACTAAACTATACAAATTTAAAGTGTTTTGGAATCGTTATGAAGTCAGCTTTACAGCTACACCAAATTTACATGGTTTACGATGTTCTAGGTCATCCGAAACTTCGTCATGTTAAGGCCTATGTGTTCAACGCCGTACAAGTATGAGGTAGGCGATTTGACTGTGGTTTTTGACCACAGGTCATATCCGGATAACCTCAGGGAGGTTCAGGGACTAGTCTACCGATAGGTGGTGATGTTCTGGGTCTTCTGTAGAGTCCCGGGAGGTACGTCCGATGGGTCTACCGCCGTAACACGGCAGAGGTCGGTAGTTTTAAACTTCAGATCATATCCGGATAGCCTCAGGGAGGTTCAGGGACTAGTCTACCGGTATGTGGTGATGTTCTGAGTCTTCTGTAGAGTCCCGGGAGGTACGACCGATGGGTCTACCGCCGTAACACGGCAGAGGTTGGTGTTTTTTGACCTCAGATCATATCCAGATAGCCTCAGGTAGGTTCAGGGACTAGTCTACCGATATGTGGTGATGTTCTGGGTCTTCTGTAGAGTCCCGGGAGCTACGTCCGATGGGTCTACCGACGTAACACGGCAGAGGTTTGTGGTTTTGACCTCAGATCATATTCGGATAGCCTCAGGGAGGTTCAGGGACTAGTCTACCGATATGTGGAAATGTTCTGGGTCTTCTGTGGAGTCCGAGAGCTACGCCTGAAGGGTCTACCGCCGTAATAAGGCAGAGGTCGATGGTTTTTGGCCTTAGATTATATCCAGATAGACTCAGGGAGGTTCAGGGACTAGTCTATCGATATGTGGAGATGTTCTGGGTCTTCTATAGAGTCCCGGGAGTTACGACCGACGGGTCTACCGCCGTAACAAAGCAGAGGTCGATGGTTTTTGACCTTAGATTATATCCAGATAGCCTCAAGGAGGTTCAGGGACTAGTCTACCGATATGTGGTGATGTTCTGGGTCTTCTGTAGAGTTTCGGGAGGTACGTCCGATGGGTCTACCGCCGTAACACGGCAGAGGTCGGTAGTTTTAGACCTCAGATCATATCCGGATAGCCTCAGGGAGGTTCAGGGACTAGTCTACCGGTATGTGGTGATGTTCTGGGTATTCTGTGGAGTCCCGAGAGCTACGCCAGAAGGGTCTACCGCTGTAATAAGGCAGAGGTCGATGGTTTTTGGCCTTAGATTATATCCAGATAGACTCAGGGAGGTTCAGGGACTAGTCTACCGATATGTGGTGATGTTTTGGGTCTCCTGTAAAGTCCCGGGAGTTACGGCCGATGGGTCTACCACCGTAACAAGATAGAGGTCGGAAGTTTTCGACCTCAGATCATATTCAGATAGCCTCAGGGAGGTTCAGGGACTAGTCTATCGATATGTGGAGATGTTCTGGGTCTTCTATAGAGTCCCGGGAGTTACGACCGACGGGTCTACCGCCGTAACAAAGCAGAGGTCGAAGGTTTTTGACCTTAGATAATATCCAGATAGCCTCAAGGAGGTTCAGGGACTAGTCTACCGATATGTGGTGATGTTCTGGGTCTTCTGTAGAGTTTCGGGAGGTACGTCCGATGGGTCTACCGCCGTAACACGGCAGAGGTCGGTAGTTTTAGACCTCAGATCATATCCAGATAGCCTCAGGGAGGTTCAGGGACTAGTCTACCGGTATGTGGTGATGTTCTGGGTCTTCTGTAGAGTCCCGGGAGGTACGACCGATGGGTCTACCGCCGTAACACGGCAGAGGTCGGTGTTTTTTGACCTCAGATTATATCCAGATAGCCTCAGGGAGGTTCAGGGACTAGTCTACCGATATGTGGTGATGTTCTGGGTCTTCTGTGGAGTCCCGAGAGCTACGCCAGAAGGGTCTACCGCTGTAATAAGGCAGAGGTCGATGGTTTTTGGCCTTAGATTATATCCAGATAGACTCAGGGAGGTTCAGGGACTAGTCTACCGATATGTGGTGATGTTTTGGGTCTCCTGTAAAGTCCCGGGAGTTACGGCCGATGGGTCTACCACCGTAACAAGATAGAGGTCGGAAGTTTTCGACCTCAGATCATATTCAGATAGCCTCAGGGTGGTTCAGGGACTAGTCTACCGATGTGTGATAATATTCTGGGTCTTCTGTAGAGTCCCGGGAGTAACGGTTAATGGGTCTACAGCCGTAACTAGTCTACCGATATGTGGTGATGTTCTGGGTGTTTTGTAAGATTTCGGGAGCTACGGCCGTTGGGTCTACCACTGTAACAAGATAGAGGTCGGAGGTTTTTGACCTCAGATCATATCCGGATAGCCTCAGGGAGGTTCTGGGGCTAGTCTACCGATGTGATAGGTCTTTTGTAAAATCCCGGGAGTTACGGCCGATGGGTCTACCGCCGTAACAAGATATAGGTCTGTGGTTTTTGAGCTCAGATCATATCCGAATAGCCTCAGGGCCGTTACTTCCGGGACTCTACAGAAGACCCAGAACATCACCACACATCAGTAGACTAGTCCCTTAATCTCCCTGAGGCTATCTGGATATGATCTTAGGTCAAAATCCACCGACCTCTGCCATGCTACGGCGGTAGACCCATTGACCGTAATTCCCGGGACTCTACAGAAGACCCAGAACATCACCACATATCGGTAGACTAGTCCATGAACCTTCCTGAGGCTATCCGGATATGATCTGAGGTCAAAATCCACCGACTTCTGCCTTGTTACGGCGGTAGACCCATTGACCGTAGCTCCCGGGACTTTACAGAAGACCCAGCACATTACCAGAAATCGGTAGACTAGTCCCTTAACCTCCCTGAGGCTATCCGGATATAATCTGAGGTCGAAAACCTCAGACCTCTATCTTGTTGCGGTGGTAGAGCCATCGGCCGTTACTCCTGGGACTCTACAGAAGACCCAAAAAATGACCACACATCGGTAGACTAGTCCCTGAACCACCCTGAGGCTATCCGAATATGATCTGAGGTCAAAAACTTCTGATCTGTATCTTGTTACGGTGGTAGACCCATCGGTCGTTACTCCCGGGACTCTACAGGAGACCCAGAACATAACCACATATCGGTAGACTAGTCCTTGAACCTCCCTGAGGCTAACCACCGACCTCTGCCGTGTTACGTCAGTAGACCTATCGGACGCAGCTCCCGGGACTCTACAGAAGACCCATAACATCACCACATATCGGTAGAATAGTCCCTGAACCTCCCTTAGGCTATCTGGATATTATCTAAGGTAAAAAACCATCGCCCTCCTCTGCTTTGTTACGGCGGTAGACCCGTCGGTCGTAACTCCCGGGGCTCTATAGAAGACCCAGAACATCTCCACATATCGGTAGACTAGTCCCTGAACCTCCCTGAGTCTATCTGGATATGATCTAAGGTCAAAAACCATCGACCTCTGCCTTGTTACGGCGGTAGACACTTCAGGCGTAGCTCCCGGGACTCCACAGAAGACCCAGAACATCACCACATATCGGTAGACTAGTCCCTGAACCTCCCTGAGGCTATCTGGATATAATCTGAGGTCAAAAAACACCGACCTCTGCCGTGTTACGGCGGTAGACCCATCGGTCGTACCTCCCGAGACTCTACAGAAGACCCAGAACATCACCACATACCGGTAGACTAGTCCCTGAACCTCCCTGAGGCTATCCGGATATGATCTGAGGTTTAAAACTACCGACCTCTGCCGTGTTACGGCGGTAGACCCATCGGACGTACCTCCCGGGACTCTACAGAAGACCCAGAACATCACCACATATCGGTAGACTAGTCCCTGAACCTCCCTGAGTCTATCTGGATATAATCTAAGGCCAAAAACCATCGACCTCTGCCTTATTACGGCGGTAGACCCTTCAGGCGTAGCTCTCGGGACTCCACAGAAGACCCAGAACATTTCCACATATCGGTAGACTAGTCCCTGAACCTCCCTGAGGCTATCTGGATATAATCTAAGGCCAAAAACCATCGACCTCTGCCTTATTACGGCGGTAGACCCTTCAGGCGTAGCTCTCGGGACTCCACAGAAGACCCAGAACATTTCCACATATCGGTAGACTAGTCCCTGAACCTCCCTGAGGCTATCCGAATATGATCTGAGGTCAAAAACCACAAACCTCTGCCGTGTTACGTCGGTAGACCCATCGGACGTAGCTCCCGGGACTCTACAGAAGACCCAGAACATCACCACATATCGGTAGACTAGTCCCTGAACCTACCTGAGGCTATCTGGATATGATCTGAGGTCAAAAAACACCGACCTCTGCCGTGTTACGGCGGTAGACCCATCGGTCGTATCTCCCGGGACTCTACAGAAGACCCAGAACATCACCACATACCGGTAGACTAGTCCCTGAACCTCCCTGAGGCTATCCGGATATGATCTGAGGTTTAAAACTACCGACCTCTGCCGTGTTACGGCGGTAGACCCATCGGACGTACCTCCCGGGACTCTACAGAAGACCCAGAACATCACCACCTATCGGTAGACTAGTCCCTGAACCTCCCTGAGGTTATCCGGATATGACCTGTGGTCAAAAACCACAGTCAAATCGCCTACCTCATACTTGTACGGCGTTGAACACATAGGCCTTAACTTGACGAAGTTTCGGATGACCTAGAACATCGTAAACCATGTAAATTTGGTGTAGCTGTAAAGCTGACTCCATAACGATTCCAAAACACTATAAATTTGTATAGTTTAGTTGATTTTTTATAAAAATATAGCCCATGTCTCCCATATAGCCAAAATCCCATAAGCCCTGTACCTCGCATATGCGTGCTTCGCATAAGAAACCCCCATATGAGGTACATATGCGAGGTTTAACTGTATTTTTGTATTCTGTAATTTAAAAATGACTGTATCTCGAAGGCGTTGCATCGTACCAAAAAGTGGTCAAAGACAAACTTGTAGGAAATTGGACGGGCTTTCTGAAAAAAATACACTGAAACAAAAATACACGCCACTTCTATGGGATTTTTCAATTTTTAAGTTTAAAAGTTAATTTTTAAGGTGAAGTCACGATTTTTTTTCGTTCAAAATTTTTGAGGAAATAGCCTAAAATGTGACAAAAAGACTCACGAAAAATGCATGATGGTATGTCTCTCCTAAAAAAATACAAAAATCATTCACTAAAACTGTTTTTTTAAAAAGTGGTCTAAACGTCAAAATTTTCAAACACCGATAATGGGAATCGATTCTCCTGACAGTTTTACATAAAAGTCTCCATATTGACCATTGTCCCAAGTCCAATCCTTGCGAAGTTACAGCGGTTTAAAAAAAAACTTGATTTTTCAGTCTCGAAAATATTTTTACCGGAAAGCTCGTCCAATTTCCCATAAGTTTGCCTTTTCAATTGGATGCATGGGCTTACGGATATAAGCTTAATTACTTTGCACATAACTGAAAACAGAATATTTTTTTCAGTGTGGTAAAAATCTGGAAGGTAAATCATCCTACGTAAATATTAAAACGAGTCAAATTGAAAAGCTGTCAAAGGCAAACTTATAGGAAATTGGACGAGCTTTCCGGTAAAAATATTTTCGAGACTGAAAAATCAAGTCTGTCATATAGAAAATGCCAAAACCACCAAAAAAGCTGTTTTTTCAACATTTTTATTTTTAAAACCGCTGTAACTTCGCAAGGATTGGACTTGGGACAGTGGTCAATATGGAGACTTTTATGTAAAATTGTCTGGAGAATCGATTCCCACTATTGGTTTTTGAAAATTTTGACGTTTAGACCACTTTAAAAAAAAAACAGTTTTAGTAAATGATTATTGTTTTTTTTAGGAGAGACATACCATCCTGCATTTTTCGTGAGTCTTTTTGTCACATTTTAGGCTATTTCCTCAAAAATTTTGAACGAAAAAAAATCGTGACTTCACCTTAAAAATTAACTTTTAAACATAAAAATCAAAAAAACTCAAATAAGTGGCGTGTAATATTGTTTCAGTGTATTTTTTCAGAAAGCCCGTCCAATTTCTTACAAGTTTGTCTTTGACCACTTTTTGGTACGATGCAACGCCTTCGAGTTACAGTCATTTTTAAATTACAGAATACAAAAATATCTAAATAACTTACGCCCTTCTCAAATGTTATTTTCGAGTACAATTGGCTCTGTATACGCAAAAATGGCTTATATAGGCCTAGGATAACATGTCTACAAAGTTTTATTGAAATCGGAGAGGGTCGGGTACAAAAGTACCAGAAAAATTCCTGATTTGAGATGGAATTGCTCTACTAAAAATAAGAGTTTCGAAAAGTGATACTTTTCGATACAAGTACTGAAAAGTTCTACTTTTCAGCATTGAAATGGGTGTTGATAAGTTATTTTTTAGCACTTGTGTTGAAAAGTTAAATTTTTCAATATTGTTTTGATTATGTCAGTGAATTGACTAATGAATTGTTGTCAAAACCATCCTGACCTTCAAAAATCTAATTTTCGCTCCGTTTTTAGATCTGTGTCAAATTTAAAAAGTTTGTGTTTGTCTGTGCTTCACAAAATGTCTGGACACAACTTCAAAAGTCTGTGAAACACAGACAAATCTGTGTACCTGGCATCCCTGGTGTAGAAAATGTATGGTTTCAGGTTAATTAGTTCTATATAAAGATTGATTTAGATAAATCAAAACGATACTCAATCACTAAAAACTAAACTTGTGTGAATGAATGATTAAATTATGTTTACTACACTGAACTATGCGCTATCTTCCTATTGAATTATAGTTCTATCACAAAATCATTATTTAAAC
The DNA here is from genome assembly GCF_015732765.1 of Culex quinquefasciatus. Lineage (NCBI taxonomy): Eukaryota > Metazoa > Arthropoda > Insecta > Diptera > Culicidae > Culex > Culex quinquefasciatus. The sequence goes on along the minus strand of NC_051862.1, from coordinate 140,465,954 downwards.
ACATGCTCAAAAACTAAAATGTCAAACTTATTCTTCAACATGTGTCCAAATTACCTCACAAGGCATGCATATTACCCCCACACAAAAATACAGCACGTGGCAGAGCAATTTCCTTAGGGTGTCCTAATTGCCCCACACTCCCCTACAGTTGCTGTCAATATTTTTAATAATTTAAGTAATTTATAATTTCGACACTGCAATAAGAGTAATTAATTGACTGACTTGCAAGTAATAAATGCTTCTGTCAACCCTTACCACAAACTTTACATAAGTTTTTGGTTTTATAGAACAAAACTTAGCGAAAGCGTTACAACGGGCCTTATGTATGGGGTTTCCAACAAGTTTTGTGGATTTCTGAGGAATGCTCCTGCTTTCTGTGTCCATGCATGACAATAGAGATCAAAGAAGAAAAAAAAGTCCTTAGAGTTTACTCCGGGAAAAAATCTCTGAATTTAACACTTAGAGCCAAGCTTTTGGCTGGTTAGAAAATCACCAGCTTTCCTAGCTAGTCCACCGCTTCCCTTCTTTTGTCTAAGCTTACCTGAGTGGGGTGCTCCCATGGCGATGGTAAAAATAAGTATCACAGCTAGTAGTTGCCGCTGGTTACAGCTGTAGCAGCAGCAGCAGCCGCAGCACCGACTGTTGTGGTGGCTCATTACGTCTCTCCAGGCCATCTTGCTTCAGTCATTTATTTTCCGCTGCCACCTGGTGGATGCTGCAATCTCCGGGAAGAGCTCTGTCCTCAAGGATGAATAGAAGGGGGTTGTGCACATGTGTCGCACCTGCACGCGTCCCTTTTTTGTTTGCTACTTTGACTATTGTTTTGTACAGCTTGTTCTATTTTACGTTACACAGTTGGACGATTCTGGCGCGAGCAGCACCTGAATGTAGGCAGCAGCAGCAGCACAGCTGGGACGCGTTTGTATTGTGCTTTTTTTTCTCTCTCTATCTCCCTCTCCAACGATGTCATTCTGACTGCAGCGCACTCGCTTTGTGTATGTAACCGGAAGTGAACAACGGAACAGTTGTGTCACAGAGACTTTGATGTTGCCTCCTAGCGGTGCACGCCAAATGGCGCGCCAGTTGTCGCAATTTCCCGTTACACCTGTTTGCTGGCTGATTGTTGTTGGTGACGATTGCAGTCGGAGGATGTCATGCTCTCGTAACACTGCCGCAGCAGCACATGGCAATGGTTCCACTTCCGGTTGGATGTGCTGTGAATAAATCAGAAAGTACAACGTGTGCGCTCATTAGTATGCGATGTTTACGGCTGTTGACCGATTGTGACGGCGTGGAGTACAATAACAGTCACGGCATCATATGTGTGTGTGCGTGGAATATGTATTTGCGTAAACGATTGCAAAACAGCATTCTATTGAATTGTTTTTTTATATGTTTGCTTAAAACCGGTGTGTTTTTCGTTGTTTCTATTTTTCTCTAACAATATTTGTTTAAGTGGGACTAAAGTCTGAATACCGGCAACGGTTTTGCCTTCCTCACAGAGGTAAGGCTTTAATCCTGCTCTAAATATGAACTTTTCACAGAAAGCTAGTAAACCCACCTTCATATACATACCTATCGACTCAGACTCGAAAACTGAACAAATGTCAGTCTGATATAAAGGGATGTCAGATAAATGGCCGAACATCGTACCAAATATCGTGTTGTTATATATTGTTTGATATAGGTTATCTAAAGACCTTTCAAATGAATAAAAAATTGTGAAAATTTGGCAAACCTGTTTCAAGTTATGACCACCTGTGTAAAATCTATGTACTTTTTTTGAAGCCGAATCTCATATATCAGTATGAAAACTATGTCCGGATCAATCATGGGACATATCGTTGGATAGGTAATCGGTATCGATAGAAAATCGATACTTTCGAAGATCTGGCATCTCTGTTTCATATTATGCCTACGCAATATGCATGTAATTTTTAAAGCTAGATTGTACCAAAAGTCAAGTTTGTTGTTAGACGTGTGACCCGTTTTTGGAGTGAGGAAAGCACAAATCACATAGGTGGATTTAGCTAGTTTTTAAAATAATTGACGAAAATTTTGGATAAATAATTCAATTTCAAATGTTCAGAAGGCTCAGCTTTGCAGGCATCAAAAGAAAATTTTGAAAATAATTCCATAAAATAGGACCAGGAACCAGCTAACCAGGAAAGCTCGCAACAATACCATACAATCTAGATGGGTAATTCTCCGCCAACTCACACGGCAGTTGCCCCAACCCCTCTTCGATTTGCGTGAAATTTTGTCCTAAGGGGTAACTGGTCACGAATCCGAGGTCCGCTTTTTGATATTTCGTGACGAAGGTACGACCCCTTTCATTTTTGAACATGCGAAAAAAGAGGTGTTTTTTTCAATAATTTGCAGCCTGAAACGGTGATGAGATAGAAATTTGGTGCCAAAGGGACTTTTATGTTTAATTGGACGCCCGATTTGATGGCGTACTCAGAATTTGGAAAAAACGTTTTTTCATCGAAAAAACACTGTAAAAGTTTTAAAAACTCTGCCATTTTCCGTTACTGAACTGTGAAAATTTATGGAATATGCCTTTTTAAGTAAAATTAAATGTTCTTTTCGAATCTATATTAACCCAGAAGGAACATTTTTTCATTTAGAACATTTTTTTTATTTTAAAATTTCGTGTTTTTTTCTAACTTTGCAGGGTTATTATTTAGAGGATAACAATGTTGTACCAAGTTGTAAAGCAGACAATTACAAAAAAATGATATAGAAACTTAAATGGTTTGCTTGTAGTTATCACGAGTTATCGCGATTTCACGAAAAAAGTTAATCAACAGCTACAAAAAAAGTTTTGAAATTTTACACAAGGACTATACTCAACACAAGTTAGATGTTTCAAAGACTTTTGAATGAAGCGGTTTTTTCGAAATCCAACTTCAAGTATTGTTTTTTTGTTAGAAATTTTCGTCGAAAAAAGTTTTTATTTTCTTTTCAAGTAAACTGGGGCACTTTTAGTTTTTGACATATTTTTAAAGCCAACCCCTGAACCTACAGTTTGGGTGAAATATTGAGAATGCCCCTTAGAAGATAAACTAACGTTCAATGACATAAAAAGCCTTATGACATTTTTAGTGAAAAATTGTACATAATGTTCACACAGAATCACAAAATCTAGCATAGCATAGCATAGCATTGGTGTCTACCCGTAGCTGCTACTTCGTTATTGACCAGGACCCCCAAACATTGCTCCGTGGACCACAGATGAAAAGTAGGAACCAATCACCCCTTCGCAATTTTCAAAGGTCCCTATCGTGCTGATCAATACCGACGCCGGCCACGACCAGAGGTAAGACACGGGGAAGTGGATGGGAATGTTAGCCGATACTATCGGCTGCTTCTCCGACAAAGTATCACATGAGTTTTGAGGGGTTAGTAAGATGGGTATGAGATCAGGATTTACTGTGGTAGGTGATGCGACCATAAGCAATTTGTTTATCGGTTGAAATTTGAAAAAACCTAGGGCAGCCGGCTGCGGAAAGATACCTATCTAGGGATTTAAATATAGTATTAATTCGACCGCGATTCTTCGCTTCGCTTCGCTAGGAGACGGTGATTTTAGCGGATTGCAGACTGGATTTTCGCCATGTGATGTGATGATTGTCTGAGCCCAAGTTGCCTAGGAATCGATAATTGGGAATAGAACCAATTCCACCTGAACCAGATTCTCACCACCATGGCAGCCGTCCATTGCCGGCCGCTCCCATCTCCACCGCGCACCAGGGACAAGGAAAGGGAATTGGAAGACGGGAAGTGTTGATGCTCCACTTTTTTAAGAGTATTAAGGGAAAATCTCCACGGTATTCTCAAGTAAGTTTCGCTTGGAGTTGGACGGTTTTTGGGAAGGTGAATGGTCTGAGGAGCCACCCTAGGCGAGTGGTAACGACCTTTGGCATTGTTGAGTATTAATTCGAACGCGATTCTCCAGAAATTCTCCGTCGGCGTGCCTTCCGATCAACGGTGATGTAGGAAGGGCTTCATTCATTAAAATTATTTTATATCATAAGCCTTAAAACATATTCGTCGACGTGCCTTCCGATCCTCGATAATATGGAAAGGACTTAATCCAGCAATACGACTTGCTTGTCTCAAAAAGCAAAAATCGGATCGTTTCTATCGAAAACTATATAAAGAGAACAAAAATAAAATTCATCGGCCAACGAACGCGCGAACTAAAAAACATGATAAAAGAAGAAGAAGAAATCCAATCACTCCATGTACACAAACAGCGACACAAAAGAGACGAAAATAACACGAAAAAACAGGACTGCGCGTCCCCACAAGCATCGCACTACTCTGTTCACACAGAATCACAAAATCTCTATCAAAAGAACAATAATATTGGGATGTAACAAAATGGGTCAATTTTGTGGGCATATTTTGATCTTAATATTTGAAAAATCTATTCGCACTCTTCGGCAAAGTTGTTCTCTGGAACACGAATTATGAGCTTTAGAGGTTTTTGAAAAATGCAAAAATTGTAAAGGGGCTCAAAACTGGTAAAAATCAAAACGCACCGATTTTACGGGTTAAATCTAAATCAAACATCAAAGTCAAAGTGTCAGGCCCTTTCGCAACCAATCAAGCTTGGGAATTTGGGGAGCTTGCAATTTGGAATTCGGTCTCAGTACATCATGCTCTGAGAATCTCAGGCTGAGATGCCCGCAAAATTGACCCATTTTGTTACATCATTTGTACACATTCAACGCAGACTTTTGTTTCCAATCTGGTTGCCAAATTAAACTCCGTGCTGAAACTGGAAACAATTTCGAAATGTTTCAATGGGGTGTTCGTAGTCAACGTGGGAAGTTTATTTGATTATTTTGTCAATACGGTTTCGATTACACAGAGGAGGTAAATACTACAAACTGCTGTTCATCTTTGTTTGGCCAGATTGTATCGATGCTATCATTTTCAAAATTTACGTTCCATTGTCAGTTGTTTCCGTATGCAATACAGTATATTCTGAAATGTAAATCCCATCGCGATATTTAAATATTGTGTTGGAGTCATTTTTTTTAATTTCGGCTCGATTTTATTTTATTTTGACATTTTGAAATCAGTTGCCGTTTTGCAGTGGATTTATTCTCCCCATGAATCCCTCCAAGGTGCAAGGAAAGCATTTCTAATTTAGTTCCGAAACTTTGCTCGTAATCCGCTTAAGTCACGCAACTCGTTTGACGTCTGAGGAATTTGTTCGCTCTAAATTTAAACTTTTCGAAAGCGTTTGCCAAGAGCATTACGATTAATAACTAATGAGCACAAGCTCAACAATGTGCCTTTGCGTGATGCGGTACAACTGGTACAGCATGGAAGGTAGCGTCCCGAAATGTCACATCATCAAGCTCTGTTTTCGCTCCGCGGTGGTTGTGGTGCTTTAAATAATTTAGTAGCTTTTAGGGGGTTGCCGAATGAACGGCCGCCTCGTGGGCTCCAAAAAGCGGGGGTGGCACTTTTGGCTGCAGGGGCGTTTCCGGAAGGAGTTTAGATCGTTATTTGAATTTCTAGTCAAAATACTTACAACTTATAAAGAGAACAAGGTATATTCATTTCGGTCTTTCAATTACCTGTCCAACGATGGAACATATGATGGACCAGGACACAGTTTTCATCGAATTTATTGAGATCAGATTTTGAAAGGCACGAAGATGTCTTTTGAGTTACAACTTCAAGAGACAGAGTTGCCAAATCCAAAAGATGAGACAATCCAAGCTGTCAATCTTTCCGTCATTTTGCCAGACAAAAGTTCGCCAACCTGTTGAAAGCGAACGCCCCTGAGCTTTGCCAAAAACCCGGCGGCGTCAACGACAAGAGTCCTCGGTAAAAGGTCGCAATCTGCATATTTTAATGTGGGGTTGTTTCACTCAAATTTGCAAATGAATTTCCCCACGTCGCTCGGTGATGGCATCGGCAGCAGTGTTGCCACCTCCAGGCACGGGTTTCTTGCAGAACTTTGTGTTGTGTGAGGCAACGTGCTGATGTTTTGTTTGATTGCATGGAATGTGCACAATTAAAAAAAGTCTGTCACAAAATAAAAATTGCCAAGTTTTGAAAGAAACATAATTGCGTTTAAAAAAAGATAAGTATATTAAAATTAAATTTGTTACTGTGTCGCAACACAGCCTTGATGTGCTTTTCGTACGATTTCCGCGAATCGACACGTGGCGATGATTAACTGATGGAAAAAACGTGTTGATACGACCAAAGATTCTTCGAAATGATTTATGTTTTGGTGAAATCGCTAAGCATTTCCATTTCAAAAACATGTTCTGGGTACACGCGTTGTGGGACTGGGGCAATGCTTTTATGATTCGAAGGACGTTGAGGCATTCCTGCGAGGGCCAATTCCATTTGCACATTCAATTAAAACTTGAAATTACATTCCCCGTGTGCGCAGGTCGATTCCAATAACATATAACAGATATAACAGAATTTCTTAATTAAACTTGAAATCAATATTCATGGAGGCAATCGTATGACAAGTGCTAACATGCCCTGAAAAAATGGCCACCAGGCAATAACTAAATTCCATTCGTGTCCAATCCGAAATTCTGAATGGACCATGTTCGATGGACCGTGGCCCACACGTTAATGGAGCTGAGGCGATTTGGAAAATGGAAATTGAGAGCTGTTTGAAAGCGCATGCATAAATGGGAAATTTATGGGGCACAGCTGTTGGGCAAATTTGTCATTAGTGGTGTAATTAAGAGCGCATTTTGAACACACTTCATTTAGGTGAGTTAAGCAGCTTAAAAATGTTCAATTCGTCTGATTTAATATAAAAATAGCATACAAAGGAGAATGGGCAAATTTGTATGGGAGCTGGTCCAAGGATGTACACGAACGGGACCAACTTTTTTCGAAAGATCTCGCCGAGACATGAAAAAAAGTCTTCTGGACCAACTCTCTAAACCCCGGGGTTCAAAAGTTACAAGTTGTTGAAGTTTGAGCATTTTGGGTTAAAATGTACAAAAAATCGTATTTTTGCTATTTCTAAAATCATTTATAAAATCTCTGTTTCATTACGGATTTTGATTTTCTTGACTTCATTCGACGCGTATCAGCAAAAACTATGAGTTCTGATATGCTTAGCATGATTGAAACATGATTTCTCTTGTTTTTATCCGTTTGAACCGTTTGTGCAAGAGGCATCCCATTGAAACAAGTCGAAACTTCAAGGTTTTGAAACCGGATCCGACCCAGACTGCTTCAGTGAGTATGGAAGGCTTCAGTGCAATGTTGTAACAACTTATTGGGATGGTCTGAGTCATCCGAGAACTCATTGGAGTTGAGACCGGTGAGTCTACCGCCGTAACAAGCAAGATGTCGGCGGTTTTTGACAACGGATCATACCCGCATGGCTTTAGTGAGTATGGTAGACTACTATGCTGATGTGTTGGAGTGTCCTGGGTTCTCCTAGGACTCCCTGAAGTTAAGATCTGTGGGTCTACTACCGTAACAATCCAAATGTCGACCGGTTTTGACAACGGAACATACCCGCATAGCTTCAGTGAGTGTGGTAGACTACTTTGCTTATCTGTTAGGATGTCTTGGGTCATCCAAGGACTCCCTGGAGTTATGATCTGTGGAGTTACAGCCGTAACAAGCAAGAGGTCGACGATTTTTGACCCCGGAACATACACGCATAGCTTCAGACAGTATGGTAGACTGCTTTTTTGATGTGTTGGGATGTCTTTGGTCATCCTAGGACTCCCTGGAGTTTAGATATTTGGGTCACTGTAACAAGAAAAAGGTCATGATTTTTAACCACGCATCATAACCGCAAAGATTCAGTGAGTATAGCAGACTGTATTGCTGTTAGGTTGGGGTGTTCTGGACCATTCCAGGGAGTCTTTTAACAGCCGTAGACATACAGATCTTAATTCCACGGAGTCCTAGGAGAACCCAGGACACTCCAATACATCAGCATAGTAGTCTACCATACTCACTAAAGCCATGCGGGTATGATCCGTGGTCAAAAACCGCCGACATCTTGTTTGTTACTGCGGTAGACTCACCGGTCTTAACTCCAAGGAGTTCTCGGATGACTCAGACCATCCCAATAAGTTGTTACAACATTGCACTCAAGCCTTCCATACTCACTGAAGCAGTCTGGGTCGGATCCGGTTTCAAAATCTTGAAGTTTCGACTTGTTTCAATGGGATGCCTCTTGCACAAACGGTTCAAACGGATAAACACAAGAGAAATCATGTTTAAATCATGCTAAGACATATCAGAACTCATAGTTTTTGCTGATACGCGTCGAATGAAGTCAAGAAAATCAAAATCCATAATGAAACAGAGATTTTATAAATGATTTTAGAAACAGCAAAAATACGATTTTTTGTACATTTTAACCCAAAATGCTCAAACTTCAACAACTTGTAACTTTTGAACCCCGGGGTTTAGAGAGTTGGTCCAGAAGACTTTTTTTCATGTCTCGGTGAGATCTTTCGAAAAAAGTTGGTCCCGTTCGTGTACATCCTTGGACCAAATTTGCCCATTCTCCTTTAAAAAATAACACAAAGTTTTCTCTGCTGAGCAACTCTCTTAAAGCCTTTTTTTAATTTTATTTTTCGTTTTTTTATTTGCCTTAAACTCCGTAAGGACCTTCGGTACAAGTTTCCATTGAAATTGTACAGCTGTTTAGTAGGGTGTCCAGAATATTGGACTTTTTCTCAAAACCTCGCTCTACAAGCTGAATATTGTTCTTTGAGCTATTTTAAGACTCTGGGCTAAACATGAGCAAAATCAACATTTACCCATTGATACTCGAAGGTGAAGTTTGTACAGGAAAAATTGAAAAAATGTATGGCAAACTCGACTTTCTTACGGTTTGGTCTGCACGGTGCGCTACTTCCATCCAAACAATCCCAAAAGTGAGATTCTTGTTGAAAATTTAATGCTCTACAACTTTGTAGAACAGATCAAATCTGTAAAACTTAATCCTGAAATGTTACAGTCGACTCTCTGGTTGTCAATATCCAAGGGATCGTCGAGGAAGAGAATCATCTGTTTACAGAACGATGCAAAAGGAAGACTCGATTGAAATTTTTTTTCTTGATACCCAGCTATGGGAGAGAAACATGGCAACGCCCAGCAAACAAAAACAAACTTATGTAAAACGCCCTTCAAAGCTTCGTTTCGCGAAGAAAAATGTCTATGCAAGCCATGAGAAAGTGAAATTTTAATAGCAAACAGAATCCAAGGGACCGTCGAGGAAGAGATCCTTCAAGCAATAGAAAATATCGAGGAATGAAGAGAATTGGAATATGCAGATTGAAGGGACTGAAGAATTCATCGGTAGATGGAGCAATATTGATATCGAGAAGATCGACAGCCAGAGAGTCGACTGTATTAGCGATTTAAAAAATTCATTTTTTTATGAAAAACATTTTTTTCCCCAACATTATACTCGGGTATCAATGGGTTGAACTCAACCAATTTCGCTCAAAATTTGCACAGATGCTTAAAATAATCCAAAAAAACGGTATCCGCTTGTGAAGCAGGGGGTCATTTTTTCTGGGCACCCTACACAGAAAAAAACCAATTCTCGAAACCGTGAAGTCAGTTCACGATTATGAGAACCACGAAGGAATATATTCACGTTTATGGTGCAAATGCACCATACTCATGAATAAATTCCTTCGTGGAACTCACATTCGTGAATTTAATTCACGATTACGGGAATTGATTTTTTTCTGTGTACTGTCCATACAAAAATTTTATCCAAATATTGTAGAATCTGTATTTTTTAGTGAATTTTCTATATTTTGTGTCTTTGATAAAGTTGTACGTACACGGAAAAAATCAATTCCCGAAATTGTAAGTTGTGTTCAAGAATGTGAGAACCACGAAAAAAAAATATTCACGTTTACAGTGCAAATGCACCAAAGAATAAATTCCTTCGTGGTTCTCACATTCATGAAATCTATGCACGAATACGGGAATTGATTCTTTTTCTGTGTATAAATATGGACAACTAGTGAAAATAGGGACACTCTAATAAAAAAACTAACTTAACTAACTTGCCTTCCTCACTTTTTACCAACAATGGGTAATATGAGTGGTTTGGACACATATTTCAGCTTTTTTTTTAGATCCAGAAAAATACGTACACACATATAACTTAAGCAATCCTAACTCGAGACAGGGTTGCCAGATCTTCAATGTTTTGAACTCGTTGGAAAGGTTTTTCGATTACCTAACCAACGATGGGTTGGATGGTGGATCCGGACATAGTTTACATACATTTAAGTGGGATTCGGCATCAAAAAGTACAAATATATCACTTAAGTGGTCACAACTCGAGACAGGGTTGCCAGATCTTCAATGTTTTGGACTCGTTGGAAAGGTTTTTTGATAACCTAACCAACGATGGGTCGGATGGTGGATCCGGACATAGTTTACATACATTTAAGTGAGATCCGGCTTCCAAAAACTACATAAATATTACTTAAGTGGCTATATCTCGAGACAGGGTTGCCAGATCTTCAATGTTTTGGACTCGTTGGAAATGTTTTTTGATAACCTAACCAACGATGGGTCGGATGATGGATCCGGACATCGTTTACATACATTTAAGTGAGATCCGGCATAAAAAAAGTGCATAAATATTACTTAAGTGGCTATATCTCGAGACAGGGTTGCCAAATCTTCAATGTTTTGGACTCTTTGGAAAGGTTTTACGATAACCAAACCAACGATGGGTCGGATGGTGGATCCGGACATAGTTTACACACATTTAAGTAAGATCAGGCTTCCAAAAACTACATAAATATTACTTAAGTGGCCATATCTCGAGACAGGGTTGCCAGATCTTCAATGTTTTGGACTCGTTGGAAAGGTTTTTTGATAACCTAACCAACGATGGGTCGGATGGTGGATCCGGACATAGTTTTCATGCATATAAGTGAGATCCGGATAAATGTGAAAACACATTTTATATATAACTTTTGAACTACTTATCGAAACTTCAAACAATTCAATAGCGATGTATGGGACCCTAAACCATGTCGAATGCAATCGGTTTGATCAAAATCGGTCTATCCAGTGCTGAGAAAACTTGGCAAGAATTTTGAACACATACATACATACACACACACACACACACACACACACACACATACATCCCCCCCGAAGTTATACCGAAAGGTGGTCCCGGGGGGAAAAGGGCACGGCGTTCAAGGACTGGTTTAGTGGGTCGGGAAAACTCTTTTGTTTTCCCAACCCCACACTACCTGAGAAATGAATTCTCAGGTGTCTGGTAGCAGATTCCGACCTTGTAAAAAAAAAAAAAAAAAAAAACACACACACATACATTTGTTCAGTTTTCGATTCTGAGTCGATAGGTATACATGAATATAGGTCTACGATCTGTTTTTCAAAAGTTCAATTTTCGAGCAGGATTATAGCCTTACCTCAGTGAGGAAGGCAAAATATTGTTCACATTTTTATAGCAAACAAAGTTGCGCAATATAATTTTTGTACTGCTCTATTTTAAGGTAATTTAGAGAATAAAAAAAAAGTTTTGAACAAGAATCTGCCAAGTGCAAAACACACTTGACAGCATTGCCATTTTTCTCATGGTTGTGGGAAAAAATTGGAGAAAAGCAACTGTCTTGCTGTTTTACCTGCGGAGGGTACCTTCATTTGTCCGATTCCAACAATTTCTCAGATGTAGAACCTTCGTTAAATTTAAGAACAACTTTTCTCAATACACCATATTTTCAGGATTTTTTTCCCGAGAAGTTGACCATTTTTGCATTGAGAATCAAATTTTTGTTCTCATTGAAATTTTGAACTCTTTGTCGAAAAGAAGTGCAAATCGTTTCTATATTCCAATATCTTGTTATGTGCTTAAAATCTATAGAAATCTAATTCAGAACGGTTTAAAACAACCCATGGCACGGAGTTTAGTCAATAGTTCCCAGCATAATCGGATCACGTGCTTCCAGGGAAACCAAAGCTCGTTTCGCTCGACTTGTTTGCCTCGCCAGGCCTCAGGCACGAAATTAATTCGGATCGACGTGTATGTGCTCAAAGAATTCACCGTCGTTGAATACCGGTGATGATGATAATGCAGGAGCAAAACGGTCTACAAGGGTGACCTAGTATCTTTTATGTTGTTGATTTAATTTTATCGCCATTTTCTATTGTAAAATAAAGTAAACAAATAAAACATATTTTTAACTCCGATTATAACTCTTTCTTGATCATTTTTTTTCAGCGATAAATCCTAACATCAATCAAACCATCCACATTAACGACCCCCGGGTCTTTTGTGGTCTCTATTGCAAGGTTCATCAATTTCCAAATTTTAAACTTTTATTTGCTTTTAAAATTGCGGTCCCAATTCAGACTTTTACTAGCACTATACAGAAAAATCTTGTCACCCTGCTTCGCTTACTTCCCACGTGGAACAACGGCGGCGCGCGGTGTTGTACTGCGCTATAATGTATGCCTCCCCGAGGAGCAGGCTCTGACAAGGCACACAAATTGCAACCGAGCATCGTATAATGTGTGTAATGTGTAGGAGCAGGTGGCTTTTTTTTTGGTAAATTGATGTAAATTTTGCATGACGTCGTATTTTTTCAGTATGGATTTTTACTATAGTTTTTATGTTTTGCTTCAAGAATTTTTCAATTTTAGTATTCTTCAATTTAAATTTCATTCATTCGTTAGCGATTTATTTGAAAAATTAAAAAAATCTAATTATTCGCTCTACAGCCTTGCCTTGGCGTTCTCGAATGCGAGATTCCTACTCGAAACTAGGTGTCCGAAGGCTTGATTGTTGAGGCAATTGCAAACCTCTTTTTACACCTAAGCTTCCATCCACCTCGGGATTCGAACTGACGGCCTTTGGATTGTTAGTCCAACTGCCTACCAGCGCCTCCACCGAGACCCAGGACCCAGGGTGACGACTCCTACACCTGGGTTGAGCTAACGACCTAGCCTCTAGGATAGACCGGGGCCAACATTTACTTCCCCATCCGACGGAAGGCGTGGTCAGACAAATCTCGTCTCGAAAAATGCCACCGGGACCGTCTGGGATCAAACCCAAGCCGACTGGGTGAGTGACAACCACGCTTACCCTGGTGTGTCCCAGCGTAAAAAAACGTTTTTAATTATTGACTGTTATGCCACTCTAAGGAAAGTTCGTCATGCTATTACGCTTCTTATTTCCTGATTGTTTGTTGGACGCCTTGTAAATATAATTTTTTTTGTAGTAAGTTTGGGTGAAACAAGAACGAAATTGAATTCACCGTTTTCCATTTCAGACATAGTAAAATACATTAATGCATCTTTCTGAACGTTTTATTATACTTGAAACAGTAATCAAATTGATTTTAATGAAGATTAAAAAGGATCATCCAACAACTGCTTAATTAAGCATTTCTTTCGCGTTCTCTTTTTTTTGGTCCAATTATTTACGCATTTCACACACCGCCTTGTTGAGTAGGATTGCGTTTTTCATCGATGGCATTGGCACTTGAAATTCGACTAAACCATTTCGAGTGGGATTCACTTAACAGCGATTAACCATGTGTTTGGTTTTATTATTTTCGCGTAGCAGCAAAAGTTATTTTCAAAAATCACAAGAATTTGTTTAACAAGGCCGTTGCAAGTATTTTTTGAAGTTCATTTCCCTCGACCAGTGTCAGTGTCGATATTTTAAGTGTCAGATTTACTATTAGCCGTTCCAAATTTCGATAGTTTTCATATTTTTATTTTTTTTTGTAAATTAAAAAATACTTTTTGATTATGATAAGCAAGCTAGTTGCAAAATCAAAATTTTGTAAATAAATATTATTAATACAAATAATTTATTTTTTTTAACCTTTTTGACATCCAGTGATCAGAATTCAACATAACTTTATTTTTTAAATTCATAACGACCCTACAATTCCTCATTCATTATTGTTAGATTTTTGTCTGCCAGAATTTGGCAGAATTTTTATCGCCATTTTGCCAGAGTTTGTTCAATTTTGACCTGGCAACCCTATCTTCGAACCTGACCAACGTCGAGGGAGAGTTGGTGTTAAAAATGTATATTTGTTTTTTGCCAAAAAAAAAACTTGTTGCTATACTGTACATTGGAATTGAATAAAATCAAATCAATATATTTTAATACGAATTCAAACATGCAAAATATGATTATCAATACAGGAAAATGTATTATGATTATTTTCAGATTATTAGATTACTATTTCCATTATAATAATGAAGTATTCAATCCAAAGTTTAAAACTTTCACTCTCTACTTTCGGGTCAATTGAGGCGACAAATAAGTTTCAAAAAAATGAAATGGGTTAACAAGTTTGAAACCTTGAGCAATTTTTTTCATGAATATATTTTTGAATTGAGCATTAAAATTTTGATTATTTCATCGAAAAACCCTTGGAAATAACAATTATCTGTTAAGATCATTGATCTGAGCCTTATTGGCAATATTTCAATTGAATACGTTAGAAATGTTTTAGGAGGACAGAGGACAAAAATTTTAAATTTTTGAGCTACAGTGTATATACTATATATTTTTGTAAGCACGTATAAACTTCAAGTTCGGGCAAAATATTTTGGAAAAAAAAATCAAAGTGCAAGATGTTCCACGAATTTGGAATGAGAAAATTTGTGTTTTTACTTGGTTGAAATAAAAAAAAAAATCAAATCATTCGCTCTACAGCATTGTCTTGGCGTTCTCGATTGCGAGATTCCTACTCGAAACTGGGTGTCCGAAGGCTTGATTGTTATAATAATTGCAAACCTCTTTTTACACCTTAGCTTTCATCAACCTTGGGACTCGAACCGACGACCTTCGGATTGTGGCTCCAACTGATTACCATCGACTTCACCGAGGCAAGATTCAAAAATGTTTATGAACAAAAGATTTAAATTGTACCTGCAAATAATAAGGTGCTATTCAAACCAATTGCGATAGAGTGAAGAATGAAAATTTTTAGTTTTGGAATTAATTAATTGGATTTTGGTAGATCAATCCAACCAAAAGTAACATGCTTCTCCATAGAAATTATTTTCCAAAACGGTTTGCTGGAGACGCCTGATGCTTAAAGTTCAATTCTAGAGTTTTTTTTTGAAAAGGTCCTATAAGCTATTGTGATTCATATGTTTCAAGTACCTAATAAATAAAAGTCTAGAATTAATGTACATTGTACAGTCATCCCACATATTCTGAACCCCTACAAATTCGAACACTTTTTTGATAATTTGTCATAAGCATGCCAAATACAGCTTTCTGTCGACACTGCTATTTTCAGAATCTTCATTTGGACATTCTTTTGCTATTTCACTAGTAAAAGTAGTACTTTTTGAACAAAAAAAACCTCATTTCAAGACTAGTTTATCCAGATCAGCAAAACACTGCCTCCAAATTGCCTGTTCCATAATTGTTGGATATTATTGTGCCTCGCACAATTTTACTGATATTTTCACAAAAATAGTGATCATCCCATGCACAAAACATCACATAGCTTGAGTTTCACTGGTTTCAGTATGTGAAGTCATTATTTTGTTGAAAATGTGTCCTCTCAGAGAGAACCAATGTTAGTTTATAAAAAATAAGAATATAAAACGTAAAAATTTACAATCGGTCGATACATCAACCAAGAGATTACAAGAAAAGCTTTCACATGAAGGTAAAAGCGAATCATTTTGTTCGACTGTCGATTTTCTGATCGTTGGCCGATCTTTAAGATGTTTCGAATATGTGGGACGACTGTACCTAAATTGGAACAATTTTGATTTGGATCTTGCTGGTTTGATGTGGAATCGCTGGATTTAATAAATAAATGTACTAAAAAATAAAAAAAGCTTGAGAAATAATCCTTTGCCAGATATTTTAGAAATTAGTTTGAACCATGTGTCAAAATTTATCGAAAGTGTAAATGAACCATAGATTTTTAGAATGGAACATTTCAGACTTAGGCTTAAGCACATCCTTAAAAAAACTTCATCACGTTCAACGTCTTTTTTACCAGCCACGTGCTTTTTTCCTCTCGCCAAACTAGAGCCAAAAATGCTCGCCAAGTGTTTGCTGCACACCATGTGAATTGAAAATGAGCTCTCTTCAAAACAGAGAAAAAATCACCTTTCAAGCGAGCACGCAGGCACGCACGCACAAGTTTTCACCGGAAGCGCAAACTTTTCAATCAAAAACTTTGCAATAAATGAAAGCGTGGCAACTTCTCGCGCATCGAAATGAAGATCTATTAAGCGACCGAATCGAAGGTTGGAAAGCTCGTTCGCTCTCCAGGGTCGAGGAAATCCGAAACGAAAACTGCGAATGAAAGAGTGTTTTTCTAATCAACACTTGACCTTTTTTTTTCCTTTCTTCCTTTCTTCCTTTCTTTCCTTCTTGTGGCTACGGTTTTTCCGTATCGTGAAAAACTTGACTCCCACTTGATATCGGATTGCTGGCTTTGAACTGGACCAAAGACTAGTGGATTGAGAAATGGGAGCTGATTGTAACAGTGTTTATAAACAGAGTAACTATTTTATGAAAAAAATAAATTAACAGTCAAATTGAGTAGGCACATTATATTGAATAAATATATATTTTAAATAGATGAAAATATACAATTTTAATGTAAAGACTTGTGGCCATTTTATAACAAGATTTAGAAAATTAAATTGTTTTTTTTAATATTAAAAAGTAATACCACAATTTTGAAATTTTCCAGACTTGTGTTCTAAAGAGTACAACTTAAGCGCTAATTTTGTTATCTTCCTGTTTTGTTAGCGGGTGAACTTCTCCGTTTGTCTTGTTGAATTTTGTTTCGTTTTCCAACCTGAGCAGGACCAGCAAAGTCGAGTAGGATCCCAAAAAGTCCAAGTAAAGGTTCAGGGCCCCTCCCAGGGAAGCAAACAAACAGCCGAGGGTAAAGTTTAGGAATGTTGATAAACTTCCGGTTGAGAGAACAAACTCGCCCCGTGTACCAAAGGGAAACAGAATGCTAAGTGAACGAAGTCAAGGTGTTTGACCGAGGCGTGAGTTTAAAATTTAATTCAATTTCTATGCTATAAATTTTTAAATGAAGTGTTTAAAGCTGCACAAAATAGTATTCTGTGTTTACTCAAAGGACGGCTAAACATAACATGTCTGTCTGGAGTCGTCAGACTTTGAGATTAAAAAAAATCACTCATTTCGACACATTTATATGAATAATGGATTTCGTTCATTCTTTGAAAAAATACAAAATAACAAAGAAAATGTTGAAAAAGCTGAGCTTTTTGTAGATCTATACACACTAAAATATAACAAATAAACCATTTTCATGGTGATGAGATAGACATTTTGTGTCAAAGGGACTTTTGTGTAAAATTAGACGCCCGATTTGATGGCGTACTCAGAATTCCGGAAAAACGTATTTTTCATCGAAAAAAACACTAAAAAAGTTTTAAAAATTCTCCCATTTTCTGTTACTCGACTGTAAAATTTTTTGGAACATATTATTTTATGGGAAATTTAATGTACTTTTCGAATCTACATTGACCCAGAAGGGTCATTTTTTCATTTAGAGCAAAATTTTTCATTTTAAAACTTCGTGTTTTTTCTAACTTTGCAGGGTTATTTTTTAGAGTGTAACAATGATCTACAAAGTTGTAGAGCAGACAATTACAAAAAATTTGATATGTAGACATAAGGGGTTTGCTTATAAACATCGCGAGTTATCGCGATTTTACGAAAAAAAAGTTTTTAAAAAGTTACTTTTTGCGTTTTTCTTCGTTTCGTCGTCCGTGTCTGTCGCGGGTGACTATGAACGGCCATGATCGATGACGACCAATTTTTTCAAAACTTTTTTTTCGTAAAATCGCGATAACTCGTGATGTTTATAAGCAAACCCCTTATGTCTATATATCAATTTTTTTGTAATTGTCTGCTCTACAACTTTGTAGAACATTGTTACACTCTAAAAAATAACCCTGCAAAGTTAGAAAAAACACGAAATTTTAAAATGAAAAATTTTGTTCTAAATGAAAAATGACCCTTCTGGGTCAATGTAGATTCGAAAAGTACATTAAATTTCCCATAAAATAACATGTTCCAAAATTATTTACAGTCGAGTAACGGAAAATGGGAGAATTTTAAAAACTTTTTTAGTGTTTTTTTCGATGAAAAAAACGTTTATTCGGAATTCTGAGTACGCCATCAAATCGGGCGTCTAATTTTACATAAAAGTCCCTTTGACACCAAATTTCTATCTCATCACCGTTTCAGGCTGCAATTTATTGAAAAACACCTCTTTTTTCGCATGTTCAAAAATGGAAGGGGTCGTACCCAAGTAGCACACTTTGTTCACCAAAAGATTTCCGAACTTGTTGTTGAACTCATTTACTATGTTTTCCCAACGTCCCAGAGAACTCTTGAACGCTGAAAAAAGCGCACGTTTTTTTGTTGTTGAACATCTCTTAACCCGTTAGAAATGTGCGTGGTTTAATTAAGTTTTACCAGCGCACGCCCTACTTGCATAGAGAACGTTTGTTGAACATGTCATAAGAACTCTTGACTATAAGATTCTGAACCGGGTTGGATAACGTCGTTAGAACCGTTTAGCAACATTCTGCCTTTAAGATTCAGGAGGGAGTTAGGCAAACGTTTTTATAACCGTTCAAGAACATATCGTGGCAGACAAGAATGTTTAACAGGCTTTTCATAAAATATGTTCAAGGTGTTCGCTCAAAAGTTATTTTTCTTCATTTAATCCTTTATTTGTGAAAAATGTCGCTTTACGATATTTAACTACCAGTTTTTTGTAATTTATTAGTTTGGACAGGGATACGCCATTTATGAATGATGGGTAATAAAAAAATATCAACCATAAAAAATCATTCAATTTCTTAATTATGCCTTTGGGATTTTTTTTTTCAATTATGTTTGAGTGCTAATTAACATCGCTTGCTACTACTACTCCACTACTGTTGCTGGTTCCCGGTGCTGCATTTTCAGTTTTCCTTTTTGATGAAGAATGCTCAGGGCAAGTATCGAACTCAAGATCACTCCAAATGTCAAGTCCGGGCGCGCGTCTGCTTTTTTCCACGAGGGGTTATGTTGGATGAGCAGGCCTAAACGTCAATAAGAAGTCTACGGGCATCTAGGTTTTACCAAGTTTACTAACAGTTTGCCAAAACTTCTTTTGAACATAAGCTGTTTCTATTTTTAGAACTATGTGTGCTTGTTTCGTCAACATGTTCTTGCTCGATTTTTAAAATAAAACGCGAACTTCACATAAACAACTAGTTTACGAGAAATGCCAGCCGAAGCCAAAGGTCAAATCTACTTTGTTATGACGTTTAGCAAACTGAAATGAAACATCATGTCTGCAAATGTCATTTTGCTTTTCGAGTTCTACAAGCATGTTGTATTGAGGTCAGAATAAACTTCAAAATGAACTGTTCATAATCCGTTGCTAGATTTGGCATTTGTGTTACACAGCCATGTTGAACAATGGTTTTTTGGTCAAAATGTGAACAATTGACCAAATTTTTTAACATTTGTTCAATAATTAACGAATAAAAACACTTATGCAGCAATTGTTGAACAACAAAATAAAGAGCGATGTTTTTCTTGCTACTTGGGTACCGCCCCTCCGTCACGAGATATCAAAAAACGGACCTCGGATTCATGATTAGGTACAAAAGTTACACCATAGGACAAAGTTTCACGCAAATAGAAGAGGGGTCGGGGCAACTTCTGTGTGAGTTGGCGGAGAATTACCCTTATACGAAGGCTTTGGAAAAAAAATCAATTCGGATAATCGAATCTTCGGATAATCGATTTATTTTAATAGTTTTTTTTCAAATTCTAGGAACCGGGACAAAAGATAAAAATTAATACTGAAATTTGCATAATTTGCAGTACGGATATCAAACAAAACAGATTTTTTTTTCAATTTATTTAAGTTTTTTACATTTTCACAAAATACCGTAATTTTTTGAAAATACACAAATTTTCAATATTCAAACGTATTGAAATTTCGTATGCTTTTTAAATTTATTAGAGTCGTTTTTTTTGAAAATACTAAATTTTTTACAAATTACAGTCAAGATTCGATTATCCGAAGCCTCGGTTATCCAAAGTTTCGATTATCCGAAGGTTTGTATGGGACTTCCGATAATCGAACCACAAAAAAAATTTCGTATTCTTCCATTTTCTTGTTTTTAACATACAATTTGAGTTCTACGTCCAATTTTAGTCAAATTTGAGTTGTTGATTGCCTTTAAATAAATAAAATGCATTTTTTCAATATTGCATCACCGTCATGGCCGCCATCCGGGATTTAAAAATTCTTAATAAAGTTAGCGTAGTTTAGGGGTCATACCTATGCTCAACAATCAAAAATTAGACAACGAATTTTTTTTTCCGTGATTCGATTATCCGAAACCTTCGGATAATTTTGTAATTTAAAAAAACTCAATTAATGTGAAAAAGCAAACCAAATTTCGCTTCGTTTGATACCCATGTTGCATATTTATTTTTTTGGAATTTTCAAAAAAAATACGGTAATTTGTGATTTTTTTGTATTTTTCTAAAATTCTAATAAAGTGAAAAAAGACAAAATTTCGCTTTGTTTGATACCCATATTGCAAGCTATGCAAATTTGAGTACTTTCGAAAAATACGGTATTTTGTGAACAATTTTGAGAACATATTTTACTTTGAAACTCACTACATTTTCAAAAAAGATATTGTTATTGAAAGCATTAAAAATTAAACATGATATGGTTGAATTAATCGATTTGAGAAAGATTTTGATAATGAGTTATCGCCGATAAGATTATCGTTGATAGAATTATCGAAATAACGATAACGATACATTTTTGATATCGTCCCGATAACGAGCCTCGATAATTTTATCGTTAATAACCTTGCAAAAAATCTAAAATACGAGTTATAAAACATACTAACTACTTAGAGCAAAACAAAAGCATGATTAAATATTTGAAAAAAAAAAAAAATACGTTGCACTCACAATAATGGTAACACGCCCCGCATAATCAAAAACCATCGGGGGAATAGTCCAAACTATATTACTACTAAAAGAGATGTAGTTACCACATACTTAACCATTATCATATAGTTACGGCACTATACAAAACCATAACGAAACTGATCGTCAAATGATGACGTTTTTTTTGAAGTAAATCTAATGATTCTAACTATTTTTGAACTATTTGGGGTACAATAACCTTACACTAAACAGTTCGGATTGTTTAGACAACGTGACTCAACGAAAAAATGTACAAATCCAAAAAGTTCAAACAATTTATCAACTTTATTGAGAACAATATAGCAAAATTCCACAGATTTTAGATTTTTATAGTCAGAACCTGTAAGAACTAAAAACCTACTATAAATGCGGCGGCCACATTTTTTTCGATAAGTTTGTATAATCCAAATAATTTGTCAACTTACATGAAGTAAAATTACTATACACCATACTATTTTGAATTAAAAATTTCTATAAGTCCAAATAGTTCAAACAATATTTCAACAGTATGGAGTACAATTACAGTTTGTTATATAATCTAACTATATGTTAAACGATTGGTACAAAAATTTCAACTTTTATCAAGTAAATTGATCACAGTCGATTCCTCTGGATGATAGAGAACCTTCAACACCCCCACTTCTCCTCAGATTATCAGAAAACTCCCCAAAAGAAGAAAAATGTTGCGAGGGCTCATGAAATTGACTTTCACTATTCCAGAAAAAGTAGGCATGCTGTTCTTACCATACACCAAAAATATGTGAACTACATGGTGGACTATTACTGTTCACTATAAAATGAGTCAATTGTTTGGACTACTTGGACTTATCGAAAAATACTTGCCCCCGAGCTTGCTCCTTCTAACACAACATGTCACCAAAACCACTGAAAAACCACCAACAGATATAGATCAATCGGATAAGGCGGCAGCAGTTCGGCAGCAACGTAAATAACATCACATATAATGGCGGTAAACATTCACCAACTATCGATAGAACTTAAAAATCAAATTTGATTATATCCGAAGTAGTTATCACAACAATTGTAGGGTTCATTTTTGCGGTTTTTTTAAAGTGTCGGCAAAGTAGTGTCGGTAAAGTAGTTTTTCAGAAACTATATAGGGAATAGTCAATTTTTGGGCAATGACTATTTGACGTAAAATCCAAGTTTATAAAAATATTTACATATGTATGAAAACCTCATATAGTTTTCTGCCTAACAACTAATTTCTCATATAGTAAAATCGACCAAAACTATTTTG
Source organism: Culex quinquefasciatus (assembly GCF_015732765.1). Classification (NCBI taxonomy): domain Eukaryota; kingdom Metazoa; phylum Arthropoda; class Insecta; order Diptera; family Culicidae; genus Culex; species Culex quinquefasciatus. Next base: position 140,443,653 of record NC_051862.1, on the reverse strand, counting down.
GGAATGGAATTAATGGTTTGATATATCGTACATATATAGTTGGGTTACAATTTAATGAATAGTAGAGACCATTTGATAAATAGTTGAGTAACTATTTGTCATAAAGTAGTTATATAGTTCATGACTATGCGGGGCACATTTTGCCCTTTAAAAAAACGTGAAACATGTGCTTTCATTGTGCAAACTTTTTCAACAGGAAATTGTTGTACTGCAAAACATCAATATAGAATGCTTCATTACGTTGCCCATTCATTTTCCTGTAAAACAATCTGCGTTATTTTTATTACTTCGGAAGGCAAAATCTGGAAGGGAAACAGGAAAAAATAACAAACTTTCAAACAACAATGCAGCAACATCCTTGGAACGAGCTGTTCATTACGACTGGCGCTGGCGCAAGCCAAAGTTTTCCCATCATTTTTCAATATCCTGCGGTAAACTCCTCATGAATCGGTGTACCTCTTTATCCCTGGATATTTCGCATATTTTTTTCGCATATGGAAAGGATCGTATTTTTTTTGTGTGCTCTCTGACTGAAATCCCTGTGGTAGAATTTCCGTTGGCATGTGTGTTACACATCGTGAAACATATGTGTAGCTGAATGGAAAAACTTTCTCATTCACGGTGAAGACACTTTTCACACTCTTTTAACAAGCAACACGTGTGAAAGTTTGCGTTTTGCAATATAATTTCACATCATATTTTTTGCTAGGGTAATTTGAACAGTGTTCTAAAAAATGAAAAAAAAAAAGAAAATCGGTCATTTTACCCTTCCAAACATGTTCGTTATCAGCTGACGGCATGAACCACGTACACACAGAAATTATGCGTTTCTTGTCACCTTAATCAATCGCTTGATGACATTGACATCCCATAAAAGAGCTATTCATGCGAAGTATTACAGCCGTTTCGTCGCTCGTGTAAGAAAAATAGAGCAGCACCTTAGCTGGTTTAGTTTATGGTCAATATTTGATGTGTTACACAAAACAGATCGTGAGAAACGTTTAAAAAATGACCCGATAATCAATAAAATGTCAATAAGTCAACATTCTGTAAAGTATACAGTATTACAGCTTGATACCATAGTGTTGTAAATATTAAACTAGATAATGTGAATTCAAACATAGTTATCGCTGTAAAATCCAAATTTGATCACTTTTTGCTAAGTTTGATTTTTCTATTCATCTACCATTGTCATTTTGTTTTGACAAAAATGTAACCCGTAGGGTTTTTTTCGCAAAATTTATTTTCCCTGAAAGAGCACTAGCTTGCAAAATCTACACCCAAAGTAGAAAGCCGAGGGAATAGCTCTACCAACATTAAATGGAAGGATAATCGTCTCGCGGGTGAACCACCACGAAATTGTATTCATTTGTTCATTGAAACAGTTCATCCCATTGAGTGGCTTATATTGCCAAATTACCACCTCATAGTTATAGTACTTTGATGGCCAATACGGCAAAGTCACGGTTCGATATGCCAAAGGTATTGGGTTCGAGTCTCGTTATCGTTACTTTTTTTTTGTTGAAAACTGTTTGGAAAATGAACCCATGAGAATAACGCTATCGTCAATCTCGGGATTTATCCTCTGTGTCCGTTTACAGTACCTTTATACTATCAGATCGTGTTCTTTATTCTCTCGGATGGCGCTGCCCAACTGTGGGTGTAAACGTAGAAATATGTACCCTCCCTGTGCAAAGGCTTATGAATTAATCTCAGTTGAAAGGTTCTCCAAATCTTTGAAACGCAAATGTGACATCTTGGAACAGAACTGTTAAATTCTAATAAAAACACAAATTGAATTGAAAAAAATGTTACCCTGTTTTCCCTTAAGTAACATGTAAATCTGTAAAATTTTGAAATTCGTTTTGAAGTTGAGAAGTTTTTCAATTTATTTTTTCATGTTTTTTTATTTAACAGCAAAATATTTAAAAGACAAAATTATCCCGTGAAAATAAGTCGGAGCTCACGCACCCAAAAATCATCAAAGTATTTTTTTACCACAGTATGGCACTGCTAAAACGTCAACCGGATTATGATTCAACGAGAAGAGAACCGACGAGACTGCTTACAAAGTCACGTCATAACCATCCAAACCCCCAGCGGAAAAATCCACCCACATGTAGTTTTTTGTTTGATATTTGAGTATTTAAGCAGTCGTTCAGTAGGTTGATGAGGTTGTAATCATTTGGTTTGTTAGAAATTTTGCGAGGATTTAAAATTGCAATTTTTAATGAATTTTACTATCTCGTCGCTTGTGTGCTATCTTGTGACACGTCTGCTGTAAAAAGATAGTACGTGTCACAAGCAAGCACAGCAAACAAGCGACGATCTGTTAATAATTCTTATTTCGTTTAATGTAAAAATAAGCAATCTTTTAGTTTTACGCGAAATTATACAGTTAAACAATTAAGATTATCATTTGCACTAAACCAGCACAACACCCACCTGTTGTTGGTAAAACCATTCTGAAAATCTGTTTGTTTGTGTTTGTCGGATATCTTATTTCATGGGCCAAATGTCAGCTTGCAAGCCAACACAAAAGCCAGGTAAAATGTGCGTGTTTATTTTTCGGCTAACGATATGCTCGACATCTTCCTCCTCATCCCCCTACGGAAAATAATCAAGATCAGCTGGCGAAGTATTACATGTGGGAAATTATGAAACCTCCAGCAAACAGCTTCGCGTGTCGGCTTTGTGATTGCGATACCAAAGATTGGAGAGCTCTCAGACGGTGGTGTCGTGGGTTGAGCTATTGTTTTGGTTCATTGTGAAACATTTTAATAGCATGCAAATTGTTCGCCAGATTGGCAAACATTTACATTATACATGTTTTTAAAACTGGAAATTATCGTTTGAAAATGCTATGGCAAAAAAATCATTTTCGCATGTGAATTTTCTTCACCCTCGAAAAAAAGAGGAGACGGATTACGAAAAAGAAAGTCACTAACGAACTTCTCCGAAAAAATCAATCTTTTGAGGGTTTTTGGTGAATTTCCTTGTCAGCACCTCTTAAAATTGTTTATTTCGCTTTGTTTACCCACATCGCACATCTACAAAAAGTCACAGGTCATTTTTCGACGTGTGACGTTAGTGTGTGTGTGTGTAGTAGTAGTGAAAAAGATGTTCCACCGAGAAGATAAGAAGATGATTTTTGGAGATTCCTTTTACCGATTTATCGTGCGCGAGAGAGGATGAACGACAAAAGATTTTCTTTTAACATTCCAACGCCCATGGCTCCAAAAAAGTGGGAACGGTAACATCAATTCGCTGGTTCTCGGGCATAACTCACCCAATCAGGATGTTTTTTTCAGCTATTTGTCAAGATGTCTAGATGATCTTAGGACTTTGCAGAACTCAATTTGATCAAATCTGTAATTTTTGCGATCAAAAACATCGTTCCAACTTTTTTTCGCGTGTGAAGAAAACGCCAAAAATTGCGCTGTGGCAGTCGTTTAAAAAAAGTGGGAACGATGTTTTCGGTGGCAGACATTACAGATTTGATCAAAATGAGTTCTGCAAAGTTCTAGAATCATCTAGACATCCTAACTAATCACTGGAAAAAGAATCATCTTGATTGAGTGAGTGATGCCCGAGAACCAGCGAGTTGAAGTTACCGTTCCCACTTTTTTGGAAGGCTTGACATTTGTTCAGTTTTCGATTTTACAGTCATGCCCCAGTTTTGCACGCCTCGGTATTTGGCTATATGGGAGACATTGGCTTTAAACGTATGAAAAATCATGCAAACATAAAAAAATTATATTGTTTTAGAATCGGGATGATGTCAGCTATTCATTAAAATTATAATTTCATAAAAAACTTCACAAAAATACGTATTTTTCCTATATTTTGAAAATGTTATGTTTCTCGAAAAAATACTCAAAATTTCAGTTTTTACAATATGGGTATCAAACGATCAGGATTTTTTCATACATTTCGAATGTAATAAGGCCGATGCAAATATTTAAAAAAGTTTTTGTCCCTCGGCCTTGGCCGAGGTCAAGGGGGGGGGCAAAAAAATATAAAAATTTATATAACAAGCCATAGTCTTCACATTTAAATGAAAAAAGTGTTTTAAAATGCATTTTACACTAGTTCAGTTGTTTTGCAAACATTAGTTTTCAAAAAATCTAAGATCTGACAAAAACAAAAATTGTATCGAAAAAAAAAATTTTGCATCGAAAATTTTCAAAAAATCTTAAGATTTTTTAATAAACCCAAACATGCTAAAAATGATTTTTTAATGCAGAAGAATGTATTTTAATTTGATTTCAGCTGGTTGCACTTGAATTTTCATTGAAATTTTGAAGTTTATTGTAAAAATATTTTTTTGCCCCCTGATTTTTCGGGCAAATTTTGAAGGGGGTTGACAAAACTTTTAAAAATATTTGTACCAGCTTAACAACATTTTTTGATAACACTTAAAAATTTCATAAAACTACGAATTTTCGAAAAAAACTCAAAATTTCTGTTTTTACAATATGGGTATCAAACGATCGGGATTTTTTCATACATTTTGACATAGTTTGAAAAAACTGAAAATTTTCACAAAACTACGTATTTTCGAAAAAATACTCAAAATTTCAGTTTTTTGAAATGGTCAGATTTTTTTTTATACATTTCGAATGTAATAACAACATTTTCAAAAATACTGAAAATTTTCACAAAACTACGAATTTTCGAAAAAAATACTCCAAATTTTTGTTTTTACAATTTGGGTATAAAACGATCGGGATTTTTTGATACATTTCAAATGCAATAAAACTTTTTTTGGAAATACTCATTAAAAAAAACTACGTATTTTCGAAAAATTACTCATGATTTCAGTTTTTACAATGTGGGTATCGGGAATTTTTCATGCATTTCGAATGTAATAACAACATTTTTTTAAAACACTCAAAATTTCCACAAAGCTACTAACAAATGCATGAAAAAATCCCGATCGTTTGATACCCATATTGTTGAAACTGAAATTCTGAGTATTTTTTTCAAAAATTCGTAGTTTTGTGAAAATTTTGAGTATTTTCAAAAAATGTTGTTATTACAATCGAAATGTATGAACAAATCCTGATGGTTTTACACCCATATTGTAAAAACTGATATGTTGAGTATTTTTTCGAAAATACGTATTTTTGTGAAAATTTCAAGTGTTTTTAAAAAATGTTTTTATTACATTCGAAATTTATGAAAAAATCCCGATCCAAACGATCCCAATTGTAATAACAGAAATTTGGATTGTTTTTTTTCGAAAATACGTAGTTTTGTGAAAATTTTGAGTATTTAAAAAAATTATTGCATTCGAAATGTATGAAAAAATCCTGATCGTTTGATACCCATATTGTCAAAAATACGTAGTTTTGTGAAGATGTTGAATATTAAAAAAAAAAAAAATCTTGTTATTACAATCAAAATGTATGAAAAAATCCTGATCATTTGATACCCATATAGCAATAACAATATATTTTTGGTTCCTTTAGAGAAAAAAAGTAAATTTTAAAAATACAGGAAAAATACGTATTTTTGTGAAAATTTTCATGAAATTTTACAATTACAGTAGGTTTTTTGATAGTTTTTTCCTGCTCCTGTCAACCCCTTTTCAAAGTTTAAAACATCGATCGATTATCATGTATCTAGGTATAGCTGAAAGGAATCCCATATCTCTATTTAATGTATTTAAATACCACAACTTGTAGACCGATTAGTACCACTAATAAAATAAAAATTGAAATTGAAATTGAATTCATGAAATTATAATTTTAATGGATAGCTGACATCATCCCGATTCCAAAACACTATAATACTTTTATGTTTGCATGATTTTTCATACGATTATAGCCAATGTCTCCCATACAGCCAGAATCCCATAAGCTCTGTGCCTCGGTTATGCACGCCTCGGTTTAGCATCCCCCATATGCGGTGCTAAACCGAGGCATGCCTGTATAGGTATCGAAGTTCTTCTAAAAAGATATTTTTTATAGATTATAGCCTTACCTCAGTGAGGAAGGCAAAATTAATTTAAAAATTTAAAAATTATTTGGATTTTTTTTATTTATCTTTTCATTTTAAAATAAATTACTTAAGTCTTTCTGAATTATCAAATAGGGACCATCCATAAACCACGTGGACACTTTTTGGGATTCTGTTACCCCCCCCCCCTTTCGTGGACAATTGTCCATACAAAAATAAACTTTTTTGTATGGATCGTGGACAATCGCCATACCCCCCCCCCCCTCCCCCTAAAGTGTCCACGTGGTTTATGGATGGTCCCATAGCAACTTGCGATGCAACTATATCTTTAAGTCTGTTGAAAATATATCTTTTTCTTCTTTTATATATAAAAAATCGACGGTTTTGTTCGAACGTACACAGCTTAAAAAGTAGTAATCCAGCTGCGTGGATTGGCCTGGGTGTAAAATAAATATTGCATTATTTCATGCAATTTTATGTGACTTTACACCCTGAAATATGTAGCCCATCAGTATGGGAAACCTACTTGACCGAAATGTCAAGCTGATATATGCGTTTATCCTTATGATGGCCGAGTGGGCTAAGGCGCCAGTCCTTACTGTTGGTGCTGGGTTTGAATCCCGTCGGTTGCAACTTTTTTTTTGTGTTTGCAAAAAATGTACATGCAGTGTGTTATTAAGTGTTTATTTTGACGAAGGTGATGTGCATGCTTTTGCATGCGATTTTACCATCGGATTTTTTTCTGTGCATATCAGTTCAATATGGAGCGTTGGATCAAGGTGCTATTTGTTGAGTTTGGCTCGTATAAGTCCAAGGAAGGTTCTAACGCCAAAAATTGACAACTTTCGTCACTCTGGAACCGATTCCGGGAAATCTGCAGATTGTATGGTAACCGTCGCGTATAATAAAGGAGGCTGAATAAGCAAACATGCTAAAAACGTCAAGAAACGCAAAAAAAAACAAAACGAAGTTTGTCGGGATTAGCTTGTATTTTATAAATGTCATTCTGGTTTAAGGTACCTATTTTATAGTACATACCAGCCTGCAAAATTGTGTGAAAGCTTGCATGGAACAACTAATAAACTGCAAAAATCTGACTGTAAAAATAGTCAAAGTTTGCTGTAAATCATTTTGTATACAGTATTTTGGGGGATGAATACAAAATAACATCAAAAGTTACCGTAGTTATCAAAATACTATATTTTGAGTAACAGAAATCTCGGTACAAAATCCTTGGTTGATGTGCACCGTTAAAATTTTAAAAAAGTCGTCTATTTGCAGTTTTCAGAAAACGTTATTCATATGTTTCACAGTACCGAGCCACGTAGCCCAGTGCACAGTGGTCCGAAACCGAAATCTAGCGTCACAAAATTGATACCGGCCACACAGATTTAGAGCTATGGTGTCTTGGGGACAAATGATCAAGGTCAATAGGGGCATCTTTTGGTATGTTGTACATTAGGGTGGTCCAAATTTTAGTGTGGTTCAGAATTTTTATTTTGGCGGGATGACGAGATAGCGCTTTGGTGTCTTCAGAAAAGTTGTAGAGAACACCATTCTGAGCAACTTTGTTGAAGAGCACAAAGCTCTATCTTCAAACGGGAAGTTTCTAGAGCCATTTTTGTAATTTAGGTTGAAGTGTTTATGAAAAAATGAGTTTTTTGAATTTATCAACTCAGGCTTGTGTCGTAGCGAGTTGGTGTCTTCTAGACATTTGTAGAGCTTATCAAAACACACATTTATCTTCCAAGAGAGCAAAAATCGGACCTTTAAAACGAAAGTTATAGCCAAAATACGACGAAAAAGACGCTATTTTGAATTGTGAATAACTCGAAAGGGTGGTGGAGTTTGACCTCGCTCTTAGAAGCATCTGAAAGTACACATTTTAGAATACATTTGCTGAAAATATCTCGGGGGTCTTTTTTGTTTAACTTATTTAATCTCAATTTGAAAATGAGCATTTTTTAATCGTTTTTTGCCCATAACTTTTGATAGAATTGACCAAAATTCATTTTTCAAGAATAAAAATGTTCATTTTGACAAGCTCTACAATTGTCTAGAAGGGCTAAAAAATGTACAAAATGATCTAGTGGTTGTAAAAGAAGAAACAAGTTTTGGTTGAAATATTTCAGGAATAAATTTAATTATTTTGTTGATTCCTGAAATATTTCAGCCTAAACTTGTTTCTTCTTTTACAACCACTAGATCATTTTGTACATTTTTGAGCCCTTGTAAACAATTGGAGAGCTAGTCAAAATGAACATTTATATTCTTGAAAAATGAATTTTGATCAATTCTATAAAAAGTTATGGGCAAAAAACGATAAAAAAATGCTCATTTTCAAATTGAGATTAAATAAGTTAAACAAAAAATACCCCCGAGATATTTTCAGCAAATGTACTCAAAAATGTGTACTTTCAGATGCTTCTAAGAGCGAGGTCAAACTCCACCACCTTTTCGAGTTATTTACAATCCAAAATGGCGTCTTTTTCGTCGCATTTTGGCTATAACTTTCGTTAGAGCGAGTTGTGGCGCTATAACCACGGCAAATAGTGTCCAGGGCATTCGTGGAAATACAATGTCCCATCCCAGAGGGTCCCGGAGTACCAAACCTTCTTAGCATGGTGCTCCCAACGAATACAACCAAAATCTCGGAGCGTATGGTGGTGTGTCCCCACGCTTCTTCCTCCCCTGTCGATTCAGAATTGTGTTGTTGTTCGAACACTCAGTGCTCAAACTCAACCCAATTACGAATCATCTCTGCGATACGGCTTTACGCAGTAGGCCTGGCCGCTTTAACGCTTGTGATGTTTCAATGCATGCTAATGCAATGGCGCACTGCAAATGTTAATAAATGACAAGAAGAGTGCTAGGCGTCATCTAACCTAAGGCACTCTCCAGGATCCCTTCGAAAGATTGGCTGCGCTAGGGTCTGATTAGATTAGATTAGATTAGTATTTTGGCTATAACTTTCGTTTTAAAGGTCCGATTTTTGCTCTCTTGGAAGATAAATGTGTGTTTTGATAAGCTCTACAAATGTCTAGAAGACACCGACTCGCTACGACACAAGCCTGAGTTGATAAATTCAAAAAACTCATTTTTGCATAAACACTTTAACCTAAATTACAAAAATGGCTCTAGAAACTTCTCGTTTGAAGATAGAGCTTTGTGCTCTTCAACAAAGTTGCTCAGAATGGTGTTCTCTACAACTTTTCTGAAGACACCAAAGCGCTATCTCGTCATCCCGCCAAAATAAAAATTCTGAACCACCCTAAAATTTGGACCACCCTAAAGTCCACCATACCAAAAGATGCCCCTATTGACCCTGATCATTTTTCCCGAAGACACCAAAGCTCCAAATCTTAACGTGTGGCCGGTATCAATTTTGTCACGCTAGATTTCGGTTTCGGACCACTGTGCAGTGGTAACGCTTCCGCCTCGTAAGCGGTAGATCAAGATTCAAATCCTGGCTCGGAACAATACAACTGGTGATCTTTTCTCTTCTGGATTCGATTGCTTAGTAAAGGGAAGGTAGTGTATCGTCACAAACTGGACCTTATCAAGACAGACACCTTAGGAAGACAACCTATGGAATGTTAACATTAACCTTAACATGTTAACATTTAGTTGATTAATAAACTGTCACTGAATCCGCTTTGTAAATGCCGGCCCGATACTCTACACGGGTGTTCCTTTAAAGCGATTTAAACAGAGCAGATCCCATAGATCCAACAAAAAAATGGATGACTCGATCGACAGCAAGCAGCGCTGCAGGGCACGAAGATATGAACCGCTAATGGGATTGAATGGAAAACATTTGCGTAAAATATTTAACTATTGCTGACGGTGCTGCAGAAATATGAGAAACGAAGAAAAAAAACCAAACTTCACATCGCGTCACTGCGCTCGAAATTGCGCAAATCCTTTCTGCAAATTTTGTTTTTTTGTTCGTTGATTTGTGTGTGTGTGTGTGTGTGTGTGTGTTTTTGCATCGCAAACAAACTTTTTTTTCTTCTTGGTCCCAGTTGACGCAGCCCAGCCAGGGCAAAACGGTTTGTCGCTTGGCGCGCGCTTTATTAAATTTTCCTCCGCTGCTTTATTATATTTATTCACTTAATTTTCATTTTAAATTCAAATTTAGATTTATGCTGATGCTCGAAAGTGGTCCCGCGCGCCACCGACCTTTCCACTCGAGCGCGATGGGATTTTTTTTATGCCGGTTCATATTTTCGCTTTTATTGTTCCGATCTAACCCGGGGACCCTCGCGGACCACCAGAGTCGGGTGCCGGGGGACAGTTTTTGTTTGGCGATTTGCATCGCACTGCGGTTGCCAGTTGCAGGGCAATATTGTCAAACATTTTCATTGAAAACATTATTTCGTGCAATTTACACAAAATTAAAACTGTTTCAAAATGTAAAATAAATCAAAGGATTTTTTTGATGATTAAAAATTCAGAACTTTTAAGCTTAATAAATTTAATGCAGTTTGAGCTCTGGAAGGATGAAAGTTTTTCGGGAAAAAAATATTTAGATAAAATTTAAAACCCTTCAAGTAAATACTCAATTTATTTATTTTTTTACTAAATGCCAGTGATGGCAACACCAGTGGAGGTTTTAAAACGTTTTTTTCCTCGTATTTCCCACAACCGTGGCCGCGATTGTGGATTGAAGCTTGTTCGGGAAAAAGTGTGACAAAAGTGTGAGATGAGATACACAAAAAAATCGCTGTCACTCTTTGATTGAGCCAGGGATGCTTCGGACGGTCGGCGTTGAACATCGCATCTCAATTAGCGCGCCCGGCACACTGTCATGAATTGCGGATGAGCTGCTTTGCATCGTGAGCTTTAGCTGAGCGAGCAATTGTGGAGGGAAAAAGAATGGTTAATTTGATGGATTTCAAATGTTTTGAGCTGCAGAAATTGAAAGTTTAAACACTTAAGAGTTTAACACCTTGATGCCATATCAGCACTTTGACGTTCAATTACAGCTCATTTGCAACTGAAATCGGATGATAAATAGTACAATAAGAAGTGAGCAACTAAGCTTCTATAAACAGTTCTCCAAAATAAGTTGTTTTCATAGTGACAATTAGTAAATTGGATGGAGTTAGGAGCGAGTGTTTAACCTGTCAAGCATACGAGTATTTTCCTTGATGTCGAATTACGTTAACAAAATAACCATTGCATCGATCCACAAACATAGTCATCTACATGGCGTATTTTAAACGGCCATAATTTACAAAAATCCATCCAAACGAGCTTGGGTCAAACTCTGTAAAATTATGTCGTTTCCAAATTTTAAGTGAAGAGTGAGTTTAAACCGCTCTTCTGTCACGGTCACGTCACGGACATTTAAAAAAAACAGTTTCATAATTAACAGAGTAAAATAGATATTTTATAAACAGTTGATTGGTCTCTTTCTCATTACTGAATGTTTAACCAAGGTATTTCATGATTTGAGCAAGCCTGAGACGATTTTTTTTCAGAAAACACGAAGTTCAACTACAGATGCTATGATATCTCGGCACTGGATGAACCATATGGATCCGCGGATTTTTTTTCCGATTACAAATTTGGTTAAATTGAGTTCTGCTAAATTCTAGGATCTATATTTCCTTACAATTCATTAAAAAAAAATATCCCGTTTGTTTGAGCCTGAGAATAAGCGGGTTGATGTTACCATTAAAAGTTTTTTAAGAGGTTGGGAGTTGGAATGTTTATCAATTTAGCGGTGCCAGCAGGGTCATTGCATTTTGCAAATTTGCCAAGTTGCCGATTTGTGCTACGCCTTCTTGAAATCGATTTATCGCCCTCAGGAGGTCCAGGGCGCCCAAAATGTATTTTTTTTTTTGCAAATTAAAGGAAGAATTTAAGTGGTCAACACTTGAGACATGGTTGCCAGATCTACGAAATTTTGTGATCGTTATGAAGGTGCCGATTACCGTAAACTGGGGTCAATCGGGACACATGGGGCGAATTGGGACAGCAGTTTTAACCATGTTAGAGCACAATATTTTGATTTTTCTGGTTGGTTTTGGTTAGAACCAGCCCTCTGTCACGACGGCCATGTTTATGAAACCTGAATGTTCGACGCGAACATGAAGACAACAAAAAAGATGAAGAACGCATTTGCTGTCAAAATTTGAAAATAAACAAACCGCGTGGTAAAAAATGCATAATTTCATAATGTTGAAATGATTTTCATGAAAAAATAAAGGCAACGGAGGGATTTCCAAACACAAGTTCCCGAAGGACCCTATCCGCCAGAGACTATGGATAAATGCCCCACGAAGTGGCGATGAAGACGGTTTTGCAAGTTCAAAGCTCAGATTTGTTCGGACCACTTCGCGATGAACTTCTTGTGAGTCCACAAAAGGTCGGATTCTACACAAGCACGCGATTCCTTCGATTCCCTGTGCAAGTCGACAGCGGGAGTGGGCCAGTTCTCGAAGAAGGATATCGAAGGATGCTCGGAAAGACCAGCTCCGCCACAATCACTGGAATCACGGATGTTTCTGCACTTGGTCGGTTACTCCCTGCCGGAGATTGCAGCGAGTTGTTCGGAAGGATTAACAGCGGGACTTGGCCAGTCCCCGGTCTAGTACTACCCGGCAAATCTTACCGGTCAATCGGAAGCAACATTTTTCATATTTTTTCGTAACAGATTTGAACACACAAAAAGTGATGTTTCTTGAAGATTTGGTGTAAACAAACAGACAACATCAATACTACTACGTGGGCTCTTCGAGGTTTTGGTGACTGTCAAAAGTTCTAGCTATTTACAGTGGTGCCAGAGGGTTGGTTAGAACAGACTCTGGCCAACAAGATGTGTACATCCATTTCCAAATTTAAAAGCTTTAAGTGCTCTAAAAACTGCTGTCCTTATTCAGACTGTAGTCCCGATTCACCCCAGATTACGGTACCAATCTATAGATTCGGCTTCAAAAAAGTACTTATGGGTTGCCAGTTTTTTGATTTTTTAAACTCGATGTAAATGTCCCTCCATTAACTATCTAACGATACACCCAAACGGCGGTCGCATGATTGTGATGCATGGCGGCATGAAAGAATATCAGAATCTGCATGAAAACTGTCCTCATGCATTTTTTGCGATATAGGGGTATGACATTTTTGCCCGTTACCGACAATTATCGACATTACCGACGGCTTTTTTGTTGTATTTCACAAAAAAATCCTTGACAGAACGAGAATTCAACCACCAACTTCTTGATTATTGATCCGACACGCTACCACCACGCCATGGTCGCTTGATGAAATGAAAGTGAAAGAGCACTAATATATTCTTCTCTTTGGAGTGTTGCATTATATGTGTTGGTAAGAACTGCAGATCGCTGACATGTTTACACGCGGGCAAAAATGATCTACGGGCTTGCTGCAAAAAATGTTATAAAATGTGACAGCAAATCCACTGTTGCAAATTTTGAGATATGTTTTTCCTTTGGGTGTAGGTCAGATGATGGACCCGGAAATTGTATTGTTTACAAGCAAATAGGTGCGATCCATTTTTTAAACAGAAAAGTATAAATGTTACTTAAGTAGTCATAACTTAAAACATGTTTGCCAGATTTTTCAAATTTTGTGATAACTTTAGACTGGGTTGCCAGTTCTTCAAACTTGTAAACTCGTTGGAAATGTATTTCAAGTACCTGTAACATGGTGTAACATGAAAGTTTTTTAATCAACTTCTGGTCATTTATCAAACATCCGGATAGATGAGAACTAGTAGTTTATGCAACAAGTTGCAATTTATCCAACGAGGTTCACCGAGTTGGATAAATACGAAGAGTGCTGAAAAAATCAAGTTTTGCAACGAGTTCCATACAACATTTTTTGCAATTTCAAGAAACACACACTGAGTGAAATTTTATGTCAAATTTTTCATGTATTTTGTCAATAAATCGTTTAAATCGAAAAAAATTTGAAAAGTGTTACTTTTCAAAACAAGTGCTAAAAAATTCAACTTTTCAGCACCCATTTGAGTGCTGAAAAGTAAAACTTTTCAGCATTTATTTTGAAAAGTGTTGCTATTCGATTCTGTTATTTTTGATACAGAAAAGTAGGCTATTTGTCGATATGTGTGAAGGTGGGTCTAAGAAGTTCTTTTGAAACGAAAATTTTTCGAGCAGATTATTTTGTTAATTTTTTAAATTTGTTTCATTTCAATTCATTTATTTCCTTGTTTGAGCATTACCTGTGTGAAGTTAATATCTTAAGCAAATATGCAAAGAGAGTCCTCTCTTTAGACATATGATTAATTCAAAGTTGGAAACAGAGTTTGTGGGTGCCTAAAGAATCGAGTAAATGTACTGAAGGAAAAAATGTTACAAAATTATCTTCGAAATAGGTAACAGATGGGGGATTGTTAGTGAAAAGCTTTGTCAATTTAGTAAATTTTGTGAGATTTGGAAATTTTGTAGATTTTGTAAATTTTGTAATTCTTTTAAATATTCTAAATTTTGTAAATTTTGTAAATATTACCGAAGTGATCATAGCTTCAGACAGGTTTGCCAGATTTTCAAATTTTCAGACTTGCTGGAAAGGTCTTTCAATGACCTATTCAACAAAAAGTCACATGGTAAATTCAAACGTTGTTTACATTAAGCTCAGAGAGATCCGACTGAATCAACGTTGATAATTATTTCTCTCGTGATTTCAACTTGGAACAGGGTTTCCAAATCTGAATACTTTTGTACTCGTTGGAACGGAGAGAGGGCACCGAATATCTTTATTTATATAAATAATATGATTTCCTCCACCCGGAGATTCTAACTGGCGACCTTTGTATTGTGAATATAGCGCACGGTCAGATAAATTCATACAAGCAGAAAAATAAAAGTCATGTGACTAGTCATGACTCAAAATTGAAACATTGAAAATGCAAATATTTGTAAAACATTGTTTGTGGCACATTCGATTTAAAAATGTTCAATCCAAATGATATCTTTTTCATGATCGTCACGTATTGTAAATTGCACATCCCAACATGCAAGTTTCAACCCACAACCCAAACAGGCACGAGCTGCACATTTGGTAGTCAAAGTGGGAAATGCAAAAATGGTTAATGAAAATTTAACACTTTTTTTCTCCTTCTCTTGCCCGCTCTCCGCGGCCATCCGTGTTCGGTCACCAGGACCACAACGGCTTTCGGAACCGGAAGGTTGTCACCAGTTTCGTCCACGGGCCCGTTGCATTGTTTTTCTCGGTTGACTTTTCATTTTGTGATGGGCCAACAGAAGAGATTTGGGATCCGACCTCGAAATGGGCCGGAAATGGCTCGATTGGGTGTGCTTCCGCCTTTCGGGCTGTTTGGGTGTGTGCAATTCGACTCGGCTCTGTTAAGCCCTTAAACAAAGGTCCGTCCTAAAGCGGTGCAAAATTATGGCTTCCTCCCTCTTTGTACGATAGGGGGTGTGAACTGTTTGTGTGTGTGTGTTCTTGTATGCATGTTTGAGCTCTGGATTTAATGCATTGCATTGCTGCGAGGGAACCACGAAAGCTGCTGTGGTTTAGAGTTTGTGGACGACAGGCCATGTAAAACTGGAAAATGCCTTGGAGTTACTGGTTTAGCGTTACAAAAAAAAAAACTAGAATTTATGGCGTTCAACTTTTTGGAATTTTATTTGCCATCCTTCAAGAATTTGAGCTTTTTTTTGCGAGATTCTATTTAGCTCGTTTGAATTGTAAATCTTACTTAATTAGGATAGCTCATTTTATGAGTTTCAAAATTGATTTGTCAACTTGAGGCAAGAAATAATCGTTTTACATCTGTACCCATCATTTTTGCATCGCTCCAAATACTTTCAATGAACCAACAGGCTTCTCAAATGAAACGCCGTTAGAAATTTCCATGCAGCAAAATAATATAAATAAATGCAAAGAAAAGTCAAACGCAAACCACTCCGGTCATGATTTATTCAAGCGATACGCAGGACTCCAAAGCAGGATAAAATGGGTTGCGGCGTCGACCGGGACAGAATCCATTTGCACCTTTTCAGAGCTTTGGATTATCTGGGAAGTCGGATCTGCTTTTCCCAAACCGACAGACGGCCAATGGCTATATTTGGTGCAATTTGTGGCTTCGCATCCACTTAAGACCACTACAATGTTCCAGGTATTTGGATGAGAAATATGGGTTTTCTTTGCAAAATGTAAAGTGAAAGGATGAGCAGAAGCTCAGCATTTCTACAGTAGTGAAAACAAAAATACTTACTTTACAGTCGAAGATTTGTCCAATGGAAGCTTTTCAATCCTGTAAAGAAAACATATAAAACAAATTTAAGTGAGTTTGTCAAATCATAAATTTGTTCTGAATATTAACTACGTTGGATAGCGTGGAATAAATCAACTCACAATAATTGAGACCCATAAATATCGTCCCTTAGGCTAGCATGTTGTTGAAATGGACTACAATTAGCTGAATTATGTCGGCAAAAGGTTTCCCCTGAAACTGTGAGGGGGCGGATATAAAAACTCTGCTCCACTCCAGGCAAAAAGCTATAAAACTTTCTCGATTGCGTAAGGCGCGAAGCCTCGGTAGGCCGGCAGCAACATATTTTCACAATTGCCACCCCGAGCAGCTGTTTAAGGGCGGTGAGTGGTTGTGTTCACATTCTTAAATAAATTGAAAAATAAGTTAAACTTCGCATACTTTTAAAGCACTCTGCACATCTACACAGTAGCAACAGAGAAATTTTGTTAAGTTGAAGAAATTGATGGTTTAATCACCTATTTTTAGGTATAATTTAACCTTAACTTAATTTTTTTGCAATTGAGCAATTCTCTATCAAAACCGGAAATGGATTTTATATGTATTTTTTTTATTTGGATCATACTTTGTGGAGGCCTTCCCTATGACCAAAGAAGCTATTTTGTGTCATTAGTGCACTCATACAAGCCTCCATACAATTTTGGCAGCTGTCCATACAAAAATGGTACTTAAGTATTCATAAATCGGTAACTTTTGAGTGTATTTTCCGATCAATTTGGTGTTTTCGGCAAAGTTGTAAGTATTGTTGAGGACTATTGAGAAATAAAAGGTACACGAAAAAAAAATTGCCGATTTTTTAATCAATTTTTTTCACAAAAACTCAATTTCCAAAAAAACGTATTTTTTTATTGATAAGATTTTTTGATGTTTTAGGGGACAAAAACCCGCAACTTTTGAGCCACAGAGAAGTATGGTCAAAAATCTGCCGCCAAGTTATGAATTTTGAAAAAAAAAAAAAAAAGATTTTTGGAAAAAAATCGTTATTTCATGCGAAACTAAATTTGACCCCATATTTTTATGCAAAATTAAATTTGCAATCGAAAAGTACTCTATAGATTTTTTGATGAAGGGCTCCAATTTCAAGATAAAGCCACCGAATGTTCGATTTTAGCGAAATATTTGCAGTTTTTCGATTTTTGACCATTTCTAGAAATATTTTTTTAAGTTCAGATAATTTGCTATAAAATTGTCAAAGAGACATTGAAGATTGGATCTCTGGTTGCTGAGATACAGAGGCTTAAACAGAAAGAAACAGGAAAATTGAAGTTTTCTAAATCTCAACCAAACAACCCACCATTTTTTAATATCGATATTTCAGTAACTAATGATCCGATTTTCAAGGTCAAAACATGAAACATTCGTTAAATTTTTCGATCTTTTCGAAAACAATATTTCTTAAAAAATTTGAGTCAAGACTAACATTTCAAAAAGACGTGACCCTTTTGGCAGAATATTGAATGATTGAAGAATTAAATTTTTGCAAATTTTATTAATTTGGTCAATCAAATTGCTGAAACTTAATCCTCAAAAAAATCAAACCATCCACATTAACGACCCCCGGGTCTTTTGTGGTCTCTATTGCAAGTTTCTGCTCGAACCTAGGAGTCCGAAGGCTTGAATGGGGAGAGCACCCAAACCTCTTTCTACTCCAAGGAACCTTCCACCCCAGTGTTTGAACTGACGACCTTCGGATTGCGAATCCAACCGCCGCCAGCGATTCCACCGGAGTAGGTTTGGTTTGGTGTGTTGTTTGTACTTATGGCATGGAGACGACTCCTACACCTGGAATGACTTAACGGCCTAACAACCAAGGCCGGGACCGACATTTTGCTTCCTCATCCGATGGAAGGTTGCAGCAGATGGGAATCGAACCCAGAATCATCCGCTTACAAATCCGCTTGTTTTATGTTTTTCTTGCTCTATTTCTTGTACATATTTTAATTTGCATTTATCTTATTTGGTTTATGTTTGTTTGTTACCACCTTATATAATTAAATTTAGCTGATCTATTTTTTCACGTTTATACAGTAACTTTTTCAATTTTTGTCTGTTTTTCACAGTTTTTGCTATAGAATGACACCATCATCATTTAAATTGTGAAAATTGCGTAGAGACATAGTCTGGGACACTACAAAAATTACTGCATACTTCTTTTTACTGATAATTTAGGAAATGTTAGTAAAAAACACAGCCACATTTTTAAAACATTAGCAAAGACACATAAAACAAGTTAAACTTCTAATCTAATCAAATCTAATCTAATCAGACCCTAGCGCAGCCAATCTTTCGAAGGGATCCTGGAGAGTGCCTTAGGTTAGATGACGCCTAGCACTCTTCTTGTCATTTATTAACATTTGTAGTGCGCCATTGCATCGGAATGGATTGAAATATCACAAGCGTTAAAGCGGCCAGGCCTACTGCGTAAAGCCGTATCGCAGAGATGACTCGTAGTTGGGTTGAGTTTGAGCACTGAGTGTTCGAACCACAACACAATTCTGAATCGACAGGGGAAGAAGAAGCGTGGGGACACACCACCATACGCTCCGAGATTGCTTACCAACCCAAAGGACGGCGGATCGAACCCCGCCTCGAGCGACTTTGATTTTTCGTTCATATTCATCATTTCAAGTTTATGTGTTCTTAACTTTCTCGTTGAGAGCAGATGGGAATCGAACCCAGAACCATTCGCTTACAAAGCGAGCACCGTAACCAGTCAGCCACGGCCGCGCCCGCATAAAACAAGTTAAACTTCAAACCCTAAATTATTCTACAATTTTAAGATATCTTCTTTCCAATGCTATTTTACCCTTTCAGGTCTGATAGGTCATATATATATGACTATGACTATATATGATATATGACTCAAAAATCAAAATTTTTTACGGTAGCCTTTAATTTTCGTTTTTTGAAAATTCAGGCCTGAAAGGATCCTTGGATGGCCCACCTCTTACCCATACACAGTTTTTGTAGCATGGAAGGATTACGAGCAGATATCTTTCGATAATTCTATCGTCTATTATTGAGAGTGTCCTTTAATCTAACTCTACTTCCGTGTATGCCCATCCGTTCCTCTCTTACTTCATCTCAAGGCGCTCTTACAAAATCCTGTGTAGAGTCCTTTTGTCTTTCACTCAGATTGCAGCTTCCATTTAGGGTATTGAGAGCATTTGCTATCCCACACACATATGAGCACATAGGGTTAAAACCGCGCCCAGATTCGCGTTACTTTTGATCAAGCTTACATCATATGAGGCCCAAAGTGATCCCATGCGACATGTACCGATAATGAAGATGGCCGGCCGTCATAACATGCTCTTCCTCACAGTACAGTCGTGGTTCACTTTTACTCCATCGGTCGTTGACGCACGAAATTCTTACACAAGTTTTTGAACTCGTTGATGTTCCTTGTGTTCTTTGCTGCTTCCGGTAGCTGGTTGTACATGCTGTATCCTTTGTAGAACAGTGAATTCTGCGTACACGCCTTCCTGCACATCTGCAATCTGAGATTGTCAGCTCCTCTGGTGTCGTGCTGATGGATATCCCTCCCGTATACCACCGTACCTGTCAAGTATTTGGGCGCCATCCCTTTAGTTACACGAAACACAAAAATTAACGTATTGTACTCGATCCTTTGACGAACAGACATCCATTGTAAACAATCCAGCATGTTTTGCCTTGGTGTTAAACGATCACATTGTAAAATTAGTCGCATCACTTTGCTCTGCAGGACCTGCATTCTTTTCAGTTGTTGACGAGTTGCTAAAAACAGGATAGAGGCACAGTAGTCGAAGTGAGGAGCAATCAGGGATTTGTACACGTCTATTTTGGCTTCAGTCGTCAGGTAACGGTTAATTCTGCAGAGTACTCCAAATTTTCGGGCTGCTTTCCGTATTGTGTAGTCAATGTGGTCATTAAAGTTCAATTTTTCGTCCAGCATCACTCCGAGGTATTTGATCGTCTCGACCCTCTCGATTTCCTCGCCATCTATCCGAACCGCTCTGCTTACGCCGTCGCTTGGTCGTGTGGTCACTATCATGCATTTTGTTTTGCTGACATTCAGCTGTAGTTTCTTCCATCTCAGCCATTCGGTAAAACTGGCAAGCTCAGTATTCATCACGTTAAAGCACTCTTCAAAGCTAGTTCCGGTCAGAAACAGTACAGTATCATCAGCGAAAAGGTTTACTTGAACTCGTCTCAGTGCTTGCTTCAGGTCGTTGATATATAAAATAAAGAGAAGCGGTCCAAGCACACTGCCTTGAGGAACTCCAAGATCTACTGCCATGGCTGCTGACGTGGAGCCGTTGTAACGAGTCACCTGCGTTCTGCTGTCCAAGTAGCTGCTAAACCATTTGAGCGCTGAACCGCGAACACCGTAGCGACGCAGTACTGCTTTCAGTTTGGTTCGGTCAATGGTCTCGAAAGCTCGCTTCAGGTCTACGAACACCGATAGGACAATTTTCCCTTCTTCAATTGCTTGTTTCCATTTCAGCAGTAACAGGTTGAGCGCTGACTCACAGGAGTGATGCTTTCGGAAACCAGACTGCTCTTCGAGTAAAACTTTCGTCCGATCCACAAACGCCAGGAGCTGCTCCTTTACTATAGTTTCCAAAACCTTTTCATAGAGTGGCAAGATGTTGATTGGTCTGTGATCTTCCGGGCGCGTCGATTTCGGTACCTTAGGTATCGGTATCACCAAAGTCCGCTTCAAGGTTGTGGGAATTCTCCGCTTTCCAGGGATCTGTTGACAATCGCCAACAGCTGCTCTCCAACAACGTCAAATGAATCCGTCATGACCCGTTTAGTCACGCTATCAACACCAGCGCTGTCTTTTAACGAGTAGACTGTTTCTTTCAATTTCGTCAAGGTGATTGGTTGAAGCTCTGTTAATAAGTCCTCGCTGCCATCTTCGTTTACCCTTACTTCTGCTGGTACTACTGCTGGTTCCACCTGGGCTGGTGGGATGTTTCTATGGATTGTCTCTACACTTTTCACGAAGAACTGATTCAAGCGTTCCGCCGTTTCCCTCTCGCTTCGCGCTCCCTCGAAAACAATTTCCATTGGAGGTTCTCCACCAGGCCGAATCAGCGATTTCAGGCTTCTCCAAAGCTTCTTGGGATTTCCGTGACAACTTCGAATTTCCTCTTCTACTGCCAGGTTCTTTGATGATCTCAATCCTCGGACGTAGCGGTTTCGAAGCACTTTGTAAAGGTTCCAATCATCCAGCCTTTTTGTATGTTTGAAGGTCCTGTAGGCATCATCCCGCTCGGTTTTCAGGTTTCTCAGCTGCTCTCCATACCACGCGTTTGAGACTTTCCGGTCATTGCTGCATAGATCGGTCAGCTCCGCAACCGCCGTCGCCAGTGTTGAGCCAAAAGTTTGTGCAGCTTCTCCAACGGTCACTCCAGCGTCAGCTCTCCTCAGTTTTGCTCGTAGCGCAGCTTGCAGTCGTTCCTTTGTATACCGTTTCCAGCTAACGTAACTCTTTTTCTGCTCCGGTAGGTTAATCGTGGTTTCTCCGACGTGAATACAGATGGTCTCGTGATCAGTTATCTTAAGCTCTTCAGTGACGCGCGCCTCCACCTCCAGGTTTGTAAAGACAAGGTCAATAATTGTACTGCTACTGGGACCCACACGCGTCGGTTCTGATACTATCTGCTTCATCCCTAAGGCTTCGGTAACGTTCTTCAGCTCACGTGCGTATCCCGGTTCGTTCCATCGGATGTTGAAGTCGCCAACGAGTAGATTTGTCCTGCAGTCCTGGAAGACCGTCCTCAGCCAACTCTCAAAGCTGTCTATGAAACCAGCGTCACTGCTGCTGGGAGAATGGTAGATTCCTCCATAGATTCCATTGAGCGTTGTACTTTTCACGTCGATCGCCAAGAACCAGTTATCTCCTGCCACCGTATTCGAGACAATCTCATACTCCAAGCGGTCGTCTACATACACCATCACCCCACCCGTGTGTGCTGATCTGGACAGACAGCAACTGCAACGGTAATTCTGGATCTCAAATTCGTCTAGGTCGTGCTTTTCTGTCAAGTGTGTTTCCGTCAAAAATACTATTTTAGGTTTTGTGTTCTGCATCATCAGTTTCAGCTCGTCAAGATGTGATTTTATTCCAGCAATGTTCAGGTACAGTATTTCTCCGCATTGTTTTGGTTGCTAGATTGTGAAATCCACCATTTTGTTCCGTTTTTCCTGCTCTTTGATGAATACTGGACATTCGCTGCTCCAAGCCGAGTGGTTGACATCAATGTTGAGTTTGCGTTGCACGCGTAGTTTCTCGCAGTTGGCACACTTCTCTGTTTCAGCGTTACAGTCCTTCCATTCGTGGTCTTCACTGCAGATTGGGCACACTAAAGTCTCGGCCTTGCAGTCCGCTCCCTTATGGCCGTATCCGTTGCATTTGTAGCACCTTGTCACTTGAAGCCCGTCGAAAACACGACACCGATTCCAACCACAGTTAACTTTTCCCTGCTCCAAAACTTTGAAAAATGTCTCCGCGTCAAGCTCAACGAATGCAGCATGGTTGTTAAAGCGCCACTTCTCGATCTGGAAAGTTTTGCGCAACTTGAAGTGTTTCAGATTCGCAAAGACGTCATTCTGCTCCACCAACGACGCTCTCAGCTCTTCTTCACTAAACTCGTCACTCATTCCGATGATTTTGATCGACGGCTTCATGCTTTCCCGTAAGCGAGCCTCAAATCGACCTCCTAGCTGAGCATCCACGCTTGCTTTTAGCACTCCGACTGACGCTTCATCCTTCAGCTCGACGATAACTGAACCATTTTTGCTGCTGGTGACGCGTTGAACATTCAAATTCTTGGCGCTGATTTTCTTCTGCACCTCTGCTCGCGCGTCTTCCACCTGTACCCCTTCTTTTGGCTTGATGACAACGACTGGATCTGGTTTTCTTGCCTGTTTCTTTTGACCTCCTCCTCCGTGACTTTCACCCGCTTTCGAAGCGCTTCAGCAAAGCTTGTTTTCGGCGTCACAAATCCTATTCCGGTTTCCTCAACATCCTCTGCCCTGTCTTCCGCTTTCCGCTTGCCTGCTGCTGCTTTTGCTGCCGATCGAGTAAATATTTTACGCGTTACTTCCGGTTTTTCCTCCGTCACTGTTTTTTTCACATTCGCACGCACTAACTCTTCACGCACTATTTTTTTGACAGCCGAATCAAAGTTTTTCACGAAATCAATCACGCCCGTCATATTGTTCAATTTCGCGTCAATATCTTGCAACATTTTCTCACAGTGTCTGTCGTCATATTCTTGCAAAGCCAGACACGTATCGCACACAAATACTGCGTTAGGCATCTGGCGAAATATTGCTATCCCTTCTGCCGGTGCCCTAGGCAAGCATCTCACATGAATAGAGAGTCTGCACTTCCCAAAACAATCGACAGACTCGTCACCGTCCGCGATCGGCGCTGCGCATTGTCCACACGGGTACGAGGATACGTTTCTCCCTCCCTCCTTCCCTCGCCCGTGTCCATCGCCTCGGACATCGCGCCGGGGCAAAATAAACACACAATAGACGATCGTGATACTTAGCTTCGGGTTGCAGGTGAAAACTATTCGGCCAAGTAATCAACAGTATAGACCATTAGTCGATTAAACTCCACCGTCCACTTGAAGCATTCACTTAATTCGTCACTTTGTACAAAAAATCTAGTCCTTCAGCGGAACAGAACACCCAAAAAATTATGATAAACGATCGGGCATTAAAACTGCAACTGTTGCTGAGTAACACAATGGTTGAAAATGGATTTTTGGCGATTTTTTAGATCGAAGCACGTCTAAAGGCGGGGTAAGGTTGTAGAGGGTTAATTTTTTATTTGATAGGGGAAAGTGGGGCAAGTTTAACAAGCTAAGGAAATGCTCGTTATAACCCATAAAAACGTTAAAAAACATCCTGTTTTTTAATGTAAAAAATTGATTTTCCGTACGTTCTACTCAACTAGTGGGGAAAGACAAACAACCCGTTGGGGCATGAGGAACAATGCATGAAACAACATTTTAATTTACTAACAACTGAACTGTTATCACTTAGATACATCAGATTACACGGATAGAAATCCGGTCCGCAAATCCAAAATCAAACTGTCTTGAAATCGAAAACATCGTTTGTTTTCGATTTCGTTTCAAATGTTTTCAAAAACGACAACATTTTCATCACATTCGAAAACATTTGTGTTTGAAATCGCCCCCCGCTTTTCTCAAATTTTCTGAAGCGTAACAACTGTCAAACGCAACCAAAACCGCAACCCAATTCCAACGCGCGAGTGCGACTGTTTTTGTTTATGTTTTGATTTTTGCCAGAAGTGGAAGTGTCATCGAACATGAGGAACAATTCGTCGCCGTGTGGTTATTTGACGACCTCCGGATCACGTTCGGTTCTTCTGCCGCGGAATGACGGGGACGACCCGTCCTGGTTCTTTGGAAGTCCACCAGCATTGCGGCGCGTAGTTCTTGTTCGACGTTGGCCAGCGACACGTAGTTCTTCGGCGATGATGGTTCTTGGAGCGGCCCGTAGTTCTTTTTCGGCACTGGCCAGCGGAACGTGGTTCTTGTCCGGCGGGTCCGCGTGTTAGCCAGCCGCTCGTCCGACGTCTTTGGCCGCACCTAGTTCGGCCAGGTTTCGACAACGGCGCCGATTCTGAATCACGAGTGCCGATTCTCGACAGCGTTCTCCCGTCGCTCCGATGTTTTCCCTCAGCGGTGTTTTTATTGGCACGAACTATGCTGGCAACGATTTACTTTTCCCGCTGTGGCTTCGCGCGGCTCGGCGTTGATTCGCAACTCCATGAAGTGTGGTAAGTTTGAATGATAAAAACCCCCTGAAATATCGTAACCTAATCAACCATTTCCCTCAATAGACCTCCTCCTTATCATCCTGCTCCACGGCCGGCGAGGAAGAAGATGTTGTCCAGTGGAAATCATCAACGATTCGTTGCCGTGCTGCCGTTGATTGACGTCCCTTGAAAACTTGGAGAATTCTTGTCAGAATCGATGCTGACGATGCTGATCGACCTTAGACCTTAGACCTTAGACCTCCTCCTCCTCCTCCTCCTCCTCCTCCTCCTCCTCCTCCTCCTCCTCCTCCTCCTCCTCCTCCTCCTCCTCCTCCTCCTCCTCCTCCTCCTCCTCCTCCTCCTCCTCCTCCTCCTCCTCCTCCTCCTCCTCCTCCTCCTCCTCCTCCTCCTCCTCCTCCTCCTCCTCCTCCTCCTCCTCCTCCTCCTCCTCCTCCTCCTCCTCCTCCTCCTCCTCCTCCTCCTCCTCCTCCTCCTCCTCCTCCTCCTCCTCCTCCTCCTCCTCCTCCTCCTCCTCCTCCTCCTCCTCCTCCTCCTCCTCCTCCTCCTCCTCCTCCTCCTCCTCCTCCTCCTCCTCCTCCTCCTCCTCCTCCTCCTCCTCCTCCTCCTCCTCCTCCTCCTCCTCCTCCTCCTCCTCCTCCTCCTCCTCCTCCTATTCTAAGATTCTAAAATTCTAAAACTTTAAATTCTTAAAATTTTAAATTCTTAAGTTTTAATTTCTAAATTTTTTCAAATATTCTAAATTTCTAAAATTCCAAAACACAGAAACTCTTAAAATCTATAATTCTTAAATTCTGAAGTTCTTCAATCTTATAAAAAATCAAAATTGTTAAATTTTAAGATTCAAATTCTATAATTTTTAAATTTTAAAATCAAATTTTATAATTCCAAAATTCTGAAATGTTTAACTTTAAATTTCTAAATTGTGAAATTTCAAATATTCTAAATTTCAAAAATTCCAAAACACAGAAACTCTAAAAATCTATAATTCTAAAATTCTAAAGTTCTTTAATCTTAAAAATTTCGAAATTGTTAAATTTTAGGATTCAAATTCAAAAATTCTACAATTCTAAAATTTTAGAACTCTGAAATTCTAAAATTCTAAAATTCTGAATTTTCAAAACACAGAAATTCTCAAAATTTATAATTCCTCAATTCTTCAATTCTATATATATATTTATGAGGTTCTAAAGTTCTATGATTACAATGTTGAAAAATTTTTAAATTCTATATTTCTTAATTTATGAATTTATTTCAAAAAATCGAAAATTATATTTTCTTAATTCTAAACTTCTGAATTTCCATAGTTCTAAAGTCTAAATTCGAAAAATTCTAAAATTCTTAAATTCTAAGATTCTAAAATTCTAAAACTTTTAATTCTAAAAAATTTAAAATTCTTAACTTTTAATTTCTAAATTTTTCATATATTCTTAATTTCAAAAATTCCAAAACACAGAAACTCTTAAAATCTATAATTCTAAAACTCTGAAGTTCTTCAATCTTAAAAAATTCAAAATTGTTAAAAATTAAGATTCAAATTCTAAAATTTTTAAATTTTTAAAACAAATTTTATAATTCCAAAATTCTAAAATTTTAAATTTTGAAATTCTTAACTTTAAATTTCTAATCTTTATTCTAAATTTCAAAAATCCAAAACACAGAAACTCCTAAAATCTATAATTCTAAAATTCTTAAGTTCTTTAATCTTAAAAATTTCTAAATTGTTAAATTTTAGGATTCAAATTCTAAAATTCTAAAATTTTAAAATTCTAAAATTCTAAAATTCTAAAATTCTAAAATTCTAAAATTCTAAAATTCTAAAATTCTAAAATTCTAAAATTCTAAAATTCTAAAATTCTAAAATTCTAAAATTCTAAAATTCTAAAATTCTGAAATTCTAAAATTCTAAAATTCTAAAATTCTAAAATTCTAAAATTCTAAAATTCTAAAATTCTAAAATTCTAAAATTCTAAAATTCTAAAATTCTAAAATTCTAAAATTCTAAAATTCTAAAATTCTAAAATTCTAAAATTCTAAAATTCTAAAATTCTAAAATTCTAAATTCTAAAATTCTAAAATTCTAAAATTCGAAAATTCTAAAATTCTAAAATTCTAAAATTCTAAAATTCTAAAATTCTAAAATTCTAAAATTCTAAATTTCAAAATTTAAAATTCTAAAATTCTAAAATTCTAAAATTCTAAAATTCTAAAATTCTAAAATTCTAAAATTCTAAAATTCTAAAATTCTAAAATTCTAAAATTCTAAAATTCTAAAATTCTGAAATTCTGAAATTATAAAATTATAAAATTCTTAAATTCTAAAATTCTAAAATTCTAAAATTCTTAAATTCTAAAATTCTTAAATTCTAAAATTCTTAAATTCTAAAATTCTTAAATTCTAAAATTCTAAAATAATAAAATTCTTAAGTTCTAAAATTCTAAATTTCTAAAATTCTAAAATTCTAAAATTCTAAAATTCTAAAATTCTAAAATTCTAAAATTCTAAAATTCTAAAATTCTAAAATTCTGAAATTATAAAATGATAAAATTCTTAAATTCTAAAATTTTAAAATTCTAAAATTCTAAAATTCTAAAATTCTAAAATTCTAAAATTCTAAAATTCTAAAATTCTAAAATTCTAAAATTCTAAAATTCTAAAATTCTAAAATTCTAAAATTCTAAAATTCTAAAATTCTAAAATTCTAAAGTTCCAAAATTCTAAAATTCTAAAATTCTAAAATTCTTAAATTCTAAAATTCTAAAATTCTGAAATTATAAAATTATAAAATTCTTAAATTCTAAAATTCTAAAATTCTAAAATTCTTTAATTCTAAAATTCTAAAATAATAAAATTCTTAAGTTCTAAAATTCAAAATTTCTAAAATTCTAAAATTCTAAAATTCTAAAATTCTGAAATTCTAAAATTCTAAAATTCTAAAATTCCAAAATTCCTAAATTCTTAAATTCCCAAATTTCTAAATTCCCAAATTTCTAAATTCCTAAATTCTCAAATTCCTCAATTCCTTAATTTATAAATTCCTAAATTCCTAAATTCCTGAATTCCTAAATTCCTAAATTCCTAAATTCCTAAATTCCTAAATTCCTAAATTCCTAAATTCCTAAATTCCAAAATTCCAAAATTCCAGAATTCCAAAATTCCTAAATTCCTAAGTTCCTAAATTCCCAAATTCTCAAATTCCCAATTTCCCAAATTCCCAAATTCCCAAAATCCCAAATTCTTAAATTCCCAAATTCTTAAATTCCCATATTCCCAAAATCCCAAATTCCCAAATTCTTAATTTCCTAAATTTTCAAATTCCCAAATTCACAAATTCCAAAATTCACAAATTCCCAAATTCTTAAATTCCCAAATTCCCGAATTTCTTAATTCCTAAATTCTCAAATTCCCGAATTTCTTAATTCCTAAATTCTCAAATTCCTTAATTCCTAAATTCCTAAATTCTTAAATTCCTAAATTCCTAAATTCCCAAATTCCTAAATTCCTTAATTCGTAATTCCTAATTCCTAAATTCCTAAATTCCTAAATTAAATTCCTAAATTAAATTCCTAAATTCCTAAATTCCTAAATTCCTTAAGTCCAAAATTCCTAAATTCCTAAATTCTTAAATTCCTAAGTTCCTAAGTTCCTAAATTTCGAAATTCCCAAATTCTCAAATTCCCAAATTTACAAATTCCCAAATTCTTAAATTTACAAATTCCTAAATTCCTAAATTCCAAAATTCCTAAATTCCCAAGTTCCTAAATTCCCCAATTCTCAAATTCCCAATTTCCCAAATTCCCAAATTCCCAATATCCCAAATTCTTAAATTCCCAAATTCCTAAATTCCCAAATTCCCGAATTCCCAAATTCCTAAATTTCCAAATTCCCAAATTCCCAAATTCTCCAATTCCCAAATTCCCGAATTCCTAAATTCCCGAATTCCCTAATTCTTTAATTCCCAAATTCCCGAATTTCTTCCTAAATTCTCAAATTCCTTAATTCCTAAACTCATAAATTTCTAAATTCCTAAATTCCCAAATTCCTAAATTCCTAAATTCCTAAATTCGTAATTCCTAAATTCCTAAGTTCCTAAATTAAATTCCTTTATTCCTAAATTCCTAAATTCCTAAATTCCTAATTTCTTGAATTCCTAAGTTCCTAAATTCCTAAATTCCTAAATTTCTAAATTCTTAAATTCCTAAGTTCCTAAATTCCTAAATTTTCAAATTCCCAAATTCTCAAATTCCCAAATTCTTAAATTTACAAATTCCTAAATTCTAAAATTCCCAAATTCTCAAATTTCCAATTTCCCAAATAAACAAATTCCCAAATTCCCAGATTCCCATATTCCTAAATTCCTAAATTCTCAAATTCCTTAATTTCCAAATCCCCAAATTCCCAAATTCTTAAATTATCAAATTCCCAAATCCCCTAATTCTTCAATTCCCAAATTCCCAAATCCCCTAATTCTTCAATTCCCAAATTCCTAAATTCTGAAATTCTCAAATCCCTAAATTCCTAAATTCCTGAATTCCTAAATTCCTAAATTCCTAAATTCCTAAATTCCTGAATTCCTGATTTCCTTAATTCCTTAATTCCTTAATTCCTAAATTCCTAAATTCCTAAATTCCTAAATTCCTAAATTCCTAAATTCCAAAATTCCAAAATTCCTGAATTCCTTAATTCCTAAATTCCTAAATTCCTAAATTCCCAAATTCCTAAATTCCTAAATTCGTAATTCCTAAATTCCTAAATTCCTAAATTCCTAAATTCCTAAATTCCTAAATTCCCAAATCCCCAAATTCACAAATTCTTAAATTCCCAAATTCCCAAATCCTAAATTCTTCAATTCCCAAATTTCCATATTCCTAAATTCTTAAATTCTCAAATCCCTAAATTCCTTAATTCCTAAATTCCCAAATTCCTAAATTCTTAAATTCCCAAATTTCTAAATTCCCAAAATCCCAAATTCCCCAATTCCCAAATTCACAAATTCCCAAAGTCCCAAAATCCCAAATTCCCAAATTCCCAAATTCCCAAATTCCTAAATTCTCAAATTCCCAAATTTCCAAATTCCCATATTCTCAAATTCCCAAAATCCCAAATTCCCATATTCCCGAATTCCCAAATTCCTAAATTCTTAAATTCCCAAATTTCTAAATTCCCAAAATCCCAAATTCCCCAATTCCCAAATTCACAAATTCCCAAAGTCCCAAAATCCCAAATTCCCATATTCCCAAATTCCCAAAATCCTAAATTCCTAAATTCCTTAATTCATTAATTCCTAAATCTCTAAATCCCATATTATCAGGTTCTTGAATTCCTAAATTTTCTAATTCCGATATTCCCAAATTTCTTAAATAACATAATACCAAGTTCCTAAAATCACAAATTCCCTAATTTTGATTCAGGATTCCCAGATTCAGAAAATCCCAAATTCCCAAAAACTCCTTATTCTTTAATACCCAGATTCCCATATTTCCTGTTTGTCAAAACACTAATTTCTTGTATTCCCATATTCCAAACACACACACACACACACACACACACACACACACACACACACACACACACACACACACACACACACACACACACACACACAAAGATTAGTTTTTTAATTAATGATGCCTCAATAAATAAAAAAAACGAATCAACTGTTTTACTGAACCAAAAGAAATATCCAACGGTCAATTCAAAAACCAAATCCAACGGTCAATTCAAAAACCGAATAAATCGTTCGGGATGGCTGCGTGCTTTCTATTTTGCCAGACGTCACCAACCGTGACGACTCAAAATCAACAACATTGTTCTCGATTTTGATGCAAATGTTACCGGACGACTGGTCGACAACATTATGAAACGATTTTCAGAACGAATCGAGAACAATGTTGTCGATTTCCCGGACAGGATTTCTATCCGTGTAGAATGTTTTTGAAACGTTTCTTTCATTTTTAGATTGAAAAATAATATTTTACTTAAAATTTGATCATTTTTACGAAAAAAATATTACTTAGATGATGAATATCTAGTATGGAATTTTTTTTAACAATTTTTTATCAGTTTTATGTACTTTTATGTATTTATTTCACAATAAAATTTGTTGTTGCAGCAATTCATAATTTTTTCCATACTAAAAATTCATATGGTACACTTGCTTCACTTGAATCTGATTTTTTAAATGCTTTCAACAAAAATAACTAAAAGTTATTCACACGAAATCGGGAAAAGTTGCCCCGACCCCTCTTCGATTTGCGTGAAACTTTGTCCTAAGGGGTAACTTTTGTCCCTGATCACGAATGAAACGGTGATGAGGTAGAAATTTGGTGTCAAAGGGACTTTTATGTAAAATTAGACGCCCGATTTGATGGCGTACTCAGAATTCCGAAAAAAACGTATTTTTCATCGAAAAAAAACACTTAAAAAGTTTAAAAAATCCTCCCATTTTTCGTTACTCGACTGTACAAATTTTTGGAACATGTCATATTATGGGAAATTTAATATACTTTTCGAATCTACATTGACTCAGAAGGGTCATTTTTTCATTTAGAACAAAATTTTTTATTTTCAAATTTTGTGTTTTTTCTAACTTTGCAGGGTTATTTTTTAGAGTGTAACAATGTTCTACAAAGTTGTAGAGCAGACAATTACAAAATTTTTAAAATATAGACATAATGGGTTTCCTCATAAACATCACGAGTTATCGCGATTTTACAAAAAAAAAGTTTTGAAAAAGTTACTTTTTGCGTTTCTCTTTGTTTCGTCGTCCGTGTCGCGGGTGACCATGAACGGCCATGATCGATGACGACCAACTTTTTCAAAACTTTTTTCCGTAAAATCGCTATAACTCATGATGTTTATAAGCAAACCCCTAATGTCTATGTTATCAAAATTTTTGTAATTGTCTGTTCTACAACTTTTAAAATGAAAAGTTTTGTTTTAAATGAAAAAATGACCCTTCTGGGTCAATGTAGATTCAAAAAGTACTTTAAATTTCTCATAAAATGACATGTTCCAAGAATTTTTACAGCTGAGTAACGGAAAATGGGAGAATATAAAAAAAAATGTTTTTTTTCGATGAAAAATACGTTTTTTCGGAATTCTGAGACGCCATCAAATCGGGCGTCTAATTTTACATAAAAGTCCCTTTGACACCAAATTTCTATCTCATCACCGTTTCAGGCTGCAAATTATTGAAAAACACCTCTTTTTTCGCATGTTCAAAAATGGAAGGGGTCGTACCGCCCTTCCATCACGAGATATCAAAAAACGGACCTTGGATTCGTGATCAGGGACAAAAGTTACCCCTTAGGACAATGTTTCACGCAAATCGAAGAGGGGTCGGGGCAACTGCTGTGTGAGTTGGCGGAGAATTACCCACTTTATAATAGGTGCAAGTCATTGGTAGGGATACTGCTGATCTAGAAAAAATAGCATTTTGATAAAATGAGCCTTAAAACGATTCCTAAGCCTTATTTTGTACTTTCCAAATATTATAAGAAAACAAAGGTTTTGAAAAAAAACTTCATTCAATCTTATGCCCAGAGGCGTTTACCTCGTTTTGGCGGTTATGTGGTAGTAAAATCAGCTAATTGCATTGCTAGCAACAATTCCTCATTCTAGAAATAATCAAAATTGTAAAAATTACTGCCGTACGAGCGATTGTTCCTCTTGCCCCACCTTCTCCTACTTTCCTCTTGGCATCTTTGCCCAAAATAAAATCGAGAACTTTCAAAGTTAATGTTGGAAATAAACGCAAACTTAACTCAAAATCATTAAATTGTCCCTCAGTGGCCACAGTCTTACCAAAAGATTAGCGCTGACAGCGTGGAAAATGTTTTCGAAACGGCTGAGGGAAAGAAAGATGGTCCTCTTCCGCTGTGTGCGCCGGATTCATTGATGTTGTTTTTTCGCCTTTTTCCCGCGCTTTTCCGCGAATCTCGAACGGAAGCATTCGCTCGGGTCTATAATTTACATTTTATTCTATCGTTGAAAAAATATTTCGAGCCTGGCATTGGGGTTCTCGAGGCAGGGGGGTAGGAGGGCGTGGTGTGCAAACGAGCCGAAAATGAAAGCCGGGGAAAAACTTCCATAAATCATTTCGTACTTTATTCATCAACACGCCGCAGCTCGTCGAGGACGGTTAGGAAAAGCCAGAGGTCCTCTACCGGAGGTGGAATTCTTCTCGGAAGGAGGAAGGTTAGGCTAATTAGCCTTCAAGGAGCATCCGGCTAAGAGTTAACTTTTTGTTGGATTTTGTTTGGCTGTTGGTGTAGGAAGTGTTGAAAGGAGGTGGAAATTTTCAAAGGGTCTCATTAAGCTTAGAATATTTGACGGTTAAAATGCGCATTTTTTTTACTGTGATGGTTCTTCTAAAATTGCCGATTCTTCAAAAAGAATTTCTTTGAAGTGTTCAATAATGATTCGATCTCCGTTTTGATAGTTTCAATAAAATAAAAAACTTTCAATCGTTAGAATCAGCTTGAGAACCTCTGGCCAAGAGCACGACTCCAAGAGTTTGGCAGACGGGCCTTCCTGGACTGAAATTTTGAGTCCCAACAACATGTGTTCGTTCTTTGGCAGAATGGCAACTCACCAGTGGAAACAGCCGAGTGTCTTAGAGTATATTAATGCTTATTTATTCACTAACGTGCGAAGATTAAGTGAGAGTCGGTTTTCAAAGGATTTTCGACCAGCAGACAGCAAAGTCACTCTCTTGGCGGGTTGTTTTCGGATGTTTTTGGAAAATCCGGGAATACTACAACCACGACTACGCACGTGGTGACACGCAAAAGTGGACTTGATAAATTGATTATTTTTTATTGCTTCGCTGGACGCGAGCGAGCAGGTTGTGTGTTCGTTGCCGCGGGGAATCACGGTGACGAAAACCGGTGCTCTTGAGGTTTGTTTACTTTGAAGAAATATTAATGGGATTTATTTTTATTTGGAGTTTAGTATGTGCATCTCTTATTGTAAACACAAGCTTATTCCGGATAAAATAGTAGTTTCTGGACTATGATAATACGAAAAAATACATATTTTCCATAATTTGCAGCCTGAAAAGGTGATGAGATGTAAATTTGTTGTCAAAGGGTCTTTTATTTAAAAATGGACGCCCGATTCGATGGTGTATGGCGTTTTCATCGAAAAAAAAAACACACACACACACACACAAATTATTGTCTTTTTCGAATGTTTAAAAATGGAAAAGTTCGTACCGCCCCTCCGTCACTAAATATCGAAAAATGGACCTCGGATTCGTGATCAGGGACAAAAATTACCCTTTAGAACAAAGTTTCACGAAAATTCAAAGAGGGATCGGGGCGACTTTTTTCCGATTTCGTGTGAGTTGGCAGAAAATGATCCATATTTAATCTTTAAAAACAACGGAGCTTATTACTGGTGCATATCAACTAGAGCTTTTGTACCCAGATATACAGACATTTTAGTAGATTCAAAACTACGGGAACTATCGATTGAATTTTTATTCATCTTCTAAGCTACTATTAAAGATGAATTTACATAAAAAAATTGTAAATTTGTTTATCAAATTATTTTAGGATTGGCTCCGTAAGTTCAACCATTTTTTTTAAACAAAAAAAATCTAAAAATAAAGTGTCTTGTTAATTCAATGACGATCTTAGCTTTGAGAATTGGATAGTTATTGCGCATTCTACAGGTAAAAAACTGATGCTTTTTTTCCATACAATTTGATGATTTTTCCCATAAAAACTTTAAGGACTTAGAGTAAGGGGTTCCCGTGGTCAGAATGAGCTCGAATTTGGATTTAACCTAGTTATGGGTCAATCTTTGATTTCAAAGGGTAGCCTCGAAGAAGCTCGGATTTGGACCACTCTATTGTCTTATGTCTTTTTCAAGCATTTTAAATCGTATAGAGACTTTTTATCCTTTTAACAAATCAATGCCTTTGTCTTATGCTAACTAGATAGGAAAATCAGCATTGAATTTTTGGTAGTATCAAACCTAGAGTGATGTGTAAACCATTTTGTAATACCATTTCTGGAGTTTTTTTTTGAATAGGTCCTATAAACCAAATTTTCATTTTTTGCTTTTTGGGTGTTTTTGAATATCCCTGACTCAAGGCGGTTCTAAAAACACCCAAAAAGCAAAAATTGAAAATTTGGTTTATAGGACCTTTTCAAAAAAAACTCCAGATTTGTTTAAAAATTTCGAAGATCCGGTTTGAAAACTGAACTTCAGTTTTTTTAAACTGGTGTCATTTATTTTCCTAAGTGCTGAGCTGAAAAAATCCTAAAATTTAACTTTTTTTGTCGGTTGAACTACTGTGAGCTGAGATACATTTTTCATTAAGTTGAGAAAGGGACGTTTATAAATAGGGGAAAATCTCGGCAGGATAAGCATTCGCTCCTAATTCCATCCAATTTGCTGATTTTCACTATTTAAACAACTAATTTTGCAAAACTGTTGATAGAAACTTGCTTGCAATTTTACATTAAAAAATTACGTCAGAGTTGATTTTGAATGAAGTTTCGTTGTTTTCCAAAAATCACTATTTTTTCATAAATTCATAACTCGGCAGCAGATTTTTTGATCATGTTTTTCTATGGCTCAAAAGTTGCGGGGTTTTGTCCCCTTAAACATATAAAAAAATCTTGAAAATAAAAAAATACGTATTTTTGGAAATTGAGTTTTTGTGAACAAAATTTTAATTGAAAAATCGGCAAATTTATTTTTCCGGGTACCTATTTTTTTCTCAATAGTCCTCAACAATACCTACAACTTTGTCGAAGACACCAAATTGATCAGAAAATTCATGCAAAAGTTGTATGGAGACTTGTATGGGTGAACCAATGACGCAAAATAGCTTCTTTGGTCACAGGGAAGGCCCCCACAAAGTTTGAGCCAAATCAAAAAATACAATTAAAATCCATTTCCGGTTTTGGTAGAGAATTGCTCTTAACTGTTATTTATTAGGATGTTACAAAAATGACTTTTTGCATTCAGGGGCTGGTTCCGGTGGGCGGACTGAGCCCAAATCCCAAATATGAGCTTGATTGGACGTAACAGGAGCTGGCGCTTTGCCCTTCAATTTTAAATGGGATTTAACCCGTAAAAAAAGTTTTTTTAAATGCCAATTTTTGAGGCACTTTGGCCACTAATGCGTCTACCAAAAACATCACTAGCGTGTAGGCCAGATCCTTGCGCAATCCGTGGACAATAGCGTGGCTCACGGATATATGAAAAAGAAAAAGTGTTCAATTTCGAACGCCTCGATCGGAATTTTGTAGCAATATGGACCCAGAACATAGCCTGAAATTTTGAGCGCATTTGGTTAAGATTTAGTACTTCTACCATTGACCTGAAGTTAGTATGGAACTTCTAAAAAAATAACAATGAGAAATTTTCACTTTTAAGCTCTTCTTAGAGAAAATTTCCCAAAACCCAATCAAATTTTCCTATTCTCAGGTTTCTTACAGGTTTTGATCTGGGGAACAACTTTGTAGAACATCGCAAAGCGCTAGGAATTGATACCGAAAGGAGTACGGAAAAAATATTTTCCCGGGTTTAATTCCTAGCGCTTTGTGGTGTTCTACAAAGTTATTCTCCGGATCAAAACCTATAAGAAATATCTATTTTGAGAAAAATAATAAATTAAATTTATTGAAATTTCTATATAACTTCAGGTCAACAGTGGAACAACTAAACATTAACCAAATGCGCTCCAAATTTCAGGCTAACTTCTGGGGCTATAATGCGACAAAATTCCGGTCGAGGCGTTCGAATTTGATTTTCCATATATCCGTGGACCACGCTAGTGGACAATTGTCCATACAAAAAAACTTTTTTGTATGGAGCGTAGACAACCACTGTACCCCCCCCCCCCTTCCATCCTTCCTTAAAGTGTCCACGTGGTTTATGGATGGCCCATTCACCATCAACAAGTGTACGTGCCATCGTATAGGTATATTTCTGTCGTTAAATGTAGCAAGACCAAGATGACACTTTTTGCAGCACATCTTTCCTGTGGGTGTAGGCATAAAAATAAATAACATTCAGTTGATTGGGACTAATGGTCAGGCAAAAAAAGGGGAAAAATCTCCATAATTGAATTTATATTTACTGCTTGTTGACGTAACACGAATTGTGATTTGAAAACGTTTATACAAAAAAACCCCGTTATGCGAATAAGGCCGTCAGTCAAACAATTGAAGTGTATGCAAATCAGCACCTGTCCTCCCTAAACGGAGTACGCAAATTGTTGATCGATAAATAAAATTAATGCATTTTTCATTGCAATGCCCATCCAATAATAATAATTCAATTAACCTTTGCCGACGGTCCCGTCGCAGCTCGGGAAAATTTTAATTGAATTCATGATATTTAATCATCCGCGAGTGGGGCATCAAAATGGTTCCTGCGGCAGTGCGGAACCGCTTCCGGATCGGTTGAACCGGGGCACACGTGTTGTGGTGGCCACAAGTTTCGTTCTAGGAAGTTCCCCGCACGTTCAACCGATAAAAGGGCAGCGCGTATGAATAATTTCTGGTGACCAGTTTCACGGAAGGTGCGGACCGGTTGCCCCTTTTTGGGTTGTTGAATTTCCACCAATCGGAATTCCAACTAATTTGAGTGCTCTTTGTTGATTTGATGTGAATTCCAGTGAACACAGTGAATAAGTCATTTCAAATTTGAACGTAAAAACTCTATGAAAAGTTGAACAAAAGCTAGCAGTTTAAAAATAAAAATATTCGCTAGTATCAAAAGAAGGTAAGAAAACAAATTCTGATCGAATCTATGTAAGGTGCCCATTTAATAAAAAAAGAAACTAGGTTTGCAATGTCCATCTCTGTATAATTGAAATTTAATATTTGGGTAGCTCACATGGTTTCGGTGAAGCGAACGGAATTTTTCAATTATTATTGTGCAAATATTTGCGCCTCTCAGCAATAGGTAAAGGGTTTTTGTTTTGCCGTATTCCGCTAGTAAAATCGGTGATTAATTAATTTTAAGTAAT
This sequence comes from Culex quinquefasciatus, assembly GCF_015732765.1. Taxonomy (NCBI): domain Eukaryota; kingdom Metazoa; phylum Arthropoda; class Insecta; order Diptera; family Culicidae; genus Culex; species Culex quinquefasciatus. The sequence continues at coordinate 140,405,591 of NC_051862.1, read as the reverse complement.
TTGGTGTAACATTTATCAAAATGAAAACTATTCATCATATTTTATATTTTTATAATTTGATTTCAAACCCCTTTATTCCATCAGGTCTATTCCTGAAAAACCACCTTTACCCCAATGAAAAAAATAGAGTCCTCTGCGGTCAGTGGGAGGCATCAGCATATTGAAAACGTGATGCTGTACTTGTTTTGAATAAATGAATATTTTTGTAACACATATTCGACCCTCGGGTTGGTGTTAGCAAAATCATCATCTCCCACCACCCACCAACACCCCGTTGTGGGCTATGGCAAAACAATTCACTCTCTCTATTTATTCAGTGTGAATGTCAGCAGGGACCACATTTGAAATGGAATTTGTATTGTCCACTTATGATTGTAGTTTATGTCAAAGGGCCCCCCTGCCGGGGCGCACTCTGCAGTGGTGACAATTGTTTTATGTATGCTTGTTGTAATTGGTGTAACGGACGGAGCATAAGTTTAGTTTGCATTATTTAGACTGACAGTGCGTGGGAGTTTATGACGCAATGAGTTGTGGCATTGGTGTATTTAAAATTTGCATGTGGGTCATTCTCCGCCAACTCACACAGCAGTTGCCCCGACCCCTGTTCGATACGCGTGAAACTTTGTTCTAAGGGGTAACTTTTGCCCCTGATCACGAATCCATTTTTCGTTTTCTTGTGAGGGAGGGGCGTTACGACCCCTTCAATTTTTTAACATTCGGAAAAAATACGGCCTACGGTTTAGAAATTTGGTGTTATTTCTCTATCGCATTCAAACATTTTAGTATTTTGCTTAATATATATCCATTAGGCCGTCCCAAAAAAATGAAAAGTTGTCAAATCTTCTGTGCTCACCCCTAGAAAGATAGATTTGGATGTCTGGAACAATGTTTTCATACAACAAAAAATTCCCAAAAATGGTATACAACTCGCGCGCCGAGCTTGAATGAAAAAAGTGCATTTTTCGAGTTTTTTTCAGAAATGCGCGTAACAATCATACTAAAGTCATTCAAATTTGGTCGCCTTGGCCTTCAAGTTATAGTTTATTGTCTCCTGAACAAATACTTTTACAGACATGGTCCATAAAAGCAAGTGTTTGAGCATAACAGGGCGTTTTAGAGAGAAAAATTTGTATTTTTTAGCTAAAAAATTTCAAAAATCACTCTCCAAAACGCGTCAAAAAATTTTGCAGACAAAACCAATGCATTCAGCTTATAGGAAATTCTACGGAGATGATTTTGCTTTTTTAACATTCAATTTATGTCCACCCAAAGCCGAAATATCTTAGCGTTTTTAACAAAAAAACATGGGCTACTATGATTACAAACGAGAAGGCATAAATTTTGAATTTTTTTATTTTGCTCACTCAAAAACGATATTTGTTAATAACATTTCATGAAAAATATGAAATTTTCTCACAATGTGACGTTTGTAGTCATAGTAGTACATGTTTTATGCTTAAAACGCTCATATACTAAAAATTTTGTAAATTCGTCACTTTTTGTTCACTAACACCTAAACTACCATGCAAGCGAAAAAAGGCGAAGTCCAACTTCAAACAGCTGTATCTCGGCTCCCTGTGGACGGATTTTCAAAATTCAAGAAGCAAAAGATGCGGACAGATCTCTAGATTATTTTGCTTTTTGAAAAGTCAAAAACAGAGGCACTTACCCTAAGTTATTCCCAAAACCAACCAGGTAACTTTTTTAGCCCTCTATTTTCTAGTTGTTTTGCATGTTGGATCGAATGTTGAATGACAATTTGTTTAAAATTTTATCATAATGCAAGTTACAGTACAATTATAATATCAATACCATATTGGACCGATCTGGACACATTGGGACCGGTTCCAGGTTCTCCGGTGAAACCCGGAATATCCTCAATTCCAGAGTATTTTCAAAAATTTTATTAGGGTGGCAATATGGGTATCAAAATTCAGCATTTTCAAAATCAAGCTCATTGATGACGCTGAAAACCATTTTGGACATATCTGGCCACTTTGGGACCGGTTCCAGGTTCTCCGGTGGAATCCGGAATATCCCCAATTCTACAGTATTTTCATGAATTTTATTAGAGTGGCAATATGGGTATCAAAATTCAGCATTTTCAAAATCAAGCTCATTGATGACGCTGAAAACCATTTTGGACATATCTGGCCACTTTGGGACCGGTTCCAGGTTCTCCGTGGAACCCGGAATATACCAACTACGGAGTATTTTCAAGAAATTTATTAGAGTGGCAATATGGGTATCAAAATTCAGCATTTTCAAAATAAAACTCATTGATGACGCTAAAACCATTTTTGGATACTTCTGGCCATTTTGGGACCGATTCCAGGTTCTCCGGTGGAATCCGGAATATCCCCAATTCTACAGTATTTTCATGAATTTTATTAGAGTGGCAATATGGGTATCAAAATTCAGCATTTTCAAAATAAAACTCATTGATGACGCTGAAAACCATTTTAGACATATCTGGCCATTTCGGGACCGGTTCCAGGTTTTCCGGTGGAACCCGGAATATCCCCAATTACAGAGCAATTTCAAGAATTTTATTAGAGTGGCAATATGGGTATCAAAATTTAGCATTTTCAAAATCAAGCTCACTGATGACGCTGAAAACCATTTTGGACATATCTGGCCACTTTGGGACCGGTTCCAGGTTCTCCGGTGGAATCCGGAATATCCCCAATTCTACAGTATTTTCATGAATTTTATTAGAGTGGCAATATGGGTATCAAAATTCAGCATTTTCAAAATCAAGCTCATTGATGACGCTGAAAACCATTTTGGACATATCTGGCCACTTTGGGACCGGTTCCAGGTTCTCCGGTGGAACCCGGAATATACCAACTACGGAGTATTTTCAAGAAATTTATTAGAGTGGCAATATGGGTATCAAAATTCAGCATTTTCAAAATAAAACTCATTGATGCCGCTAAAACCATTTTTGGATACTTCTGGCCATTTTGGGACCGATTCCAGGTTCTCCGGTGGAATCCGGAATATCCCCAATTCTACAGTATTTTCATGAATTTTATTAGAGTGGCAATATGGGTATCAAAATTTAGCATTTTCAAAATCAAGCTCACTGATGACGCTGAAAACCATTTTGGACATATCTGGCCACTTTGGGACCGTTTCCAGATTCTCCGGTGGAACCCGGAATATCCCCAATTCCAGAGTATTTTCAAGAATTTTATTGGAGTGGCAATATGGGTATCAAAATTCAGCATTTCCAAAATCAAGCTCACTGATGACGCTGAAAACCATTTTGGACATATCTGGCCACTTTGGGACCGGTTCCAGATTCTCCGGTGGAACCCGGAATATCCCCAATTCTACAGTATTTTCAAGAATTTTATCAGAGTGGCAATATGGGTGTCAAAATTCAGCATTTTCAAAATCAAGCTCATTGATGACGCAAAAAACTATTTTGAACATATCTGGCCACTTTGGAACCGGTTCCAGGTTCTCCGGTGAAACCCGGAATATCCCCAATTACAGAGCAATTTCAAGAATTTTATTGGAGTGGCAATACGCATAACAAAATTTAGCATTTTCAAAATCATTCCAAAAAAATAATTTGAGTGTCAACAAAAAACTTTATTTTGAAAATGCTGAATTTTGATACCCATATTGCCATCTAGGAAAAGCTCCGTAATTGGGGTTGTTCCGGGTTCCACTGGAGAACCTGGAACCGGTCCCAAAGTGGCCAGATATGTCCAAAATAGTTTTTAGTTTTTATTTTAATCAAAGAGCTTGATTTGGAAATGCTGAATTTTGATACCAATATTGCCAATCCAATAAAATTCTTGAAAATACTCTGGGGGTATTCCGGGTTCTACTGAGAACCTGGAACCGGTCCCAAAGTGGCCAGATATGTCCAAAATGGTCTTTAGCGTCATCAATAAATGCTGAATTTGGATACCCATAATGCTCCCCAATAAATTTCTTGAAAATACTCCGTAGTTGGGATATTCCGGGTTTCACCGGAGAACCTGGAACCGATCCCAAAATGACCAGATATGTCCAAAATGGTTCTCAGCGTCATCAATAAGCTTGATTTTGAAAATGCTGAATTTTGATACCCATATTGCCACTCTAATAAAATTCTTGAAAATACTCTGGAATTGGGGATATTCCGGTTTCACCGGAGAACCTGGAACCGGTCCTAAAGTGGCCAGATATGTCCAAAATGGTTTTCAGCGTCATCAGTGAGCTTGATTTTGGAAATGCTGAATTTTGATACATATTGCCACTCTGATAAAATTCTTCAAAATTCTCTGGAATTGGGGATATTCCGGGTTTCACCGGAGAACCTGGAACCGGTCCTAAAGTGGCCAGATATGACCAAAATGGTTTTCAGCGTCATCAGTGAGCTTGATTTTGAAAATGCTGAATTTTGATACACATATTGCCACTCTAATAAAATTCTTGAAAATACTCTGAGAGGATATTCCGGGTTTCACCGGAGAACCTGGAACCGGTCCTAAAGTGGCCAGATATGTCCAAAATGGTTTTCAGCGTCTTCAATGAGCTTGATTTTGAAAATGCTGAATTTTGATACTCATATTGCCACTCTAATAAAATTCTTGAAAATACTCTGGAATTGGGGATATTCCGGGTTTCACCGGAGAACCTGGAACCGGTCCCAAAGTGGCCAGATATGTCCAAAATGGTTTTCAGCGTCATCAATGAGCTTGATTTTGAAAATGCTGAATTTTGATACCCATATTGCCACTCTAATAAAATTCTTGAAAATACTCTGGAATTGGGGATATTCCGGGTTTCACCGGAGAACCTGGAACCGGTCCTAAAGTGGCCAGATATGTCCAAAATGGTTTTCAGCGTCATCAGTGAGCTTGATTTTGAAAATGCTGAATTTTGATACCCATATTGCCATTCTAATAAAATTCTTGAAAATACTCTGGAATTGGGGATATTCCGGGTTCCACCGGAGAACCTGGAACCGGTCCCTAAGTGGCCAGATATGTCCAAAATGGTTTTCAGCGTCATCAGTGAGCTTGATTTTGAAAATGCTGAATTTTGATACCCATATTGCCATTCTAATAAAATTCTTGAAAATACTCTGGAATTGGGGATATTCCGGGTTTCACCGGAGAACCTGGAACCGGTCCTAAAGTGGCCAGATATGTCCAAAATAGTTTTCAGCGTCATCAATGAGCTTGATTTTGAAAATGCTGAATTTTGATACCCATATTGCCACTCTAATAAAATTCTTGAAAATACTCTGGAATTGGAGATATTCCGGGTTTCACCGGAGAACCTGGAATCGGTTCCAAAGTGGCCAGATATGTCCAAAATGGTTTTCAGCGTCATCAGTGAGCTTGATTTTTAAAATGCTGAATTTTGATACCCATATTGCCACTCTAATAAAATTCTTGAAAATACTCTGGAATTGGGGATATTCCGGGTTCCACCGGAGAACCTGGAACCGGTCCCTAAGTGGCCAGATATGTCCAAAATGGTTTTCAGCGTCATCAGTGAGCTTGATTTTGAAAATGCTGAATTTTGATACCCATATTGCCATTCTAATAAAATTCTTGAAAATACTCTGGAATTGGGGATATTCCGGGTTTCACCGGAGAACCTGGAACTGGTCCTAAAGTGGCCAGATATGTCCAAAATGGTTTTCAGCGTCATCAGTGAGCTTGATTTTGAAAATGCTGAATTTTGATACCCATATTGCCACTCTAATAAAATTCTTGAAAATACTCTGGAATTGGGGATATTCCGGGTTCCACCGGAGAACCTGGAACCGGTCCCTAAGTGGCCAGATATGTCCAAAATGGTTTTCAGCGTCATCAGTGAGCTTGATTTTGAAAATGCTGAATTTTGATACCCATATTGCCATTCTAATAAAATTCTTGAAAATACTCTGGAATTGGAGATATTCCGGGTTTCACCGGAGAACCTGGAATCGGTCCCAAAGTGGCCAGATATGTCCAAAATGGTTTTCAGCGTCATCAGTGAGCTTGATTTTGAAAATGCTGAATTTTGATACCCATATTGCCACTCTAATAAAATTCTTGAAAATACTCTGGAATTGGGGATATTCCGGGTTCCACCGGAGAACCTGGAACCGGTCCCTAAGTGGCCAGATATGTCCAAAATGGTTTTCAGCGTCATCAGTGAGCTTGATTTTGAAAATGTTGAATTTTGATACCCATATTGCCATTCTAATAAAATTCTTGAAAATACTCTGGAATTGGGGATATTCCGGGTTTCACCGGAGAACCTGGAACCGGTCCCAATGTGGCCAGATCGGTCCAATATGGTATTGGGTATTATAATTGTACTGTAACTTGCATTATGATAAAATTTTAAACAAATTGTCATTCAACATTCGATCCAACATGCAAAACAACTAGAAAATAGAGGGCTAAAAAAAAGTTACCTGGTTGGTTTTGGGAATAATTTAGGGTAAGTGCCTCTGTTTTTGACTTTTCAAAAAGCAAAATAATCTAGAGATCTGTCCGCATCTTTTGCTTCTTGAATTTTGAAAATCCGTCCACAGGGAGCCGAGATACAGCTGTTTGAAGTTGGACTTCGCCTTTTTTCGCTAGCTTGGTAGTTCGCGGGATAATATTGAGGATGGTAGTTTAAGTGCTAAAATGCAAATATCTCGGCTTTGCGTAGAAATAAATTGAATGTTAAAAAAAGCAAAATTATCTCCATAAAATTTCCTATAAGCTGAATGCATTAATTTAGGCTGCACATTTTTTTTGACTCGTTGTAAGGAGTGATAGGGTAGGGTAGTCATCAATGAGACACTTTTGATTTCCAACATTCAACGATTTTTCAAATTTTTTCATCAGCATGTCTTAATGAGCTTTTAGTTGCATTATCTCTCTTTTAATGTGTTCTATCATTAACCAAAATATGAGATCGATCCGACATCTACAGCCAGAGTTATTCAACTGTCTCATTGTAGACGCACTTGGCAGGAACAATGAGACAGCTGGGGAACAATGAGACACTCTACGAAAATCAACATTTTTCTAGCAAAACATCATGTTTTTGTATTGTTCCATTGCAGGTGACTTGCCTTGAACATTTTAGAGCAATTTTTCCAACATTAAACTTTTAATAACAAAAGTTACATTAAAAAGTATTTAAATTTTGTAAAATCCATATATTTATACCAAATAACTTTGTATTTTTGGCTAAATGAAGTTTAAACTCTATAAATATGCCAAAAATCACTTTTAATTCATGTTTTGAAAGATTTCCATAGATTTTGAAAAGTTTATTGAAGAAAAATCAAAGTGTCTCATTGTTACCCATGGGCTGAAATGAGTGGGGAACAATGAGACAGTCCTGGACTCTTGGTGTATTCTAAATTTTGGCCAAATCTAATGAAAGGACATTGTAGCCCAACTTAATCTTGACTTAATCCCTATGGAACGTCGAAAGACATTTGAAGAAATATTAGTTTTGGTGTAAATGGCAGCCTACGAGCGAAAAAGTATTTTTTGTCCAGTATTTACTTTTACACCCCAGAATCAAACATTTATGAATTACTTTTCAAGGGAGCGTCCATAACTAAAGCCACTTATATGGCAGACGTGTATCCAGTAGACACACCTTTCCCCCAAATATGAGCCTGATTGGTTGAAACTACGACTTGTGAGAGCCATTTTATCATTGTTCCCCGTGTCTCATTGATGACTACTCTACCCTATGTGAAATTTTTTAGCTATAAAATACAAATTTGTCTATCTAAAACGCCCTGCCATGCTCAAACACAAGCTTTTATGGACCATGTCTGTACAGTCATTTGTTCAGGGGACATTAAACTATAACTTGAAGCCTAAGGCGACCAAATTTGAATGACTTCAGTATGATTGTTACGTGGATTTCTGAAAAATACTCCAAAAATGCACTTTTTTAATTCAAGCTCCGCGAACGAGTTGTAAACTATTTTTGGGATTTTTTTGTTGTATGAAAACATTGTTTCTGACATCCAAATCTAGCTTTCTAGGAGTGAGCACCGAAGATTTCACAACTTTTAATTTTTTTGTGACGCCCTAATATCCATGCCTAGTCTTTGTTCAATTTTACATTTTTTTCAAATGTTGAATAATTTTTGATAACAGAATAAGTTATTTTTCGAGCAAATCGCTGTTGTTATTTTATACTAAAAAACCAGCTACAGTCATCCCACATATTCGGAACACCCAAAAATTCGGAACACTTTTATGATAATTTGTCAATAGCATGCCAAAAGTAGCTTTTCTGTCGACCCTACTATTTTTAGAATTTGGACATTATCTTGCTATTTCACTAGTAAAAGTAATACTTTTTGAACAAAAAACTTCATTTCAAGACTATTTTGTCCAGAGCAGCAAAACACTGCCTCCAAATGGCTTGTTTCATAATTGTGGGATGTTATTGTGCCTCCCACAATTGTGGAACACCTGAATTTAATTGATATTTTCACAAAAAAAGTTATCAAACCATGTATAAAACATCACTAAGCTTGAGTTTCATTGGTTTCAGTGTGTGAAGTCATTATTTGGTAATAAATATGTAGGGGAAATCTACCCTTTCCAATCAAACACCTATCTTCGTCATATGGAGAGTTTGATGCTCGATTAAAGCTCCAAAAATACTATTTGGGCTATAAACTTACCAGCAACAGCACCGCCTCGAGTAAGCACGCAAATGTATGCCACTTACTGGCCAAAAAGATCATATTTAATGCACTTTTGATCATAATTTGTATTTTGCGAGACCACTTCTCATCATTTTGTTGGCACACAAAGTGACACACACGAGAATCCCTCAAACGCTTAATGAAAATCGCCAAAATTAACTTTTCACTTTCTCTTACTTTTTCACGGCGCTTAAGATATGAAATTGCTTCCAACTACCGGCAACATGTTCTTTTGATCATTAGTAAGGCACTCACTTGAAGAATAATCCCGAAAAATGTAATAAATTAGCAAGCGCCATCAAAAAAATAAACGCGCCAAGTCGTTTGACGTTTCAATTTTCACTTTGCATTCCAATCGAAGGCTGAAGAAAACCGAGCGAGAGACGAAGGCAAAAAAGAACAAAGGCTGGCCGTCAACACCACCAGCAGCACAGCCAGCGATGCCAGGAAACTTTCCCTATAAATGCCACTTTTCGTGAGTGTTCGTTTGAACTGTCAGCGCAAATGGCAACACTCGACAGAGTGTTGGAAGAAAAAAGAACTAAGCCGATATTAGAAAAATGGGCGTGGCCCAATGCATTCGCCTCGATTAGAATACCCTTGGGATTTTTTTTTGTTAAATGCTTGGTAAAGAAATAGAATAACTTTTAGTGAAAGTGAAAATAAACAGAAATGTTCACAAAAACTTGCTCTACTCGTTGGTGTACTTGGTTTTAGTAAAATTCAAGGGAGACTCTAGATTATCCAGCATCATTCAAACACGACCGCTTATTAGGATTAAAATGGGTAGATTTCCCCTACTACTGGAGAGATCCAAAGTTTGTTTACATTGGTAAGAAAAAAGTGTTCCGAATTTGTGGATTTCAAGGGTCAAAGTAATTCTTCAAAAACTTCATATAATAGTTAAAATTTTCAAATGTTCGATACAGCATTCAAAAGATTACAAGAAAAGCTTTCAAATGAAGGTAAAAGCGAATCATTAAGTTCAATTATCGATTTGCTATGATTTTTTGAACATTGGCCGATCTGGAAACCGTTCCGAATATGTGGGATGACTGTAATATGAGTGTTTTAATAACAAGTTCTGACCTCCTGACAATAACAGAACTTAAACTTTTCCATTTTTTTCCACCTGCTCGGGTTGCTATTACCTAATTCATCTTTATAAAGCCGGGACCGTTGTGTAGGGGTAAGCGTGGTTGCCTCTCACCCTGTCGGCCTGGGTTTGATCTCAGAAGGTCCCGGTGGCAAATTTTGAGACGAGATTTGTCTGATCACGCCTTCCGTCGGACAGGGAAGTAAATGTTGGCCCCGGTCTAACTTAGAGGTTAGGTCGTTAGCTCAGTCCAGGTGTAGGAGTCGTCTCCCTAGGTCCTGTCTCGGTGGAGTCGCTGGTAGGCAGTTGGACTCACAATCCAAAGGTCGTCAGTTTGAATCCCGGGGTGGATGGAAGCTTAGGTTTAAAAAGAGGTTTGCAATTATCTCAACAATCAAGCCTTCGGACACCTAGTTTCGAGTAGGAATCTCGTAAAAACGAGAACGCCAAGGCAATGCTGTAGAGCGAATAATTTGATTTTCGATTTGATTTGATCTTTATAATGTGATAACTTTTTGGTTAAAAGAAATCAGTTCTTCTTTTGTGAGGGAAAATGATAATTTGAGTCTGTGCAGCATTTCGAGTAATTTTCCATTCTTTCAAATAAGAATTGAAAATATCCAAGTTTTTTTTGTAATTTTCTTGTGATGACACAAAGGGTTCTACCTTTGGTGCAGATGCTAGAATCATCAGCAAAAATATTAATATTCAATCTGAAAAGACGGTGTGATTGTGTTTAAAACGTCATCTGAAGAAAATTGTTGTTCAAAAATATTCTGAAATTCTATTGATAACAAATGAATTAATAACATCAACAACCATACAAAATTCAATGCTCAACAATCAGTGTCCCCTTTAGCATAACTGATTTGGCTGAAAATTGGACCAAATGCTTAATATTAAAAGGAATTCAGATTATTTGATCTCGGTTTTCTAGAATTTTCCGATTTTCTTGTCTAGTAACTCGAATGTAAATAGCACTTTTTATGTTCAGAAATTTGTTTCAATATGTCAACATTATTTTAACAAACTTTTTCATTTATAATTGCATAAAAACTTGCAACCCGAGCTGGGGAAAATTACACTGAAATGCCAAATTATTAGTTTCAAAAAGTTTTCAAATATCTCCAAAACGTTTTATATCGTGCGTCACAAAAAATAAGATCAAACGTGAAAAAAAGATTCAACTCTTCAACTCAAAGCCAGTGCTGCCGGTGGTTGTCACAACAACCAGCACTCTGTAATGACATGGCACATGTGTCATCCCTCGCACACGCCACAACGGATGCTGAAAATGTAACAAACTGGCTGCGTGTATGTAACCAGCACAAACCAGAGACAAATGGTTGACAAATCCTTGCCTTGACACAGGAAATGTTCCAGTTGCTGACATAATAAAAAATGACAAAATATTAAAAATGGAATTAATAATCTCATAGACATTTCAGTCTAGTTATCTGTGATGTGACATAAGATTACATTTTTTATTTCAAATGTTCGGTGTTGCTTGTTCCTAACTCCAACACGAAACTTACATTCTCCATAACGTTCTGGGCTTTGGATCCCTTAAGTTCATAACCCGGCGTGCACACACAGGCAAAAAAAAGGGTAAAGAATTCATGGTTTTTTTCGCCATACTTACGTGTACCTTCTGATGTATCCAAAACTCGTGTGTGAGTGTGTCTGTTTTGTGTCAAACTAAGCCCGTAACCATACGTGATATTTTTGGGTCTACAGCGTAATGATCAGATTTCTCCATATTTCCTGGCGCTTTGAAATGTGTATGATAAATACACGTACATCATCAGAACATCTGATGTTACTCCTCCTACATGAAGTCGCTAGAAGTCGTCGTCGTCGTCGTCGTCGTTGACATGTCTACTTGTTCTATGATGTTACGTGCGTGCGTGCGTGCAAACTATACTGTGGAACATCTTTTTGGAGGATTTTTTTTTGCGCCCACAGCTTGGCATCCGCTCCAAAGTCTTCACACTGTTTCGTTTGATGTATGCTTACCGGAGCAAGAGTTGTCGTCATTGTCATGTTGAAGCTGAAAAAGTTAGGTTGTAAGCAGCCAGTAGTCACTTCTCGAGATTTTAGGTTGTCAAATTCCTTTTTATATTGCTAAAGTTTTTTGATAACTGACATCTGATTTTTTATTTTAACTTGTTTTGCTTCTTTTATAAATACCCGGGCAGACGGTAATAACAAGATTCATGCCATTTCAATAACAAATACTGTTAAAATAACAAAAAGTGTTATGGAACATTCTTGCAAAATTTATTTTTGCGTAAGAGTTTAATAACAGTTTATGTTATCATAACAAAAATTGTTATTGGTCTGATTTTGGTTGAAAGCCAAAACAACTTTGGAATAACATTCTTTGTTATGGAAGTATACCTTCAACTGTTATTGGGATGATCGGATTACACTACTCGACAAAACAAAACTTGTGTCAAGGGATTGACGATATCTCATCCGTTCCTGAGAGAAAAGGCATCCCCGAATCCGATGCATTCGACAGAATTTGATTTTATGTCCACGCGGACTGATGCAAATCTGGTAAATTTTTTTAACATAAAAAATCGAACAATTTAAAAAAAAACCATGCGTCTCCTCCCAATTATATGAGCCATCTACAAGAATATGGAAGCGCCTGGTGCATAGCCATTTCCTTTAAGCACAACGGAAACAACCAATACAAATGTATAAAAAAGTTGTCAAGTTCTCGGGGGGTCCACAGCTAGCATTTTTGTACGATTATAAAAATAAATATTAAAAGTTTAAAATTAATTTATTTAAAAACATATTTTTGATTTATTTGTTTACTAAAATTTTATGTATCTCAAAGGTCTATGGGTACTTCGGGATGTCCATGGTCATCCAAGGACTCCCTGGAGTTAAGATCTACGAGTCTACCGCCGTAACAAGCAATAGGTCGTCTTATTTTGACCCCGGATCTTGTGCGTATAGCATCAGTGGATATGGTAGACTACTGTATGAATGTGTTGGGATGTTCATGGTCATCCAAGGACTCCCTGGTGTTAAGATCTACGAGTCTACCGCCGTAGCAAGCAAGAGGTCGTCTTATTTTGACCCCGGATCTTGTGTGTATAGCATCAGTGCATATGGTAGACTACTGTATGAATGTGTTGGGATGTTCATGGTCATCCAAGGACTCCCTGGAGTTAAGATCTACGAGTCTACCGCCGTAACAAGCAAGAGGTCGTCGGATTTTGACCCCGGATCATGTGCGTATATCATCAGTGGATATGGTAGACTACTATGTGAATGTGTTTGGATGTTCATGGTCATCCAAGGACTCCTGGAGTTAAGATCTACGAGTCTACCGCCGTAACAAGCAAGAGGTCGTCGGATTTTGACCCCGGATCATGTGCGTATAGCATCAGTGGATATGGTAGACTACTATATGAATGTGTTGGGATGTTCATGGTCATCCAAGGACTCACTGGAGTTAAGATCTACGAGTCTACCGTCGTAACAAGCAAGAGGTCGTCGGATTTTGACCCCGGATCATGTGCGTATAGCATCAGTGGATATGGTAGACTACTATATGAATGTGTTGGGATGTTCATGGTCATCCAAGGACTCCCTGGAGTTAAGATCTACGAGTCTACCGCCGTAACAAGCAAGAGGTCGTCTTATTTTGACCCCGGATCTTGTGCGTATAGCATCAGTGGATATGGTAGACTACTGTATGAATGTGTTGGGATGTCCATGGTCATCCGAGGACTCCCTGGTGTTAAGATCTACGAGTCTACCGCCGTAGCAAGCAAGAGGTCGTCTTATTTTGACCCCGGATCTTGTGTGTATAGCATCAGTGCATATGGTAGACTACTGTATGAATGTGTTGGGATGTTCATGGTCATCCAAGGACTCCCTGGAGTTAAGATCTACGAGTCTACCGCCGTAACAAGCAAGAGGTCGTCGGATTTTGACTCCGGATCATGTGCGTATAGCATCAGTGCATATGGTAGACTACTATATGAATGTGTTGGGATGTTCATGGTCATCCAAGGACTCCCTGGAGTTAAGATCTACGAGTCTACCGCCGTAACAAGCAAGAGGTCGTCGGATTTTGACCCCGGATCATGTGCGTATAGCATCAGTGGATATGGTAGACTACTGTATGAATGTGTTGGGATGTTCATGGTCATCCGAGGACTCCCTGGAGTTAAGATCTACGAGTCTACCGCCGTAACAAGCAAGAGGTCGTCGGATTTTGACCCCGGATCATGTGCGTATAGCATCAGTTTATATGGTAGACTACTATATGAATGTGTTGGGATGTTCATGGTCATCCAAGGACTCCCTGGAGTTAAGATCTACGAGTCTACCGCCGTAACAAGCAAGAGGTCGTCGGATTTTGACCCCGGATCTTGTGTGTATAGCATCAGTGGATATGGTAGACTACTGTATGAATGTGTTGGGTTGTTCATGGTCATCCAAGGACTCCCTGGAGTTAAGATCTACGAGTCTACCGCCGTAACAAGCAAGAGGTCGTCGGATTTTGACCCCGGATCATGTGCGTATAGCATCAGTGCATATGGTAGACTACTATATGAATGTGTTAGGATGTCCATGGTTATCCGAGGACTCCCTGGAGTTAAGATCTACGAGTCTACCGCCGTATCAAGCAAGAGGTCGTCTTATTTTGACCCCGGATCTTGTGCGTATATCCTTGCTTACCACTTAAGCCAAACGGCGACCTATTGTTTGTTACGGCGGTAGACTCGTAGACTCATGGGAGTCCTTGGATGACCATGAACATCCCAACACATTCATACAGTAGTCTACCATATGCACTGATGCTATACACACAAGATCCGGGGTCAAAATAAGACGACCTTTGCTTGCTACGGCGGTAGACTCGTAGATCTTAACTCCAGGGAGTCCTCGGATGACCATGGACATCCCAACACATTCATACAGTAGTCTACCATATCCACTGATGCTATACGCACATGATCGGGGTCAAAATCCGACGACTTGCTTGTTACGGCGGTAGACTCGTAGATCTTAACTCCAGGGAGTCCTTGGATGACCATGGACATCCCAACACATTCATATAGTAGTCTACCATATGCACTGATGCTATACGCATAAGATCCGGGGTCAAAATCCGACGACCTCTTGCTTGTTACGGCGGTAGACTCGTAGATCTTAACTCCAGGGAGTCCTTGGATGACCATGAACATCCCAACACATTCATAGTAGTCTACCATATCCACTGATGCTATACGCACATGATCCGGGGTCAAAATCCGACGACCTCTTGCTTGTTACGGCGGTAGACTCGTAGATCTTAACTCCAGGGAGTCCTCGGATGACCATGAACATCCCAACACATTCATACAGTAGTCTACCATATCCACTGATGCTATACGCACATGATCCGGGGTCAAAATCCGACGACCTCTTGCTTGTTACGGCGGTAGACTCGTAGATCTTAACTCCAGGGAGTCCTCGGATGACCATGAACATCCCAACACATTCATATAGTAGTCTACCATATCCACTGATGCTATACGCACATGATCCGGGGTCAAAATCCGACGACCTCTTGCTTGTTACGGCGGTAGACTCGTAGATCTTAACTCCAGGGAGTCCTTGGATGACCATGAACATCCCAACACATTCATACAGTAGTCTACCATATGCACTGATGCTATACACACAAGATCCGGGGTCAAAATAAGACGACCTCTTGCTTGCTACGGCGGTAGACTCGTAGATCTTAACACCAGGGAGTCCTCGGATGACCATGGACATCCCAACACATTCATACAGTAGTCTACCATATCCACTGATGCTATACGCACATGATCCGGGGTCAAAATCCGACGACCTCTTGCTTGTTACGGCGGTAGACTCGTAGATCTTAACTCCAGGGAGTCCTTGGATGACCATGAACAACCCAACACATTCATACAGTAGTCTACCATATGCACTGATGCTATACACACAAGATCCGGGGTCAAAATAAGACGACCTCTTGCTTGCTACGGCGGTAGACTCGTAGATCTTAACTCCAGGGAGTCCTCGGATGACCATGGACATCCCAACACATTCATACAGTAGTCTACCATATCCACTGATGCTATACGCACAAGATCCGGGGTCAAAATCCGACGACCTCTTGCTTGTTACGGCGGTAGACTCGTAGATCTTAACTCCAGGGAGTCCTCGGATGACCATGGACATCCCAACACATTCATATAGTAGTCTACCATATCCACTGATGCTATACGCACATGATCCGGGGTCAAAATCCGACGACCTCTTGCTTGTTACGGCGGTAGACTCGTAGATCTTAACTCCAGGGAGTCCTCGGATGACCATGAACATCCCAACACATTCATATAGTAGTCTACCATATCCACTGATGCTATACGCACATGATCCGGGGTCAAAATCCGACGACCTCTTGCTTGTTACGGCGGTAGACTCGTAGATCTTAACTCCAGGGAGTCCTTGGATGACCATGAACATCCCAACACATTCATATAGTAGTCTACCATATCCATTGATGCTATACGCACATGATCCGGGGTCAAAATCTCACGACCTTTTGCTTGTTACGGCGGTAGACTCGTAGATCTTAACTCCAGGGAGTCCTTGGATGACCATGAACATCCCAACACATTCATATAGTAGTCTACCATATCCATTGATGCTATACGCACATGATCCGGGGTCAAAATCTCACGACCTTTTGCTTGTTACGGCGGTAGACTCGTAGATCTTAACTCCAGGGAGTCCTTGGATGACCATGAACATCCCAACACATTCATATAGTAGTCTACCATATCCACTTATGCTATACGCACATGATCCGGGGTCAAAATCTGACGACCTCTTGCTTGTTACGGCGGTAGACTCGTAGATCTTAACTCCAGGGAGTCCTTGGATGACCATGAACATCCAAACACATTCATATAGTAGTCTACCATATCCACTGATGATATACGCACATGATCCGGGGTCAAAATCCGACGACCTCTTGCTTGTTACGGCGGTAGACTCGTAGATCTTAACTCCAGGGAGTCCTTGGATGACCATGAACATCCCAACACATTCATACAGTAGTCTACCATATGCACTGATGCTATACACACAAGATCCGGGGTCAAAATAAGACGACCACTTGCTTGCTACGGCGGTAGACTCGTAGATCTTAACACCAGGGAGTCCTCGGATGACCATGGACATCCCAACACATTCATACAGTAGTCTACCATATCCACTGATGCTATACGCACAAGATCCGGGGTCAAAATAAGACGACCTATTGCTTGTTACGGCGGTAGACTCGTAGATCTTAACTCCAGGGAGTCCTTGGATGACCATGGACATCCCGAAGTACCCATAGACCTTTGAGATACATAAAATTTTAGTAAACAAATAAATCAAAAAATATGTTTTTAAATAAATTAATTTTAAACTTTTAATATTTATTTTTTATAATCGTACAAAAAATGCTAGCTGTGGACCCCCCGAGAACTTGACAACTTTTTATACATTTGTATTGGTTGTTTCCGTTGTGCTTAAAGGAAATGGCTATGCACCAGGCGCTTCCATATTCTTGTAGATGGCTCATATAATTGGGAGGAGACGCATGGTTTTTTTTAAATTGTTCGATTTTTTATGTTAAAAAATTTACCAGATTTGCATCAGTCCGCGTGGACATAAAATCAAATTCTGTCGAATGCATCGGATTCGGGGATGCCTTTTCTCTCAGGAACGGATGAGATATCGTCAATCCCTTGACACAAGTTTTGTTTTGTCGAGTAGTGTTAGTTGTTAAAATAACAAAAAATAAGCATAAGCAAGCATAAGCATAAGCATAGGTGCCTACCCGCAGTTGCTACTCCGTTATTGACCAGGACCTCCAGAAGTTACATCCACGAGCCGTGGAAGATAAGTGGGTGCTATCTTTCCTCGCTTCGCAACTTCTCAAAGGCCCCTATCATGCTGATCAATACCGGCGCCGGCCACGACCAGTGGTAGGGTCACGGGGAAGTGGATGGGAATGTTAGTCCGATACTTGAGTGATAGAGACCGCCCAATCGACTGCTTCTCCGACAAAGTATCACATGAGTTTTGAGGGGGTTAGTAGATGGGTATGAGGTCAGGATTCACGAGTGGCAGTGATGTGACCATGAGCATTTTGTTTATCGGTTGAAATTTTAAATCTTAGGAAGCCGGCTGCGGAAAGATAAATAATTGATTATTTAAAAAGTTTGTTTTAATCTAACGCGTGCCAACCGAGCGGTAGTGCTATGGGCTGGACTTATCAATATATTTTTACTGTTGGTACAATTAAGATAACGCAAATGTCAAAAATAGTAGATGAGTTAATACTAAAGCTGCCAGTTGGAATAAATTATTACGATCAACGAATATAAACGAAAAGAAAACAGGACACCACGTAACCGATTGTAATGAAATTAAAACAATAACTTAAACGAACTTAACCGGCGGCGTGCCTTCCTATCAACGATGATAAAAGAAGGACTTATAAATTTAAAATATAAAAAGACTCCAAAAACACGTTGCATAGTAACCGCGAAGTCCCGCTACTCACAATCGAATCCGAAAGATAGCTATCTAGAATTTTAAATATAGTATTAATTCGACCGCGATCCTCCAGAAATTCTTCGTCGGCGTGCCTTCCGATCAACGGTGATGTAAGAAGGGCTTTATTCATTAAAATGATTTTATATCATAAGCCTTAAAACATATTCGTCGGCGTGCCTTCCGATCATCGATGATATAGAAAGGACTTAATCCAGCAATGCGACTTGCTTGTCTCGAAAAAAAAAAGAATTCGGATCGTTTCTATCGAAAACTATGTAAAGAGAACAAAAATAAACTCATTGGCCAACGAACGCGCGAACTAAAATTAAAGAAAAAAGAAGAAGAAGAAGACCAATCACCCCATGCACACAAACAGCGACACAATAGAGATGAAAACAACACGAATCAGAAGAAATCCAATCACCCCATGTACACAAATAGCGACACAAAAGAGATGGAAAATAACACGAAAAAACAGGACTGCGCGTCCACACAGGCACCGCACTACTGATGCCATTATTTATTTATAATGACCAATCACCCCATCAGTTGTTAAAATAACAAAAAATAATAATAAAGATTTGTTTGAATGTTATTAGTCCGTTATTACAACAACAATCCAATAACAAAAAAATCATAACGGCGAATAACAAATCTTGTCATAAATAATAAAAAAAAATTATTCCCACATTATTTCCGTCTACTCGGATACAAATATGTATGTAATTCAATCAAGCATGTTTAGCAATGTTTAGCCAAAACTATAATACATTATTGAGAAATTCTCACAAAGGCAAAAACACCTAGTAAAGTTACACAGTTACAAACATCATGTTTTTTTGGGAATCATTGAACATATGGTCCGGGAGCCGGGACCGTGGTGTAGGGGTAAGCGTGATTGCCTCTCACCCAGTCGGCCTGGATTCGATCCCAGAAGGTCCCGGTGGCAAATTTTGAGACGAGATTTGTCTGATCACGCCTTCCGTCGGACGGGAAGTAAAACACTAAAACGGAAATTTAATTTAGAAATTTTGGAGATAGTCACTTTTTATTCTACAAAATTGGGAAAATATCAGTTTTTTTGAAATTGTTCTCTACAATGTGATTGATATAAAAATGTTTAAAAATTAAAATTTGTGTAAGTTAGGGAAAAGTCACTTTTGGCCATTTTGATCTAATATTTGATATTTACAAAATAAGGTTTATACAACGTAAGGTTCACGAAATCTTTGAAATCTTTAAACTAGTGTTAAAAATAGCCAACTTCCTTGCTAACCATAGAAGATTTTTTTGAAATTTCTCTTCTTCTTATTAACATCAATTTTCCTTTTGTCGTTTTTGTCATTTGGCAAAGACAAACACTAACATTTCCATATATTTCTGAATGAAAAAAATAATAATAATTCAAATGCATTGGATATCTTTTATTTCTGATTGTATCGATTCAGAAAAACAGTATTCCTGCCAAAATCGGATCAACAAATAAAATTAATGCATTAAGGTTAATGTTGTTAACCCTAATCAATAATTAAACTTTAGTTATTTAAGTACTACTTAGGCTAAGTAAATTTATCATACCTACATTTTTTCTCTCAGGAAAATAAAAGGGAATTAAAATTTGGTGTTGATTGCGGTTCCATGGATTATCACAGTTTTCTTTTAAGATTTGGACGAAAATTTAGATTCTTGCTCGTTTGCACAGTCCGATGTTGAAATCGCATACAAAATCACTTTGTGAGCAAAACATGTAATATTGTATGGAAAAACGTGTACACAAAAAGTATGTATAAAAGAAAAAAACAAAATTTTGCATACCCCAAAAATAACAACAATCTGGCGAGAGTCATAAACAGAATACCAAATCCGCGACCCAACCATCTCGGCTATCTCACCGTCTTGTAATTGGTATTACTTACATCAATACAAATGTTTATTTAAGAAAAAACAATTTTCATCTATACCTTGGAAAAAAGTGATTTCGTTGCACTTAATGCGTTTAATTTAAAATACATTTCTTCGTCATTGCTCATAAATGAAAACATAATATTTTTTTCACTGTAGTATAGTAACCTAGATAGTAAACAAGCTTATATCTGTAAGCCCATGCATCCAATTGAAATGTGGTCAAAGATACTGAAAGAAAAAAACACTCCACTTTTATGAGATTTTTTGATTTTAAAGTTTAAAAGTCAAATTTTAAGCTGAGCCCACGATTTTTTTTCGTTCAAAATTTTTGTGAAGATAGCCTAAGATGTTACAAAAAGACTCACGAAAAATGCAGGATGGAGCAACTCACCAAAAAAATACAAAAATCATTTACTGAAACTGTTTTTTTGAATAGTGCTCTAAACGTCAAAGTTTTCAAAAACCGAACGCGAGCCACGTAGCCCAGTGGTAACGCTTCCACCTTGTAAGCGGTAGATCGGGGTTCAAATCCCGGCTTGGACCAACACAACTGGGGTGATCTTTTCTCTTCTGGAATCGATTGCTTAGTAAAGGGAAGGTAGTGTATCGTCACAAACTGGACCTTATCACGACACCTTAGGGAGGCGACCTGTGGAATGTTAACATTAACCTTAACATGTTAACATTAAGTTGAGAATGCAACTGCCACTGAATCCCCTTTGTAAATGCCGGCCCCGATACTCTTCAAGGGTGTTCCCCTCAGGAACTGGGAAAGATTTACTTTGCTTTTACTTTTTGATACGAAGCAACGGCTTCGGGATACAGCAATATTTAAATTACGAAATACAAAAATATTTAAAACACTTACGCCCTTCTCAAATGTCATTATCGAGTGTAACTGGCTCCATATACACAAAAATGGCTTATATATGCCTAGGATAACATGTCTACAAAGTTTTATAGAAATCGGAGAGGGTCGAGAAAAATGTACCTAAAAAAATCTTGTTTTGGGCTGGAATTGCTCATAAGAAAATTTGATTTCAAAGACTGGATTTCGAGAGCATCAGCAATCGATTTTCAATATATTATAATATATTATCAGAATACTGGATAAAAACCAAAAGTAAAATTCCCGAGCAGGAGTTGTACCAGGTCTACGAGTGGTTAAAAAAATCGAGTTTGGTAGCGTGTAGAATATTTTAGTTATATTAATATTTTGACTTGATCGTACCCGTTATTCTGTTGTTTCGCGAAATAAATGCATTGGAATAAACAAAAAGTAGAGCACACGAAATGCCGGATTTTCGAGTTATAATTAAAAATGTTTAAAGTTATCGGGCATGCACGTGTGACAGAACGCCGTTGACTAAAATATCCTTTGGCAAATTGTCGCACCTTGAAAGGTGTGTTAGCTGATCTAATGTTTGCTGAATACAATCTGATTAACAGATTTGACATCCAGAAGTTTCTTAGATAAGCTTATTACTCAACAGGTTTGTCACGCTTTGCCTGACCTGATGCTTATTTCGAAAAAGACATTGGAACGTGTAGGGGAAATATACTCATTTCCCTCCTACAATGCGGATATGCTGATGCTGAATAATCTGAAGCTTTCCTTGAAATTTACTAAAACTAAGTGCACCTACCAGTAGAACAGCTTTTTATTAACATTTATGTTTATAATTTATTTGAACCGTCACAAATGATATTTTTTTGAAGTCTTATTATTATTTGATGATGAATGTCAAAAAATTGAACACATATTCCAAAGTTGACACATATAGCTGTAAAAAATCAAATTTTGCCTTGAAAATAAACTCATTTCTCATGAATGACCAATGCAAATAGCGAAAAAGTAATTAAAAAGTGTATTTGTTAAAATTCGTTGAAATTCTCCAAACTGCAATTAGTTCAAAACAGCCCCCCAACCAAGAACTTGTTCAATCATTGGCACACCGATGGTGAGTAAGATGAATGATAATGCATAAAATTGTTGTACAGCAACTTGCTGCCTCTTCTCTCAATGGAAAGCGTGAAGGCCACACTGCGAATGCGGGGGATGATGTTGCACCCCGACCGGACCAGGTGTGTTTTGTGGCGATAATGAAATTGGTTTTCTCCGGTTAGCCCCAGATAAATTGCGAGCATTTATCAATCACCTGCGGTGCGGTGGCCACACGCTAACTTTGCCCCCCCTGCCCCTGGCGAACAGACAAGTGGAGTTTTGAGCAGAAGAAGAAGTTCGATTTGTTTGATTTATCTATGTATTTTGAGAGTGAATTTTAAATCAGGGGTCATTAATAAACCACGTTTTCTTTTTTTTTGGAAATGTCGCAAAGCTCAACTACCACTTCTTTGCCAATACAACAAAAATCTTGTTTGTATGGATCGTGAACATAGTGGCCCCTTCTTTGTGGTAAACACACAGAAATAAATGTTATTGATTTCGATCAATACAAAAAAGCATAAACATCCCCTTATCTGTGACCCCCAAGACGTGTTTTCGGGTTAGAACGCCATTTTTCTCACCTCTGTCTATATTGGTCCCAGTCGATTACCCGTGTAATGGAAAGGGTTTTCCCCGTTCAAAGACGCAAAAAGGTGAGCCACGTGTGTGAGTGGTTTCCTTTTTCCAGAGTCAACAAAGTAATCCCCCCCACCCCCTTTGACCTTAACCACCCCGTCTGAAAGGGGTGAACCAAGCGGTCCAGACTTAATGCTTTCTTTTCGTGTACAATCCAATTATCGCGCCGGTTTCTCCGGGTTGTGTGTGTGTGTGAGTGTAACGGGGTGGCGCATTTCTGTAGCATGCCCGGTACCTCGGTTTGTAAGAGTGTGTGCGCGTTCAACATCGTTAGTAAAAGCCGGCTAAATGCCTGATGCTTTTTATGAGAAGGATTATCACATTGAAATGGAAGGAAGCACACTCAACAATTTCGTTGGGTAGACAAATAATGCGGAATATGCCTTGCAAAATTCTGGAAACGAAAAAGAAATAATGGAAATTTAAACAAGTTTTTTTTATTATTTTTTTTCATCATCAACAAGTTTAATATACACAATAGGGTGGGTACGGATTTTGAAAAGTTCTCTGATCAAGTTCTGGTGTGGTCCACCTTGTAGGGCATAGGGGAGAGTGGGGAGACTTGATCCCCTTTTTTTGTATCGCACATAACTCTGTAAATTTCTCACAAAACTATGATTTTCTTGCATAAATTGAAAGCTTAAACATTCAACTATGTTTGGTTGATAAGGGTATTTCATCAGATATACTCTTCGAATCATGCCAAGCGTTTTGAAAAAATATTTTGAACCGGCGTTTTCAAAATGTTACCCCCATCATTTTGAAGAAATCTTAAGGAAAATGTTTTTTATTCATCCAAGCTTTTAATTTTCTATAAGTTACAGCAATTTCACATTAAACCTGTACGTTTGTGTTTAAATTATAACAAGTTTAGCATGCAAAATATTTAAAAACTTAAAATTTTCTTTTTTAGACCAAAATTGAGCATGTAAGCTGGTAATTTTTGTTTACGAAACTTTTGAAAAATGGTTCAAACTCCAGTAAGTAATGTTCAACTATACTAAAAGAAACTATGTACGAAAACCCAGCCCAATTATTTAATCTTGAGGCTGATTCCAGTGACTGTAAAAATGTAGGGATCAAGTCTCCCTAAACGCACTTTTTTAAACAATTGATAGTAAAAATAGTATGATGATAAATTTAACGTCAAATACGTAAGGGTTTTGGAGTTGATATGTTTATCAAACAATTCATGTATAAACAATATTTTTTTGAATAATTTTTGAGTGTTTTCTATACTTATCAAAACAAAGAAAAAAGATCTCTTGGAAGTTTTTTGGAGCACTTTTCAGAAAAATGTGTGTAACTCTATCTAAACATTTTCTTAATTTTTTTCTTTGTTTTCTACAATGAGTTTTAGTCAATTTCGCACAACTTTCTAGAACAAAGCCAATTGTTTTACCCACATGCTGACGAGATACAGGCTTGGGATCAAGTGACCCCGGTGATCAAGTCTCCCCACTCTCCCCTACCCATAGGGACTCTCATGCCAAATTTCAGCTCATTTGGTTGAAAACTGGCTTGTCTCAAGCGGGTTCAAGTTTACATGGAAATTACTATGGGAAATTTTGAATTTTCGTTCATTCACTCCTACAAGCCTGGGGGAAACATATAGAAACTTCTAGGATGGCCAGAAATGAGCGGAATCGTCTGGAGAACAACTTTCCCTAAGAGACCAGGTCGATTCCTTCAACCCCCATCGAGCTCAACGGCAAAACATCCGAGGTTTTCGGAACCAGAGGTTTTCCCCAGAAAAGCATCAAATTTTCCTTAGCATGCTATGAATGCTTGATGAACACCGCGACGCCACATGTCAAACAGCTACCACGTGGACTAGCATCGCCTATAAAAAATAACTTTTTATTACTTTTTGAACTGAGCATGAGCATGAGAGACCACCCAAATAACTTTTTATTACTTTTTGAACTATAGAATTATCATTTATGGTGATCCTGATACCATTTAGCTGTATTCTAAAGCTCCAAATAAAAAAAAACTGTTATGGTGCAAATTTTACCATCACGTGGTAGCTGATTGACACGTGGCGTCGCGGTGTTCATCAAGCATTCATAGCATGCTAAGGAAAATTTGATGCTTTTCTGGGGAAAACCTCTGGTTCCGAAAACCTCGGATGTTTTGCCGTTGAGCTCAATGGGGGTTGAACGAATCGACCTGGTCTCTTAGGGAAAGTTGGTCTCCAGACGATTCCGCTCATTTCTGGCCATCCTAGAAGTTTCTATATGTTTCCCCCAGGCTTGTAGGAGTGAATGAACGAAAATTCAAAATTTCCCGTAGTAATTTCCATGTAAACTTGAACCCGCTTGAGACAAGCCAGTTTTCAACCAAATGAGCTGAAATTTGGCGTGAGAGTCCCTATGGGTATGCCCTACAAGGGGAACCACACCAGAACTTGATCTGAGAACTTTTCAAAATCCAGAAAACTTAATGGGGTCATACCGCCCTACCGTCACGAGATATAGAAAAATGGACCTCGGAATCGTGATCAGGGATAAAAATAAGCCTTATTTTGTAATTGAATTATATTGTGTATTACACAATTTAATTCAATTACAATTGTGTATTACACAATTTAATTCAATTACAAAATAAGGCTTATTTTTATCCCTGATCACGATTCCGAGGTCCATTTTTCTATATCTCGTGACGGTAGGGCGGTACGACCTCATTAATTTTTCTGGATTTTTACTAATACACGTTTTCAGTGATTTGTAGCTCGAAACCGCAAAGAGAAATAATTTTGGTGTCAAATAATTTTTTTGCAAAATTGGACGTCCGATTTGATGGCGTACTCAAAATTTCGAAAAAAAGAATTTTTCATCAAAAAAAAGTTAAAAAATAGTTTCAAAATCGCTGCCATTTCCCGTTACTCAACCGTCAAAAATCGTGAGACATGTCATTTTATGGGAAATCTAATGTACCGTCAACTGGGGCGAATTGGGACACATGGGGCGAATTGGGACAGCAGTTTTAACCATGTTAGAGCACAATATTTTGATTTTTCTGGTTGGTTTCGGATGGAACAGATTCAGACCAACAAAATGTGTACATCTTTTTTCCAAATTTAAAACCTTTAAGTGCTCTAAACACTGTTGCCGCTATTCAGACTGTAGTCCAGATTCACCCGAGATGACGGTACTTTTCAAATCTGCAAAAACCCAGAAGGTTCATTTTTTTATTCACTTAGAACTAAATTTTACAGTTAGGTGTTGTTTTTTATAACTTTGCAGGGTTATTTTTTTATGTGTAACTGTGTTCTACGATTGTTGGCCCCGGTCTAATCTAAAGGGTTAGGTCGATAGCTCAGTCCAGGTGTAGGAGTCGTCTCCCTGGGTCCTGCTTGTAGAGCAGACAAAAACCAAAAAAAAAACTTTTTACAAACATGAGGGATTTGTATGTATATTTTACGAATTACCAGAATTTAACAAAAAAGTTTTTTGAAATAGTTATTTTGACTTTTTTTGACCAGTTTTGTTTTAGAATTTTTAACCCTTTAAACTCAATTGTGTGCTTTAAAAGATATTTTTATTCGGAAAGCTCAGTTAGATGTTGCATAAAAATGCTTTTTTAGGCGATTGTTGTGTTTTGTACGTTATTTTGTGAAAATGTATGTACTTGACATTTGGATCTCAAATTTGGAGGAAATCCTCATTCATCTCCTGTCTACAAAATGTTATAAAATCAAAATTACTACAACAATCAGATTAATGCAGAATTGGGTCAGTAAATTTGTCAATTGGGAAGGAAAATACAACAACTTCATTGGTTAATTAAAATTGTATCTACAAAATTAATGAAATTCAATCCTGAAATATTTCAGTTTAATTTTTTTTCTACTTTTATCACCACGAGATCTTTTTGTACATTTATGGGCCCTTCTAGACAATTGTGAAATGAACATTTTTCAATTTTTCAAATGATATGGGCAAAAAAATAAAAAATGCTGATTTTCAAATTAAGATAAAATGCGTTAAGGGGTTAATTGTCAAAAATGTCTGAAGTTGGTATGAGCACACATTTAAACTTTTTTTTAAACATTTTTCAGGGCATTAATGTATTCATTTTCATCTATTAACAAATCGTCCGATCTTGTTCTGTATTTTTTTTTAAATCAAAAAATCAAAAATTCTAAACTGGGCTTCGTCATGCACACGGGATATATCTAGAGATACATCTCGAGATATCGTGGCACCTGTAAATCAACACGATGTTTAGAGAAAAACGTTCACAAAGTTTGACAGTTCACTTTGCTGCATGACAAAATTGTGAACTCAAATCGTCTCCTTCTCAGTTTAGTCACGAAATATCTTCATGAAACTTCCAGGAGTGTTTGAAAATCATCTTTTTAGTAGATTTAGTGAATTTTCAGTATTACGAAATATTGTGATTTTCAACTTGTATGTACCCCTTGAACACAAAAGACCTCCGAGATATTTTCAGTAAATGGTGGATTCGAAAAGTTCATTAAATTTCCCATAAAAAGACATGTTCCAAAAAATTTTACAGTTGAGTAACGGAAAATAGCAGAGTTAATTTTACATAAAAGTCCCTTTGACAACAAATTTCAATCTCATCACATTTTAAGCCTACAAATTATTGAAAAACACCTCTTCTTTCGCATGTTCAAAAATGGTAGGAATCGTACCGCCCCTCCGTCACGAGATATCAAAAAACGGACCTCGGATTTGTGATCACGGACAATAGTTACCCCTTTGGACAAAGTTTCACGCAAATCGAAGAGGGTTCCGGGCAACTTTTTCCCGATTTCGTGTGAGTTGGTAGAGAATTACCCCACTATTTTCAGGACCTTTATTTGCACATTATCTTGCTATTTCACTAGTAAAAGTAGTACTTTTGAAACAAAAATTTGCATCTCAAGACTATTTCATTCAGAGCAGTAGAACACTGCCTCCAAACCCGAGCATGGGTAAATAACAAGGGAAATGCGTAATAATACCTTTCTCTGGTATCAATACCAAATTTTGGTATTCCTGGACCCTTTAAAATTTGTCTTAAGGATTATGCAAGAGCAAAATGTGGTATCATACCAATTTAAGGTATTGTTTTGATATTGCAAAATTGCAGAATTTGTCAATGATCGAACACCACATTTTGGTATTCTTTTGGTATTACAGTATTTTATCAAATTCCTCTGCAACTATGGGAAAATTTTGACCAATTTTGACAAAATAATTAATTTTGCGCTAAAATGATGTCTCAAAGCGAATGCTTTCATTCAAAACCGGAAATTTCAAACTGGGTAATTCTCCGCCAACTCACACAGCAGTTGCCCCGACCCCTCTTCGATTTGCGTGAAACTTTGTCCTAAGGGGTAACTTTTGTCCCTGATCACGAATCCGAGGTCCGTTTTTTGATATCTCGTGACGGAGGGGCGGTACGACCCCTTCCATTTTTGAACATGCGGAAAAAGAGGTGTTTTTCAATAATTTGCAGCCTGAAACGGTGATGAGATAGAAATTTCGTGTCAAAGGGACTTTTATGTAAAATTAGACGCCCGATTTGATGGCGTACTCAGAATTCCGAAAAAACGTATTTTTCATCGAAAAAAACACTAAAAAAGTTTTAAAAATTCTCCCATTTTCCGTTACTTGACTGTAAAAAATTTTGGAACATGTCATTTTATGGGAAATTTAATGTACTTTTCGAATCTACATTGACCCAGAAGGGTCATTTTTCATTAGAACAAAATTTTCATTTTACAATTTCGTGTTTTTTCTAACTTTGCAGGGTTATTTTTTAGAGTGTAACAATGTTCTACAAAGTTGTAGAACAGACAATTACAAAAAATTTGATATATAGACATAAGGGGTTTGCTTATAAACATCACGAGTTATCGCGATTTTACGAAAAAAAGTTTTGAAAAAGTTACTTTTTGCGTTTTTCTTCGTTTCGTCGTCCGTGTCTGACGCGGGTGACCATGAACGGCCATGATCGATGACGACCAACTTTTTCAAAACTTTTTTTTCGTAAAATCGCGATAACTCGTGATGTTTATTAGCAAACCCCTTATGTCTATATATCAAAATTTTGGTAATTGTCTGCTCTACAACTTTGTAGAACATTGTTACACTCTAAAAATAACCCTGCAAAGTTAGAAAAAACACGAAATTTTAAAATGAAAAATTTTGTTCTAAATGAAAAAATGACCCTCCTGGGTCAATGTAAATTCGAATAGTACATTAAATTTCCCATAAAATGACATGTTCCAAAAAATTTTACAGTCGAGTAACGGAAAATGGGAGAATTTTTGAACTTTTTTTAGTGTTTTTTTCGATGAAAAATACGTTTTCGAATTCATCAAATCGGGCGTCTAATTTTACATAAAAGTCCCTTTGACACGAAATTTCTATCTCATCACCGTTTCAGGCTGCAAATTATTGAAAAACACCTCTTTTTTCGCATGTTCAAAAATGGAAGGGGTCGTACCGCCCCTCCGTCACGAGATATCAAAAAACAGACCTCGGATTCGTGATCAGGGACAAAAGTTACCCCTTAGGACAAAGTTTCACGTAAATCGAAGAGGGGTCGGGGCAACTTTTCCCGATTTCGTGTGAGTTGGTAGAGAATTACCCAACTTGATTTTAAACATTTTTGATATACCCCCTATAGAAATGACTTGAAATTGTGGAAAATATTCTAAGTCAGGATGGCACATTTTGGTATTATTTGAATATTGAAAGGTTTCATCAATTTTCTCTGAAACTATGGGAAATTTGTTAAAAAAAATTTACAAGTTAATTAATTTTGCGCTAAAATGACTTGAAACCCAAAAATGTTAAAGATGATTTTAAAAATTAGTGTGATTAGTGTGAAGTCGGGATACCCGAGCATGGGTAAATAACTAGGGAAATGCGTAATAATACCTTTCTCTGGTATCAATACCAAATTTTGGTATTCCTGGACCCTTTAAAATTTGTCTTAAGGATTATGCAAGAGCAAAATGTGGTATCAAACCAATTTAAGGTATTGTTTTGATATTGCAAAATTACAGAATTTGTCAATCCCGAGCAGACGGAAATAACTTGGGAAGGTCAGTTTTTGATATTGTGAGAAGATCGAAATATGTTATTGGGATGATCGGATTAGTTGTTAAAATAACAAAAATCAATAACAAAGATTTGTTCGAAGAATAACTTAAACTGTTATTATGTTGTTATTGCAATAACAAACCAATAACACAGAAGGAATCATGAAGGAATAACAAGATTTGTTATTTTGTGCGGAGAGGTGGAGCAGCATAATAACAAAAATGTTATTGCACTGGTATGTCTCCATAACAAAAAGTTATTGTTTTGGTTTATTTATAATTTGCAAATAAACCTGCAGTTGCCATAACTCCTCTGTACTAGTCAGGGCTGTAGAGTCGGGTACCTCCAAGCGACTTTGAATCCATACTTTGAAGACAACTCCGACACTGGATGCAGGATATGACGTCAACGACGACTTTAGCTCTCCAAAATACCCGACTTCACAGATTCCGACTCCAAGTAAAAGTTGCTGAAAATTAGATGAATCCGATGCAGTCTCCGAGGTCACACTCCAGCTCGAACTTCAACGTCAGCTCCGACTTCCTGGCTCTGTGAAAATAATAACAGTTTTTGTTATTCACACTTCAAAAATTCTCAATAAATAAATCAATTCCGTTAGCGAATATAACAAAATAAAAAAGAACTCTCAAAAGTTAATTTATCGGATTAATTTTAGCTTGAAACCCCATTTCATGGTGAAATAATGACCCTGATGAAATTGGTCAAAATTATTTCATAGTTCTAGCCAATTTTAGTAAAATCCCTTAGGGGTATATCAAATAATTAAAATCAACTTTCAAAATTTCAACTTTTATAATAATTTTAGCTTAAGGACCCCATTTCATGGCCAAAATAATGACCCCGACGAAATTGGTCAAAATTATCCCATAGTTCTAACCATTTTAAACTAAGTCCTTTAGGGGATATATCAAATAATTAAAAAATCAACTTTCAAAATTTCAACTTTTAGAATAATTTTAGCTTAAGGACCCCATTTCATGACCAAAATAATGATCCCGATGAAATTGGTAAAAATTATCCCATAGTTCTAGCCAATTTTAACAAAGTCCCTTAGGGGTATATCAAATAATTAAAAATCAACTTTCAAAATTTCAACTTTTAGAATAATTTTAGCTTAAGGACCCCATTTCATGGCCAAAATATTGACCCCGACGAAATTAGACAAAATTATCCCAAAGATCTAAACATATTTAACAAAAGAAAAAATAATAACAGATTGTGTTATGGACACTTAGAAACTTTTCCATTTGTGCGATTTGTGGTAATTTTATTTCTAAGTCAGTATACCGAACGAATAACAAATTTTGTTATTAGGAGAGTTTTGAAATGTATAACATTTCCTCTTATTGGCGTGTTATTAAACATTTTCAATATAATATCACTTCAATACCAAATATTGTTATTTTATCAGAAACTGTTATTAATTTTTCTTCTTGAAGTTGAACTTCAGGTTAAAATAATAACACTGTTTGTTATTTTAACAGGATTTGTTATTGAAATATTATGAATTTTGTTATTACCGTCTGCCCGGGATGATCGAACACCACATTTTGGTATACTTTTGGTATTACAGTATTTTATCAAATTCCTCTGCAACTATGGGAAAATTATGACCAATTTTGACAAAATAATTAATTTTGCGCTATAACGATGTCTCAAAGCGAATGCTTTCATTCAAAACCGGAAATTTCAAACTTGATTTTAAACATTTTTGATATACCCCCTACAGAAATGACTTGAAATTGTGGAAAATTTTCTAAGTCAGGATGGCACATTTTGGTATTATTTGAATATTGAAAGGTTTCATCAATTTTCTCTGAAACTATGGGAAATTTGTTAAAAAAATTTTACGAGGTAATTAATTTTGCGCTAAAATGACTTGAAACCCAAAAATGTTAAAGATGATTTTAAAGATTAGTGTGATATACCCACTAATATTTTTTTCAAAAACGTTGAAATATCTCTAAGTCGGGATAACCAAATACTTTGAAAAACGAGTCAATCGACAGATTAATGAATTTTGGTGAATTTCAATTCAGTTTCCTTTTAATAATACTTATTTTTCAATCTTGTTATTTTTCAGAAGCTTCAAGAACTTCAAGCACAGGCCGTTCATCAATGACAAATGCATTCGGTGTGGTGAAGAATATCACTAATAACAACATGGAATCATCAGGTGAGTAGATTTGGCTGTTGCATATGAATAATTTCCGTTTTTTCACTAACTGCAACTGCTGCACTAAAAATGGTATGTAAATACCAAATTTTGGTATTACTTGGGCAAATAACAGCGACCAAAATGTGCCCTTGGTTGCCCAGTAATAGATGGTAAAATACCATGAAATCATACCAAAATCATGTATGTGAAATACCAAAATATGATTTTTCCAAGGGCGCGGGAATACCTAAAAATAAAACCATGGCAATACCAAGTTTTGGTATTCAAGCAATGTTCAAAAATCCAGAAGACCTCAACTTGGTATTTAAATGGTTTTATTTTGAGGTATTATTTTACCCTTGGAATAACATGGTTTGGTATTGTTGTGCCCTTACACATACAAGATTTTGGTATGATTTCATGGTATTTTACCATCTATTACTGGGCAACCAAGGGCACATTTTGGTCGCTGTTATTTGCCCAAGTAATACCAAAATTTGGTATTCCCATGTTATTTACCCCTGCTCGGGAATTGCCTTTTCCATAATTGTGGGATGTTATTGTGCCTCCCACAATTGTTGAACACCTGAATTTAACTGATATTTTTACCAAAAAAAGAGGTCAGACCGTTCATAAAACATAACTAAGCTTGAGTTTCGTTGGTTTCAGTTCGTGAAATCATTACTTTGTAAAAATTATGTACTCATGGAGAGAACCAAAGTTTGCTTACATTCCTAAGAAAAAAGTGTCCCGAATTTGTAGATTTCAAGGGTCAAAGTTGTTAATCAAAAACTGTTCGGAATATGAAGGATGAAAACT